>NW_024581137.1:55307221-55669727 GCF_017639235.1 Corvus kubaryi | reverse complement strand
TCTCTCTTCTCTCTTCTCTCTTCTCTCTTCTCTCTTCTCTCTTCTCTCTTCTCTCTTCTCTCTTCTCTCTTCTCTCTTCTCTCTTCTCTCTTCTCTCTTCTCTCTTCTCTTCCATTCCACTCTGTTCTGTTCTGTTCTTCTCTAGTTAATTTTGAAGCTAAATTTGGAGGTGGTCAGTGGAGACACAGACACTTTCAAATGTCAGTCGAATCTCCCTTAAGATGTGGCCAACAGAGGTTGGATGAATTAGAGGTGGGAAGTTCTGGATTCCATGTCACCGGATTTCATTTTAATGACAATGAGATGTTCTGCACAACCAGCTGAGATCCGATCCCTAACTTCAGACTAGCTAAGAGAAGGCAAACGAACTTCACCTGTTTACTTGTTTTGTCCGCACTAATTTATTTCCATTCCTCACTGAGACTACTTTTATGTCTCTGAAGGCTTCCTGAACATAGTCCTGCCACCATTTCCCACAGCCTCCCCTGAGGCAATGTCTAAAAGTTACAGTGATATCTAAATTGGGATTTAAAGCTTGCCCCAGCAATTAGCCATGTAGGTTTAATTGCCATGCAGTCAGATTTATGCATCATCTGTTATGCACCTTTGAAAAATCTTTCCCTCCACCTATGCAATAAATATGCACAAGGACTCTCTTCTGCTTTCAGGCCTTTTAGCATCTAAGAGGATGAAACACTACAGAGATGCTCTATGGGGCCATGGATTTTGATTAATTCTCCTGCAATTTGCATACCTAACTAAACAGCTTTCCTTCATTATCTGAGCACTGCCACCAGTTCTTAGGATTATGTTCAGCTCCCTTTTCAAAGCTGTGTTTTAACTTTAAAATAAATATTTCATAAAAGAAGATGCTGCTTCAACTTTTGCTGTTCCAGTTCTTTCAGGCTTTGTTTTTCCTGAAATGCTTGAAGTCTCCATGGTTTTGTTTCCATTTTCTTGAGCAGACACTACAGAGAGAGACTAAACCCAAGCCTTGCCAGGGGCTTCTAACCTCCAGATGGGCATTAAAAATAAAATAAACTTTTTCTCAACCATAACACCAAAATCCTGTTGCCGTAGTAACAACAGTGTCATGGGTAAGTGCTGAGATCAGTCTTTGAGGGTCCCATTCTACCTGTTTGGGAGAGCTCTGCTGATCACAGACCGCGGTGGGAGCTTAAAAACCTCTTCTTTGTCACACAGCAGGGGACAAGAGTCCCAGTCAGCAACCACAGACTCTCTCTCAGGGTACAGTTTTCAGAAATCATCAGGACACCAAGTAAAACCCAACACCTAAATTAGTCAGCAGTGATAATTATACGTAAGCTTTGAGCTGGACTTCTGTCTCCATGTGGACACAAATCTGCCAGGAGTTTGTTCCAGCACTGGCTTCCCACAAGGTCACAGCCTTCTTCTGGCATCCTCCTGCTATTCCATGGGCTCCTGCACGGGCTGCAGGTGATCTGTGCTCCCCCGTGGCCTCTGTGGGCTGCAGGGACACAGCTGCCTCTCCATGGGCTGCCCCATGGGCTGCAGGGGAATCTCAGCTCCAGCCCCTCCTTCTGCACTGCCCTTGGGGTCTGCAGAGCTGTTCCTCTCACATATCCTCTCTCCTCTCTCTGGATGAAGTTTGGAGGTGATTTTTTCCCCCTTTTTAACTCTGTGGTGCCAAAGTAATTTCCACTGTCAGTGATGGGCTTGGCCTTGGACAGTGGCAGGTCCACGTTGGAGCCAGTTGGCTCCATTGGCCATGGGGGAAGCTTCACAGCTTCTCACAGAAGCCACCTCTGTAGCCTTCACCACCAAAACCTCATGTGCAAACCCAATATAATTTCATGCGAAAATTGATACAGTTCATATGGGAAATATATAGGGAAAGAATGTATGGGAAAAGCTTGTTCTAAGGCAACTTTAAGTTAGAGAATAACAGAAACCAGACAGCTGAACTGCTGAAGAAATCATAAAGCCGATGATAAGGTTTTCTTTGTTTGGTTGCTTTTTGTTTATGTAAAACTTTATTTCATGAACACTGAACAAGCAGAGCTGTAGAGAAAAGCGGATTGGAAAAATCAGTTCTATGTTGCAGATCTGCTTGATATTTTTAGTTTGCTCTCTGGAAAAATTCAGAGCACACAGCAACAGGTTTCTCCTCTTCAAATCCTGAACATCTGAGAAGCGAGGGGAGTAAATTAAACATTTCACCAATTGAACATGTCCAGAGCTGTCTCCTGAGCTTCCTGCAGAGGAGACTGAAGTAAACAGCACAGCAAACACGAGGGGCAATGGAACAGGCTTTGGTGCTTCTCAGCAAGCTCACTTTGTTTCACCTGCTGCACAGAAACTGCCCTGATTTTCTGTCTAATGTGTAGGTTTGTCCCTTCTGGTTTTCTTTGGTGGACAGCTCCATTAGCCAGCTCTTTTTTGCCTTCTGTACCTGCAATGTCTCACAGAGCTCCTCTGTTCTTCATTCTGCTTCTCCCTTAACTTTCCTTCTTGATCTTGGTCTCCTGCATGTCTTGTTTCTTTAGAAAGCAGTGGGATATTGAAAGGACGAAGGGTCTGGAGCACAAATCTTATAAGGAGCAACTGATGGAGCTGGGGGTGTTTAGCCCAGAGAAAAGAAGGATGAGGGAATACTTTAGTGCTCTCTACAACCACCTGAAAGCAGGTTGTAGCCACTTGGGGGGGGGGGGGCCCCGCGCAGTTTCTGCTCCAAAGTCCTGAGGAACTTGAGGACATGGCCTCCAGTTCCATCAGGGGAGGTTTGGACTGGATATTAGGGAAAATGTCTTCACAGAAAGGGTTGTCAAGCACTGGAACAGGCTGGACAGGGAAGTGGGGAAGTCCCCTGCCCTGGAGGTGTTTAAAAGACATAGATGTGGCACATGGGGATGTAGTTCAGTGGTGGACTTGACAGTTCTGCGTTAATGGTTGGACTCAATGGTCTTAGAGGTTTTTTCCCCTCCTAAATTATTCAATAGAAAAGATTCATTCCCCCTTCAGCTGCAATTCAGTTACACAAAATCACTTATGCACGCATGCAGTAGAGATAGGATTCAGCTGTGATTCTTGAATTGGGATTCAAATGCTGCAATTTAGACACTTTCAAAGTCAGATGCCTAAAAATTAAACTTCTAAATTAAACAGAGAACAATTAAAAAGCCACTGCTGAGTGATAACACATCTGCAGTGTGGTATATCTCACTGTCTGACACATTTTGCTTAGGAAAAAACAACCAGCCCCTAGAGGTGCCTGTATACCCTGCTGACTCCCTAGGAAGCCTCTGACACACACCTTGGTCTGGATCAGATGAAATCCAACAATGTGGGACAGTATTTAGGATCCAGGACAGTTTTTTTAACAATTATTATTAAAGGTTCCCAAAGTTAAGCCACTGTTGGTAAGTTTTGCTGAAATATTGTCACGAAAATCAAAAGAGGGAACACGTGAGTCAGAAAGTCTGAGATAGTCATTTTTAAACTTTACACCCCTGCAAAAGGAAGAATACCCTCTGTTTCTGAGCTGCCTTCCCAGGCTGAATTTTACCAGGAAGAGCTTCAGTCGCACTCTGCTTCTGAGGCTTGATCTCATTTATATTTCATCCCTCGGCTCAAAGAGCCAACCTGAACCTCAGAGCTGAATTCCTCATGCACCTGTGCTGAAAATGGGAAGGCAGCTTTGGCCAGACTGGGACTTTTTCCCAGAGGTTTTGGTGACTTTTACCTCAGGCAGATTTTTAAGCAGCCCTTGCAGAAGAGAGCTGCTCACCAGCACTAACAACCTCCCCTGGGCTGAGCCGAGCCTGTGGCTGCCCGGCCGGCATCGCGCCGGCTCCACTGCAGCGGGACTGATTCCTGCTCTCCGGCTGAGCATCCACAGCAGAGCAGCTCGTGACTCCTCGCCCTGTTGGGTTATTTATTCAGCCTCCCCAGCTGCACACACGCCCAGCAATGGGCTCTCACACCGTGTTTTCCCCCAGCACGTGTCAATCCCTGTAATTCTCTGGCTTTCAGGGTGAGCACAGAGCAGCCACAGAGGCCTTGGGCTGCCCTGCTGCCAATTCCTCTGCACACATTTACCTGGTGGGAAATCAGCTGCTTGCTGTTTGCCCGATTTTGCTGCTAAAAGCCTCGTTTTTCTCATCAAACAAAAAGCCCTCAGCACTCCAAATCTCAAAAGCCTCATGTGTTTTATGAGGATCTTTTATCAGAATTTGTTCCATCATTGCTTGTATCTACTCTTGCTGATGGCACACACTGGCACAGAGTGGTTACAGTCTCTTTATTGAGATATTTAGGTGGTTACAGTTCCTGGAGATATTTTACAAGTGCTCAAGTGAAAAACATGGAGGGGGAAAACAATGTGGAGTCAGAGAATCAGAGAATGGTTTGGGCTGGAAAGGACCTTAAAGCCCATCCAGTTCCACCCCCTGCCATGGGCAGGGACACCTTCCACTGTCCCAGGCTGTTCCAAGCCCCATCCAGCCTGGTCTTGTGTCACAAGCAAAACCAGTATTAAGCAAATACCTGTTCCAACTGCTCATTTCCTCTGAGGAAAATGGAAAAGTGAAATGTTCAAAATTATTCATTGCATTGAATTGTTCAGGTGTGACGTCTGCATCTGAATTTTAGTTTTTCAGATAGATCAAACATTTCAGCATGGACTTGATAACCTTTCCTCAAAATCAACAATCAGTGAAAAACACCTTGTTTTCATTAAGGAAGAATTTCTGACACACACATTGAATTTTACGGGAAATTATTCTTTTTTTTTTCATTATTTTATATTTCATTGCTCAAACATGTGGCTATAAAGAAAGACAAGTGGAGCACTCACAGAGAAGTAGTACAGGATCAAATGCTGATCTGTGAAGCAGATTTGTGATTCCTGATTTGTGAAGCAAAAAAGCAGAAAAATTAGAGGAATTTAACTTCCTGTTGTCTCAGTCTGTCATTATATGAGTCACCAAATATTCCTGCCCATCACACACCAGAAGCTGAGGTACCAATGTTCTGGCAGTTCTCTTGCTGGGTACAGAGGTAACAACTTCCCTCTAAAAGCATCTGAATTGTTGTGAAATAGTTGATAAATGCAAGCATCAGAAAGGAGAAGAGGGGGGAAAGGCAGAAAAAAATAAGAGAGAAATAAAAAGAACCCAACATTTTAAATGTGAGCGGTGAATTAATCCAATTAAAATGTCCTCCACCGAGTCTCTGGGAGGGAAGAAAATTACTGGTATTTCAATAGCTGCTACTTTATTAAAAGCCACTCTATTTTTTTTCCAACGCTTTTAAAGCAGACAGACGGAGATTAAAATGAAACCAGTAGTTAAAAACTACTTTCCTTTTGTTACTGAGGTTCTGAAAGAGCACTCAGAAAACAGATGCATTAAAAGCTGAGGGAGGAGGACAGACAGCACTTGCACCTGGTCACTTCAGGGTATTTTGTCCTGTGCCCCTGTTTATGCCACAAAGAGCTAATCAAGTGCCACGTGCCAGGAAAACAGGTAAGTACATGCTTAACTTAGTACTAAAAAATCTTCAGGATTTTCTGTGTTGGTAGGTGAGAGAAATCAGGATGTGAGAGGACTTTGGGTGTATTTACTCTCAAAATAAGCCTGTGACTGCACTGGGAACCAAGACAGGGCCATAACTTCATTTCTAACATGGTCAGAAAACCTTCTCCAACACCCAGAGCAGAAAGCAGGGAGAGCTGGGCTACCACTTTCTGATTTGTGACAAAATTGGCTGCCCCAAGAAATGGCTCTTGAGCAGCAGTGGACCCAGGTCAGAGAGATTGGAATGAGCCCAGTGTCTGCATGGCCACACAGGTCCCTGAGAGAGTCCTGGATGTGAGCCCTGAGGCACCTTGTGGGATGCTGGCACATCCTAATGCAGGGCTTGTGGATGCAGGAGGTGCCCTGCAGATGCCAAACAAAGAGCTGGCTGGTAAAACTGGTCACAGCTGCTGGGAACCAGCTTTGAGGAGACTCCAGGGGGGTCTTGAAAACTGTAATTTCCAGAGAATTGTAGAATGGTTTGGGTTGGAAAGGATCGTAAATCATCTCATTCCACCCCCTGCCATGGGCAGGGACACCTTCCACTCTCCCAGGCTGCTCCAAGCCCCATCCAACCTGGCCTGGGACACTTCCAGGGATCCAGGGACAGCCACAGCTTCTCTGGGCATGCTGTGCCAGGGCCTGCCCACCCTCACAGACAGGAATTCCTTCCCAATGTCCCATCTAACCCTGCCCTCTGGCAGTTTGAAGCCATTTTTCCTTCTCCTCTTCCTCCATGTCCTGGTGCAGTATCAGCCACCATTTCCTGCCACGTGGAGAAGAGCGTGCTGGGAGGGACCATCTCCCAAAACATCCACAGCTGACCTGGAGGGATTCCTTTAAAAGCCATGGAGACCCACCAAGGGGAGTGTGCTGTGCCCTTCATCTCATTCTAATACTGAGACTCTAAAATGGATTGGGTAAATCACACCTCCCAATGATCCATTCCTCTCTTCTGCCCATAAAGACACCCTGGGTGGGCTGGACCGAATTTAGGCACCTACCTCTTAGACAACTAAATACTGTCAGATGAATCCTATCTCTTTGCACGTTCCTAGATGGTACAAAAGGGTAAAAGTTTTATTCAGCTATTAAAAAAAACCCACAAGACACACAGTTCCTCTGCCAGACATCTCTTCAGCATGAAAAAATGAAAGGTGGCCAACAAAAGGGAACACCATTATATTTTTCTGAAGTAGACGAGTGATGTACTTTGATTTTTAATGTTTTTTGCATTTCCTGATTAAAAATACTAGTGCGGATTTCACATTAATAAAAATGAAACAAAATGGGTGCGTTGCAATAATACAGAATTCAGCATGTGTTCAGCACTGAAGATGGGAGTCGGTCAATCTGGTTCCCACAGCTGGTGTGGACTATTGCCCAAAGATGCAACAACCCTTCAGAAACATTATAGAGACCCTAAAATCAGTGAAAATAAAGTGCTCATTTTCAATAAGATGTCAATATTTCCAAAATGCTCCATCTAGCCTTGGGTATGGAACTAATAGTAAGTTACTTTTGTGAATACCTGCATTGTTGCAGCCCTTTTTTTACCAGGATGAAATTGCAAAAGCTATTTTCAGTCAGAACTGGAACGACTTTTTTAATCCCCTATATAAATATAAGAGCTCTGGAGTTTGTGATGGTGATATGAGGAAAATATTGCCATTTACATTCATGTAGCCATAAAATAAATTCTTTTTCTTTTTCTTTTTCTTTTTCTTTTTCTTTTTCTTTTTCTTTTTCCTTCCTTCCTTCCTTCCTTCCTTCCTTCCTTCCTTCCTTCCTTCCTTCCTTCCTTCCTTCCTTCCTTCCTTCCTTCCTTCCTTCCTTCCTTCCTTCCTTCTTTCCTTCCTTCCTTCCTTCCTTCCTTTTTCCCTTCCATCCCTCACTTATTCACAAAAAAGATCCCCTTTTTTTCTTTAATAAACCCTAGAGATATACAACCACTTACCAGAACCAGAATCCATCTTCACTTCAGGTCTAGCTCTTACCAAAACTGATGCTCACAGAGGTCACTATAAACCTACGAAGTTTTCTCTCAAAATTCCATTGAAATGTATTTAAATAACACTAAATCCCTAAGAAAACAAAATAACTGGGAACTACTGAGGTTTTGTCACAATGCTATGGGGGCACTCAGTGATTTTTAGAGCTGACATCATAAATGTGTTCACTACTGTCACAACCAAGTGACCAAGTGACCACAGGGACGCCGTGAATGAATTTCCTACAGCTGAGCAGCCAAGCAGCTGTGGCACTAAGCCCAGACCAGCTGTTAATTCTTTTTTTTTTCTTGGCATCTCAGGTGGATTTAAAGCTTGAATTGAGCTCTATACAACCACAACAACCCTGCTGCCTGCACCAAGCTCCAGGCTTTTGCTCCAAACCCACATTTGCTGCGTGTTGGGATGCAGCTGAGAGCCCTGCTGCTGGCAGGAGCTGCTTTAACTCAAACACCAGCTCTGAGGCACTGATTAATCCATCCAAATGATTCAGCCTTTGCTTTGGAAACTTTGCCATCTGTTGCTTCTCCAGACCGAAGGGCCCCACAGACCATCCCCTCCCAGACACACCACCAGCAATGCAAGATATTCCCACAGGGAATGCAAAGTATTCTCGCCATGCCTGGATTTGTCCATCTTCTGCCATGGAAAGTCATCATGGCCCTGAGGGTGGGCGCCAGTGTGGCTGGAAAAGTGAAGTGACACATCTTCCACTCAGCTCTTTCAGTGTCTTCAAAATCAGCTCCCAGGCTGTGTGCTGGGTGGTCCAGGAGCCTGTGGATTTTATTCACGGATGGGTAGGAGCTCCAGCCCTGCCTAAATCCTCACTTGGGAATCTCACAACCTGTACGAGGCTTGGCAGGTTGGCCTCAAGAGCTCCTGGGGCTCACTCCACCAAGGGATGTCCAGTGTCAATAGGTGGCACAGCCTTCTAGAAGAGGGACTTCCAGGTGCTTTTGCAACCATGAAATTGTCTAGATTGGAAAAGACATCTAAATCATGGAGTCCAACCCGGGCAAGCAGCGAGGGGAAAGAAAGATGTAATGTCCTGGCTGTAGGATGGATGGTGGAGTTCACTGGTGTGGAATGCTGAGAGTGTCACTGGAAAGGCGGTGAAATAATTCATCCACGGAAGTGAACATCTCAATTGGTGTGTGCCGAGGGAATCCGGCAGAAGGAGACTCCTGTTTCAGAGGGATGGGGTCTGAGAAGGTCCCGGCTGCCATCTAGTGGAGTCGGGATGTGTCTTTAGGCTAAAATAAATATATAACTAGCACATACCACAGAGAACCAATCTCTGATCTGTAGGATAAATCGCGTCTTTACTCCAGGAAAAGTCATAAAAAATAAAGTGAAACTGGGGACAGAACCACATTGTAATGACAGGAAGCAGGGGGAAAAGGAACAGGGGATTAAAGAATCTCTTGTGACTGCTTCTGGAACAGTTTATGTCCTCCCTCTCCCCTCCATGGAAAACCACAAAAGGGTTTTCATTCCCGACTAAAGAAATTTGGGCTTTTTTCACAGTAATCAGATGGAATTTCAGTTCCCCCACCCCAATTTGTGGTCTACTCTGTGCTCTTTGCAACACAACTTTGCTTTTTTTCTAGGAAAGGGGGGGAGATGTTTCCACTGAAAGTTCACTTTGGAACTTTCTGATCAGCACTTTTTTCATGCTGTCCATCAGTGATGATGGTCAAACCCCACACCCAGAGAAGAGGGGAAGCTTAGGCCAGGCATGTAATCTGCTTCCCAGATTCCCACCTGTGACTCTGGCATTTCCCAAATTTTCCATTCATTTCTCCAATCTTGTCTTGAACCCACTTAGCCTTTGCATGCCTGGCAATGTTTTCAGTGCTGGGCAGGGTGTGAGGGAACTTTTCAAGGAAAAAACCTTCTCACTTCCACACTGACGCTGCTCATTTTCCTTTAAAATGCTTTCATTTTCCCTTTTCTCTGTAGATCCCACTGGCTAAGAAAGCACAGTTAACACAGAATAAACAGATTATCTTGTGGTTGTTTTCCCATCAAGATTTGGACTCAGAGTTCTGTTTTACACACTGGCATTATCTGTTCAGTCAGGAGATGGAGAAAATCCTTAACTTGTTCAGGCACTCTGTGGATACTTCTCCAGTTTCTTAAATCCCTTCAAATCATCAGAAACTACTCTATTACCAAAACCAGGTGTTTCCACAATTTCCTGTACACCTAATCCACTGGAACATGGGGCTTTTTCAGGTTGGAAACCCAAGTTATGCAAATAAAGCTAGTGCTTAGGAAGGGGAGGAGAGGCACTACCTCACCCTCTCATCATTTCCTAAAATGGATTCATCTACGACAGCTGGACATAAATCCCATTCCCAGTTAAAAGGTGTGGTTTTAGCTGTTTGTCCTGAACCACAGAATCCTAGAATGGTTTGAGTAGGAAGGGACCTCATTTAATTCCAAGCCCCTGCTACGGGCAGGGACACCTTCCATAGACCAACTCTGCCCATGCCCAGCTACAATACAGATAAAATGGTCTGAAAAGTTAACTGAGTGTGACAAGGGAAATAAAGAAACACACATTCATTTGTGTTAAAAAAAAATTAAAGATTTATTCTGTTTTCCTGTCCCTTTAAGAAAGGTATTTATTGTCCCCTTTGACACAGCAGTTTTGTTCAATCACATCCAAAATGACAGGAAAATCCTATTGCTCCATAAAATTCCAAATAATATTTTAACATTCTTTTCTCATACTGTTAAATTTTAATGTATATATTAAAAATTGATGGCATTCAAAGCAAAATATAGTAGAAATAAACATTCCTGTCATTTAATTTATGTCACAAAATAGGAACACGCTGTATTTTTATTTGCAGCTAAACAATGTTATGTTCTGCAAGCTCAAAAATCATGAAATATTCATAGAAACTGCATTTTTTTTTTTAATTTTTTTAAACTCTTTAGATACAGGATTTTCATAGTGTGCCATAAAATCGTTTCCGCAAAAACTTCCCCATCATTCTGACGTTTTTTGCAGTGGGCAGGACCTGATTAAAAGCTTTGTCCTTAAGGGATAATGGCACAACTTAAGAGTACCATATTAATAACTTAATTGGTAATATCAGAGCACAATTCAAGCCAGACAGTGATGGTGTAAATGGAATTGTGTCTCTTGCTGTCAAAGCTGATGTGGGTTGTGTCTGATCTCAATTTCCAGAGCTCTCCCTGATCAGCAGGAACAGCACCATCATAATTAAAGGATGTTCCAGGCTTGTTCCCAGCCCATTGCAGAGAGACAGTGACATCTCCCTGTTCCTCCAGGTACCTACAGGCATCACAGCAGGTCTGGGATCTTACATGGAAGCATTTCAGGTACAAATTGGTTCAGGTAACAAATTTGGCCAGTAGAATTTTTACTACAATAATCAATCTAAAAGTCACTTTGGGCTGCTTTTAATATTTTTATGTTTTCCCTTCTCTACAGTGTCCTGCTCTAAGGTCAGTGTCATTATCACTGTAGGACGTCCCTTGGAAGAGGTACCAAGTGTTTACTGTACCAGGGCTTGAATCATAATTCAAATAAAACAAAATATTGAAAAGCTGTCCTTGCTTCACTGAAAACTGAAATTATTTCATGATGTAAAAACATTAATAGTGACCTCTCTTTGATGTCAGATAAAGACAGAAGAACCAGGAGTGGTGGTCATTATGGGATACACTGCTTAATTTTGCTGATACAAAACAAATAGTGATAGTAGGACAGAATTTGCCATTAAAATAACAGTTCTAGTGTGTGGGGAAACATGCAAGGCACTAAGCTAGACAGAAAAAAGTCAGTGTAAAAGGGTTATTGCCTGACTAAGGGCAGATAACAAAATGATGACAAAAGTCATGGGCAAAACAGAAAATGCCACCTGAACGTGAATGTAGAAGAAACTAATCAAATGCTCCTGCAAAAAAAGAAAAAAAAAGAGGGATATTTTCATTCAAAAAAACTAATTGGAAGGTATTGCTTATTTTTAGGTGTCTTGGGGTGACCTTATGATGTGTATCCCATATCGCTGCCTATGCCCAGAAATTAATTATTGGCCTTTCTATGCCTCTGAACTGAGCCTGAGAGGGGGAAGAAAAAACTGAGCAAAACTTTCTCAAAGCAGTTTGAAACTTGTTCAAGGTCACATAAAGATAGCAGGTTTTTTTTTCCAGCTGGGGCAGGGGGGAGCGAGGAAGCACCCGGCTGGCAGTTTTTTTTCCAGTCAGCTTTTGGCCAGTTTTGTTCCAGTTCCTTGTTCTCTGGAGAGAGGCTGAGAGCTGAACTTTTCCTTCTCTGGAATTTCGGATTTTCTCCCTTTTCTACTGGACTGCCTGATTGCTGTAACATCAGAGCACATCGGGAGGACTTTCCACCGGGCACAGAGGGCCTGGCCCTGGGCCAAGCCCCAGCTCCGAGGAGACCAAAGGGAGGACTCGAACACTTTCCCAGGTTTTTCCTCTACAGCGGAAGATTTTACCATTTAACATTATTTTCCTTTCCCGTGTGCTTGTTAAATAAATAGTTTTATCTTCTTCACATTCCTTCGAGGAAAATTTATATTTTTTCCCGAACCTGGTGGGGGGAGGGGTGGTTGTGCCTTCTCTCAGAGTATATATACATTTCTAAATTTGGCCAAACCGGAACATTAGGTATCTGGCAGATGTTTTTGAAGGTAGGAGCAGAAAAGTTAACCAATATCATACAATGAGTTGTGATATGACACTAAGGTCGAGACCAAGTGGCTTAACTTGCACCTAAGAAGGCAGAAACTTGAAAATAACACCAAAAACTGGGGTTTTTTTCTTTCTGCAGCCTGCAGTGAGATCAGCTGAAGCTCCCATTCCATGAAGCTCCTTTTTACTTCTGTCTTTACTCATTGCATTGTAAACCCTGTAGCACTTTGCTCACCCTGGGAATAACTCTCTACCTTCAACACAGTTTTTCGTTGCTCTGGCCCTACTTCAAGTGAAAGTAAATCCCACTTAGCCAAATTTATTCTTCAAAGGTTAAGGAGTTTCTGCTGCCTATGCTTTTCATACTTGTGTTATCAAACCTTGCATGTGACAGATAAGAACTTGTAGAAAAATAATCTTAAGTGATGTGTGCACATGCTCCTAAGCTCATGTTAAGACCAGTAAAAATAATCTAAATTCAATGCAATTCCCTTCCTGAAAAGCCAAATTGCTTAAATTTTTGAACTCTGCTCAACATTTTATATTCAATATAATATTTGCTACAAATGTACGGCAATCCTAATCTCCACGTCATGCCTTGTCATAACTTGATATTAATACTCTAATTAAATAGTTTGAGTCATTTCTTCTGATTTTAACCACTTCTGTTTCCAGTTTCAGCCATCCCCCAGGAAAATATTCCCTGTATAGTAGCCAGGGTTTATTTCAGGAAGGGATGAAATGATATCTGAAGATTCCTGCCCTTTTTCATGCTAGAAAAAGCTAGAAAAAGCTGAGATGACTGGAAAAGGACAAAGACCCAGTGTATAATAACCCTATTTAGGTGACAATGGATGGCACAGGTACTGAAATGCAGCCAAATAATTGTGCCTATTATAGATGATACAGAGCCAATGGAAATTATTTGGACAGACCAACTATTTTTGATGCAGAGGAATTTGGGGTCCATCCCTTAATCCAGGATTTTCTAAAAGCACAGAACAAGAGCCCTGAGAAGTTCCTGCATTCGTGTCCCCATCTGTTACTAACCCATCCATTTAACGTCAGAGTCATGGTGGCAATGTTATTTCAGAATTTCAGGGCCTAATTACAATCCAGAAAATCCATTTGATACAGTCAAGACTCACAAGAGTCTTGATATGACACTTGAAAACACTGCTTGAGGCAAGGAGACCAGAAAGTGCCATCACACATCCAGAAATCAGCTGAGCCTCACAATGGTTGATCTGTTCAGCAAAAGGAAGAATTTTATTTGGTTTTTATTGCTTTTTCTCTTTTGCTTTTGGACCACAATGGTGTTCACAGTAAATTTGCTGATTTTCACACCAGCAGCAATGCACCAGCTGCAAGAAATTTTCTATCTAAACATTTCTGAGTAGAGATGGGTAAAATTTGCCTATCTTTCTTGAGTTATTACCCCAGGCTCCATTGTAGCTGGTAGAGACCATGGTCTTTGGGAGGCTGAAAAACATTCATCTCCAGGAAAGAGCTCATGTTTACTGGTTATGCCACTTTTCCACCTGAGCTGGAGGCTGTGGGACACTGACAGCCACGTGAAGGCTTCTCTCCGTTAGTCTCTTACTCTCCACCCAGATCACCTTGAATTCCTCTGGATAATGGAAGGAAACCAGCAAAAACAATATCTTGGGCTCCACCTTGTAAAATGTGTCCCAAGGAGTCACTGCAGAAATGGAAATAAACTCCTTCTCCCACCCTCAGGTCTGAATCCAGCCATTGCTGTCATTTTCACAGATAGAAGAATAACAAGGAAAAAAAACACTTTTTTTTTTTTTTAATTGGAAGAGGAAAATGCCTCCTGGGCAGTCAGCTTTTATACAAAACCTAGGTGAAACAACATTCCACTTCTTCAAGTTGCCTGCAATTACCTGACTACGGCAAAGGGGAAAGGAAGACAAATCCACATTTCTCTTGTAATTTCTGTTGTCCAATCAGACTTGGCAGCTCACTGAAATGTTCAGAAGAGCAGAGCAAAGTGTATTGATGTAATGATCCTCATTAGCTGGTACAGCTTAGCTTTCTCCACTCCCTTCCAAGCCCTGATGTTCCCACCAAAGAGTTTAATCAATCTTTTAATCTACAGGTTACAACCAGCACTGAGGTAAAAAACCCCAAAACCAAACCACTCAAGTACAAACACTGGGAATCCAAGTTTATTTTCAAGCTTCTGAATGTTTTACAACACTGGAGAGCAAAACCAGTCACACATAAGAAAATATTTAGCAGTACTCCCAGCAGTCTCCTGGTCCATCTCCTGGGGGTCTCATTCTCTTTCTGTGCAAAAATTTTCTTTTCTTTTTCATTTCCTTGCAAAGAATTTCCTTAACGATTATCATATGGAGCCTTGGCCTTCCCAATGCCTCCCCTTTCTGCTACTTTTTTTCTAACCTGGAGCTCCTGAAATAACTTCAGAACCTGCGAGTCTTATATAGCGAAATTGGATCTTTTTGCTACTAAAGAGACAATATAAAAAGACAACACAAGAGGACTTTTAGTCATTGTGTTAGAGTTTATTAAGATGTTTGGCTTCTTGTTTGCATGTCTGCAGAACCAAAACATGGATGAAGACTGGACAAGCTAGATAAGACTCCGGCTCCTATAGCACGAGGATTGAATTCTGATTTCCAGAGGTGGTCACCAATGGAGTCACCGGAGGGCGCTATTGGTGAACATGCCTAAGCTCTATCAGTGAAAGTGTAGAAATGAACCAGAATAGGTGATTTTTTTGTGCTTTCCGTGATGCAGAGTTATCAGTGAGAGGGTTATTTTGTGTTTAGACGGTCAGTCAGGGTTTAATCTGTCACTGCAATGCTTGTCCTGCAAAAGAAGCCTCATGGTCAGAACTGTAGAAGTGGATCCTCCTCCAGCTTGCTCAGGATAAACTACAGTCGTTACATTTGATACAATTTAGTTTGTTTATTGTTTGGTTGGTTGGTTTGGTTTTTTTCTTCCCTCCAGGTCCTGGGACCCTTTTCAGCACACAGATGTGGTCATTTTCACCCCAGAGCTGGATGGCACAGTCCACCTGGTCCTCCTCCACACTGGCACGAGTCCATATCTCTTCCCGTGCCACCTCCGGCCGATTTCCGTTTGCACCTCAGGAACAAAGGAAAAGGCTATTTTGTGGTTGAATACTGCTGGGGAACAGACCAGTGGGAAAGAAGCAGGACAGAAAGAGTGGCTAGAAAAGAAAAAAGCTTTTAGAGATCTCTGTCCAAGTTAGTTTCTGTTTTAGCTGATAAGGAGAAGTAGAATCTTGTCTCAGCATGGCCGTCTTTCTGCACTGATGAAAACTTCTTCTAAACGTCTGTCAGTACTAAGCTTGAAGTCTCTAGCACTGTGTAACATTCCTCCACTACTAAAATATCTTCTCAGCTTTTTTTATAGATCTTCTCTTTTTTTAAAAAATAATTCCTTTGAATATTTATTCTACAATCGATCTCACCAACATAGCCTACACAATTAAACATATTTGCTGCACATTGCCTGCTCTCCCTCAGTTGCTAAGGGATGTTGTCTTGCTTCCATCTGCTTCTAGACAAATATAATCTGCAGCAAGTTTCTTAATCAGCATTCACCAATTTGTGGCTGGGAAATAATGCTGCTTTGACATTAGAGACGATGAGGGGAAAGCCAGCAGCAGTCAGGAGCCATTTGCTGTGTGTTGCTGACAGCTGTGTCATTGTATATCATGTACTGGCATGTTCACAGGAACACAGAGTGGGTCCAGGCCACCCACTAAATCCTCCTGTCACATCTGATTCTTATTAGGAATGTGCCTCCCCAGATGTTTAATAGGAAGGGAATTTCTGTATTGAAGTGCTGTGCGTCTGGGAAGTGAAGCTGGATGTAGAGCTGTGGTCTGTGGTTAGAAGGGATTAGGGTCATTAGTAAACTAATGACAGGAGTCTTACCTAAACACAAGCATCATTAGAGCAGTCAATAATTCACGGCCATAAACTCGACCAAAAGGCTAAGAACTGTTAAAATATTTTAAAATATTTAATTTAGTATTTCAGAAATTTCTGATAGAATTCAGAAAGTTTGGCCCATGGCACAGGTAGGTGATTAAATACTGTTTGAAAGCTTAATCAGCCCTGGACTTTAAACTTGGAAAATGAAGATTTAGTCAATACAGTCCAGGGAGTCTAGATCAGGGACAGAACCATCTCCTAAAAGCACCTTGGACTCTATGGGGGATGTCCTCTCTTGGGGGTGAAGGATGGGCATATATGTAACAGGATTCTCCTTTTCAGGAGCTGCAGACAGAATTCAGCGGAGTGTTAGTCTGAAACTGAATCCCAGTCATATTCTAAAAGAGCAATCTCAGCTACTCTGGAGTCAGAAAAGAAGGGATAATTCTGGGGTTTCAACGTATTCTAAAATACGGAGGATAAACTTTCATGTTTTCTGTACAATTCATTTAAGATACATTCCTATCACTATATCTAGACTGTGTAAATGGCCCTGGACACTAAGCTAAAAGGACAGAGTCCTCTCCCATCAACAGTAAAATTCTGAATTAAATATTCTAAACAGAAAAAGAGATTTATCAACATGAAGAAATACTGGGATACTTCATGAGA
This sequence comes from Corvus kubaryi, assembly GCF_017639235.1. Taxonomy (NCBI): domain Eukaryota; kingdom Metazoa; phylum Chordata; class Aves; order Passeriformes; family Corvidae; genus Corvus; species Corvus kubaryi. The sequence continues at coordinate 55,652,843 of NW_024581137.1, read as the reverse complement.
CTATTAAAAATGCTAAAAAATAATATTTCACTGTTGGGCAAAGCTCATACATTTAAATTCTTTCCAATTTAAACATAGACCTTTGGTAAATGGAGATCTCCCTGTATCACTGAAGCAAGTTTTATTTTCAGATCTGGAATTAGCAGGGGTTTTCCAAGCCCTGCTATAGGACAAAAATGTGCAGGAAGGATAGAAAATATTTGATGGAGCAGCAAAGTAGTAAAAGTTCATTTCTCCACTAGATGGCTTCATTCCCATGAAGATAATTGAAATGAAATTCCTCAACATTGCTACCCATGTTAACAGTCATAAGAAAATGAAAGATTTGATCAGTTTGTATGAAAATGATGGTTAACTATATATTTGCCACGGAAAGCAGTTTTTTAGAAGATATATCTGATGTATATGATGGTGTTTCCTTACCTCTTGGTTCAGGAAACAGTAGAGAACTGCCACAATAAACCCCTGGAAAAGACCAGAAGAAAAATTTTGAGGGTTAAGACAGCTTGAAAAAGCCACTTGCATTATCTGACTTCATGGTGGTTCTGTGAAGTAATGAGTATCACTATAGGTGGGAGAATTTCTAGAAATTGGAAGATAATTTGTGGACCTCCAATAAAGCTGAACAGCCAGATAATCACCTTGGTAGTTGTTGGAACCCTGAGTTCTGAGAATTTCAGCCTTTCAGTGCTGACAGACAGTGATCCTCAGAAGCACACTGCATTTGACCTGAAGCCTTGGGAAAGGTTTCCCAAACTGTGTGATAACACTGAGGTTGTTGCTGTGTAATTAAAAGTTATATCACTGGGTAGAATATGTAGAGATGTAGAAAAATTAGGTTTATGGGATATATGTAACAGTATGGAGGATTTGGGGTGTGGATTTGTTCTTCTTCTTTTCTCCTTCTTCTTCACAAATCTGGGTGTTCTGGTATTGGGTCAAAAAACCCGCAGTGCGGATCATGAATAGTTAGCTATTGGATTATAAGTAAAAACAAATTAGTTGGCATTCCATAATTGGGTAATCTGGACCTTAAAAGACCTTGTCAGTTAGAACTCGGGGCCATTTTCACCTTGTTAACTTAGGGGCACTATATTATAGATAAGATATAATAAACATTTAAGTCCAAAGATAAACTCCCGGTCTCCTGCATTTTAATTCGAACTCTGAGTAAAAGAACTCACGAAACAGAGCCAAAGAAGAAAAGAAACTATAAACGAGAAAATTAATAGGTAGTGGCATTCCATCAAAATCAGTAACACTATATGAATTCACAAATGTAACTGATGATTATGAAAGTGTGGTCCGTTCTCCAGCACAACACACTGAGAGCTGATTCTTTATGCACTCTAAAGAATGTAAAACAGAGACTTCATGGATGGAGCTCACACAGCTTTCCAGTCAAATCCTGTGTCTTTGTGGAGTATCAGATGAGACCGAATTCTGGCCTATTGAATGTGTTTGTTAAGACTGTGAACTGAGATAAACCCAGGACAATCCTAGGAGGTCAAAGGACCTACATGACTAGATCCTGCTCAACACCTCAACCTTTTATTCTATTAATTTATTCACTGAACTGTTCATTAACTCAGTGAAGGTCCCCTCTCTGTGCAGAGGGTCGGGATTAATGGGCAGGGTTTGTTGGGCAGGATTGACACAATGGATTCAATCCTCAAGAGGAATAAACCAGCACAACTCATGGATTGTTGGTGATGCTCCCTGACAAGCGATCCCATGCAGCCATCCAGGGAAAGATCTGCTCCCTGGGGAGGTTTGGTGGTATTCCCATGGCTGCTTCTTGTGGACCGAGGTGAAGCACCAGGAAAGGGAGGGAAGCAAAGGGAAATTGGGTCCTGCCCAGCTCATAACTCCAGGAGCAAAACCACCTGGAGGGACATCAGAGCAGGAGTTCTTCTTGTTGGCATCAAGCTCCTCAAGCTGTCCATGCCCTGTGTACCAATGCAGAAAGGTGGGGGCATCAACCCAATGTTTGCAGGAGGGAAAGGGATGTGGAATTCCTTGGGACAGCAGCCTGTGTGGGGCTGGTACACGTACAAAACACTGTTGATGTTTTATTGTCAATTTATCCTTTGACAAAGAATTAGGAAGGGGGCAGGACCTACAACTTCAATTGCCTCTGGATGATTTAAATCAGCCCAAGTCAGCTTGATCTTGTTAGTGAAGTCAGGGAAGGCAGGTGGATAAGTACTGGTAGCAAAGATTTTCCACACTTGACTTTGGCCCACCATCCAAGTTACACACTTATCTGAGATCTTGGCCTTGTGTTCACAAAATCTGCAAAAATCTTTAGTCCAGCCTGCATCCAGGTAGGATTTGTCACCTCTTCAGATATTTTAACTCAGCAAAGAACAAGGAACTTTGTGAACAAACACTGGTTTCAGGATCCAAGGATCGTTTGTGTGCAATACTTCTTGTCATGAGGACACAAGGCTAAAACAGAAAAACTACTAAGAAGGAACTGAAGGATCTGTGGCAATTTTACCTGAAAAGATCCAATGCAGAGCTCTAAGTAAAGCCGAACCCCCAGGCTGGTATATTCTGGGAGGAAGTTGAAGACGATGTAATGGGTTCCAAATAATGGAATTAGAAGCAGAGTGGACCTTGAGAGACGTCTAGAACAGGACATGAGAAGAAGAAACTTAAGGTTATTTCAAGTCTAATGCACTCAGTGTGCCACAGTAGTGAACACAAGTTAAAAAGAAGTCAATCTATATAAAAATATATATAAAATAGAAATAAATATGCAGGCTTCCTTTACAGTTCTCATACAGAGAAAGGCAGCTGTAGAAGGTAATTTTTCCTGTCCTAAATAAGAGATCTAATTCAGATTCAATTAATGGTTTTCTTGTCTCTTGATTTTAATTGGAAGGCAGACAGCTGAGCTGATCTGGATGCATCCCATTGGCCAATATTAGGTGAATTGAGTCTCACCCTTTGACTAATTGCCTTTGGAATGGGATAAGGTTGGGAATCTCTAAAATTTAATACCAATTAAACTGAGCCCATCTGTGACACTCAGAAAGTGCTTCTCTGTTTAGAAAAGATTACATAATATTTTATTATCAAAATAATTGATTTTAAAAAAATTATTCCATACACTACCTGTACTGAGAAGAGTTATTGAAGTTGATTTGTCTAGGGTCTAGTTTTTTCAGCAAAATTCTGATGATGTTGATGAATAGGACAAAATTGACCTGTTCACAGTATTTGAGAAGTGGGAGAGAGGAAAAAGAAAAGGTTAATTTCTGATGTAAAACTTTGCAGTGAAAATCTGGTTGTGTTTTTTTTTTTATTTCAGTTATAGTGTAATTTGTGCAGTTTCAATGTAAGGTCATTAATGCTATTCCTGTTGGCAGCATTCAAGTATTTAAATAAGTTGCATTCCTGCTTGAAGAAGTGGCTGAAGATGAAAACTTGAGAATTTCACTTTGTTCAGCAAAATATTTTCATCAATAGCTTGTGGGACTCTCTTTTACCTTTTGTAGCTCATATCAGTCGGATTCTCCTTAGAGATTAATATTGTATTAAATTCTGACTGATCTGCTGATCTCTCTAGACATTATTAGTGGAATTTATCTGCCTAAATACCTCTACAATGAGGTATTTCTGTCAGAGCTGATCACCCTGTTCTGCCTTTGCAGTCAGTGGAGAACCAGCCAGGACGGTCAATAGACCCTCAGGTGGGGTTGGGGATGGATCACCTCATCCCAAGGTAGACATTTATTTTAAATCAGATGAATCACTTGCCAAAAGTGCCCATTTCCCTTTGTTGGCTCTGAAGGAGCCTCTGAGGAGCATTAGCTCAGCTCCAAAGTAGTTAAGGTCAATCCCAACTTGGAAATCCAATCTTCTACAATTGCAATTTGGCACAGCTTTATCCGGAGTCTGTGAGGCTGCTCAGTTTTCCACAATCAGAGGGATTCTTCCTGTGAATTTTTTTGTGTCTGTACACACCAGCTCTTCCTTAGGTGAGCCTGAACATTTAATTTTGCCTAAGAATGTCCTCATTTTACCAAAAAGTCCAACATCATTCTATCCATTAGTGATGCTCTGTGTACATGCCAGCAGAAGAAATAACAGAGATAGAAGGAAATGAAATATTTTATTGAAACACAGCAAGCTCTGACCAGAATTCAGCCTGAGATTCTTCACTCATGCTGTTTGTGTGTATCTTTAAGATCCCTTCCAACCCAAAGCATTCTGTGATTCCATATCCCTCACCTGCATGCATCTGTCCTCCAGTTAAATTAAGGTTTTAATAGCTGGCCTTAAGGTCATCCATTAACTCACTTTCTCAAACACTGCTTGGGTTTAATGACTTGTGGGAGTAATCAACGATGATAATCATTTAAAGCCCATCAGTTTATTCAATAAATGCCAGACTCAAGAGCTGTTATCACTGTTATCAGCTCTGAACAGAAACCTATTGCCCTTGGAAGTTTTGTATCAAAAATGTATGGCTTATTCTGAGCTTATGCTAAAATTTTGTTTTCAAATATTTTAAGGAGGGTTTAGTCCACTCACTTGCTATTTATTTCACCTAAACTGACAATTCTGTGAAAGTTTCAATGTTTGAAAGACAAACTTTTCAGTTTGCATTGGACACAGGCAGTCAACAGTAGAAATTCAGCATTCCTCTTCCTACAACTCAGCAAATGGCAACCCAACTTTAACTCAAAAGTCTTTTTTTTCTTCTAATTAGTATTAGCAAACTCAGAAGTACCTACCCCCACAGAAATTATAATTGGTCCTTTGATTAGCCACCAGTAGGGAGAGCCTTGATTAATATCCCAGCATCTGTGGACATGACAGTAAGATTAGAAAAAGGCATGTATGTAATGACTGCAATCAACTAAAAGTATTACCCAAGAATATAGAACAATGTAGAAAACTATGACTTACGCTGTGTCTTCAAAGTAGAATTTTGCTAATATCCAAATAAGGGTGAAAAGTGTTGGAAAACCTGTCAGACATTTAAACAAAAGATAGAATTAATCCAAGCCTTGTCCACTGAAACTCTGCTGCAATGACACAGATCACTCATTTTTGAGAGCTGGAATTATCCTTTGGGGTCAGTTCCTATAACAGGAATTGTTTTACATTCAGTCTCTAAAACACCAAAAGTGATTCAGTTTGCCAAGGTGTCAGGTCTACCTTAACCTTGGGTGACAACAGGCATGGATTTCCCTCCCTCAACCAACCAGAAAATTCCTCTAAGTGCATTCACCTGCCACAGAGGAGTTCTCTGCTTTTTCCTTTACACAGCAACACTCTGTGGGCACCCACTTGGTTGCAGATTTCTAAGTCTGAACAATTCCATTTATTCCAGACAAGAACAAAATCAGGAGGAAGATGCTGCTGTTCCACTGCCTGTCCTGTTATTTAGTGGACAAAGCTTCTTTATTCATACAATAAAAAAGATGGGCTGTAGAAATACTAGGACTACAAAAACCCCTGCTTAGGAAAAAAAAATTCCTTTTCCCAGACTGTGTAACTAAACAGGAGCAAGGCAGATTGTGCTCTGGTGTTTGTGATAACTCCTTAGAGGAAGCTGTGTTTTCAGTGGGGTGAAGAAGGTTAAGACGGGATCTCTCCCTGTGCATTCTTAAATGTGCATCATTTTCCACCCCTTTCAGAGGGGCTTTATTGCCATGAAAAACTTGATTGCTTTCAGTTAGTATGCACATAAAATAAAATGGAAGCAATTCCCAGGTTAGGTACTTCAGTTAGATCAGCTGGGTTCCACACGTAGTGTTTTCAATGGGAATGGATCATGGAATCGTAGAATCATGGAACCATAGACTCATGGAATCATGGAATCATAGAGTCATAGAGTCATACAATGGCCTGGGTTGGAAGGCACCTTAAAGATCACCTGGTTCCAACCCATAGGGACACCTTCCACTGTCCCAAGTTGCTCAGATCCCCATCCAACCTGGCCTTGAACACTTCCAGGGATGGGAAGTCCACAGCCTCCCTGGGCAACCTCACCACCCCCACAGTAAGGAATTTCTTCCATGTCCCATCACTCCATGCCTTGGGAAAAGTCCCTCTCCAGCTATCTTGAATCCCTAGAAGTAGCTCTGTGGTGTCTGTGAAGCCTTATCTTCTCCAGGCTGAACAGCCTTGTTTAACATCTTGCCTTTTACTAATGTCCTGTGAAATCCGTACCTACCCCAGCCAAAGAGAACCAGCCACCAAAAATATCTTCTTCCATGAGAAAGGGATGAGAGCAGCAGGCAGTTTAGGTAAAGAGCCTCCACCAGCAGCCACATGAAATTGGTCATCATGAAATAGTGGCAGAAAACCACAGAGATCTTGCATTCAGTCTAGAGAACAGGAAAGTTGTAGTTTAGGGATCGCCTGGGGATACATCTGATTTGGCCATGGAGTAGACATCTGTAATTGTAGCTGAGTTCTACCAAGAGCAAGATCTCACTATTAACTGATCTTTAAACTGAGAGCTTCAAATGTAAAATGGATTTCTGAATAACAAAGCTTTAATCATCATAACACTTTGGAACCTCCACTGCCTTTTGCTTTTTATTTTGTATTAGAAATGTACCTTGGGCTCCCAAGCGTGTGTGATTTCTCTCACAAATGCACTGCCTTGAGTGTACCTTCAGTGCCAATTGCTCCTTGGGCAAAGGTTCAAGGAGCCATTTTTGTCCTTATGCTCAGCTCTAGAATTGTGTGTGGCTGTGAGAAATGCAGAAGAACCACCCCCTAAACCTCTGTTTGAAAATCATTGCCACGCTGCCAAGATCTGGGGCTGGATGAAAGTTAAGTTGATTGCCTGGTACCTTGAGTGCTTTGTGGTTTACAGACCAGAGCTTCCAGCCAGAACATGGAATCCAACATTTCCAGAAGAATAAGCTTTAAAAGTTGTTCTTTGATGTACTCAAAGATCTTCAGTTTTAGGCTTCAGGTTATAGAAACATAACAGTGTAATGATACTACTTTGTTGCTATGTGAAAATCTAAATTTCATTTAGAGTACTGCAACATCACAAATTGATGTTTTAAGAATATAGGAGGGCATAAAGTACACATTCATGGAAGTAAAATATACTGAATAAAAGAATTATATAATTTTCATTGCCAGGTTAGAAGGACAAAAAGCAATGAGTAGTAAAAAAGAGGCATGAATAGTGAAACCATCTATAAATGGCACATAAAAACATCAACCACAATATCCTGCTTTTCATGTGCTTACTGTAGAGAAGCTGCAATGATCAATGCCTTCCTCCTGGAAAAGGACAGCATCCTTAATGAAAATGGCAATAGCCTTTAAGATAAATGTAAAAAAGAGCTGCACATGGATATAATTCCTGGGACAGCGAAGCCTCCTGGAAGAAAAGAAGAGAAGTCCCTCTGAGGTAATTAACTGAACTGTGCTGGCAGTAATTAAAATAAGCAATAAGCCCTTGTTTCATCTCAGGTACTTCCAGACACACTTAGGAAGAACACTTTGATTCACTGAGCTCTTTCAGAGAGAGACAGAAAACTTCCTCACGTGAAGCCATTCAGCCACAATCTACATCTTAATCTCTCTCCTTGTTATCCACAATTTTAGGGGTTTTTCCTTACTTTGCCAAAGTTACTTTGATGAATTAAGTGAAAGCACAAAAGAGCTTTAAAACAATTTGGCACATCTACTTTAAATTCAATTTACACATCTACCTTAAATTCCCCGTTAACTAAGATTAAATTTCGACTGCTATTAAATACAGATTTTTGAGGGCATTATAGAGCTTCAACTTCATTTTCACTTAAAGTTCCACTAAAAGCTGGATTCCATCCAGACCCAGTAATCTGAGGGTCACCTAATCTGAAAGTTTACCTAGAGTGTGCAGAATTTTATTGCTGACCTCAAATGCCAACCCCATTGTTAACTATGACTTTTTCCTCCCTATTGCTACTTGTCCTTATGTCCATTGTTTCTTTCTTTCCCCTCATTTGGGCTGGTTTGTTTTCCTGAGGTCAGAGTGGATGTCAATAAACATATCTGGTGGCTTCCAGACATGAACTAGGAACCAGCAGAGGTCAAGAAACTTTCCCTAGAGAACCCTGATTCTCACAGCATAATAATAAAGGAAACGTCTGCTTTTTTTTTTTTTTTTTCTCTCAGAAATACCAGAAATAAACAAAGATTAATAAAATAAATCCCACAAGGCATGGCAGCAAACATTAAATCTACGTTAAATGGTAAAATACTTTAAATACTCTAGATTGGACCTGAAAATACCTAATTGATGGATAACTCAGTAAGAGAGAATTCTAACTAAATGTGACCACATTCTGAGACTAACTTTAAAACGTGTCTTTAGTGGTAAATTTTTCAATAGTCATCTATGCAATGTCATAGGAACATTGATTCAGAATCAAGTCCTTTGTGTATATTTTTATTAACAAATTCTCTGAAGCCATAACAGGCAGGCCCATGCACTTTATGAAAAAAATCTTAATTCCAGCCTAAAGCAATTAAATTTTTCCATTGGTTCTTCAGGATCAAAGTGAGTTGCTGAGTTTTGTCAACTGACAGCCATGATTCATTTCCCAGATCTGAATCCTTTTATTCCTGACTCTCTCTGATCACCTGTAATTTCCAGCTTCAGTTTCATATCATTAAACCAACATGGCTGGAATTTTTTATTGTTATTCACCTGAATTTCTATTTGTATTATTTTGTTATGTCTAATGCTGTCTTCTGCAGTCTGAGAAATTAAAAGAATTGAGATTAGAGGACACCTTTACCTGAATGCAATAAGAACTGTCACAGCAATGATGAGGGAGGTGATGGACACGCTGTATCCCACGGTGTAGATGATCTTTATAGTAGAAAAGTAGGATTGCTATAAAAGAAGAGAATGATTTGTCACACAAGTTGCTGTTAAATGATAGCTTTTTTACTGATTCTGTCAGTTTTGCTTTGTTTGATTCTTCCATTCTGTTGACATCCCTGACTGCCTTTTTTTCCCCTCTTCAAATCCCACAGTAAAATTCACCTTAAATCCTCATTACGTTTCTTTCGTGAAGTTCCATTCCACAGTTGTGTGGATACAGCCCAATCTGGTGCTGAAACACGTACTGATCAGGGTGGCTGGAAGCTCATTCATTAAAGCATAAAAACCAACACCAGTCCTTCATAAAGGCATTGTTAAAAATCTTATGCAATTTTTATAAATGCTGTATGTTCTACCACGTTTTCTCCCCAGCAGTAGCAGGACAATTCTGCTGGCAGCATGATGAACACAGAATTCTGTCAGCCTTTCTCTATTTTTCTCCACTTTCTTTACTTCCAATTTTGCTGTCTATTCTTCCTTTCATTTTTATTGTGTTGAGTTGTGTTGTTTTTTTTCTGGGGTTGTTTTTTCCTCTGTTTCTCTGGCTGTCAAACTCAACTGTTGCTCAGTTGGAATGTCAGTCAAAATCCATTTCTATTTAAGTGGCTCCTCTGTCAGACACAATCCCTGAGTGAGGATAAGTTGACTTCAACTCTCACAGATGAAAGTAGAAAACAGAATGAATAAGCTCCAGGCTGCAAATCGAATTCCAGTCTTACATGGTCTGTCTCTTGGGTCCTGTTTCAATGTTTTTACAACCCAAAATCCACACAGCTGTGCAGTGCATTCCTGCAGTTCACTTGGGGAAGGGGAGATGCTCGCTTTTAGCCTTAAGCAGAACTTTAGGCATTATAAGACTGACACTGAGAAGAGTTTATTTAATTTATCTAGGTGCTTAAAAATTAGCTGCCGAAATATGAGTCTGCAGTAGAACAAGAAGAACCTGGCCACAGGACTGATTGGCTTAATTGTTAGTACAATCCTGTTTCTTCTCATTCTTTTTCTTTTATAGTTAATGAAGGAAAACATTCTCAGAAGACAATTCAAGTCTTTGGAAAATGAGACCTTACTGGTTTCTGGGACCAACAAAAAGGATCACTACACCTGCCTTAGCAAGAGCAGGTTATGGAATCATAAATCCCTGACTGGTTGGGGTTGGAAGAAACCTTAAATATCATCTATTTCCCACCCCTGGATTTGTAGAGTGAATCCTTTGGTGCTGAGCACCCTGCATCCATGTGTCCAGATTCCTGACTATCCATAGCCTAATTCCATGGGCCGAACTTTCTTTTCTGGTCAGAGCACAGTAAGTGCACCTTGAATTTGCCTTCCAGTTTAGATTTATCCCTAAGAAGCCAGATGATCCTTTCTGAGAGCATCTCTCAGTGTGAATGCAGTAAGTGGAGATAGCCAAGAGATATCCCTGGAAAGCTCCCACCTGACCAAAGCACTAATACAGATCCATGGTGCAGTGATTAGCTCCAACATTCACGGTATTTTTTTGAGATCATTGAAGTTAAATGGGGTGGAAACCAGGCACAATGGGGTTTTTCGTGTAGTGGATGAACTGTGAGCTGTATATGATTACCCAAATCCCTGACTGTGCACAATTCCAGCCAGCGCTCACAGAAGTACCTCAGAGCTCCAAAGCTTGCCAGGAAGCCTGGATGCACCACTCCATGAGAAACATCAAAGCTGGGCTAGGCTGACCATAGCTGGCAACAAACCAGACGTGTAAAACATGGAAAATAATCAACTCTTTAAGTGGCTTACCCTACAACTGAGGAGTTTCCTCTAGGTAAAATAATAGAATCATCACAGAATGTGTTGGAAGTGACCTTAAAGAACATCCAGGCCCACCCCCTGCCATGGGCAGGGACACCTTCCACTATCCCAGGTTGCTCCAAGACCCATCCAGCCCCCTCCAACTTCCTGGCATGGGGCAGGCACAGCTTCTCTGGGAAACCCATGCAATATATCCCCATGGTGATATGAACCATGTTCTTACCCTTATTAATTAGTGATCAAGCACTATATTGTCCCTGTGCATGTAACCTCGAGATATCACCAACACTGAAAATCTGGCTGAAGAAATACGTCAAAGTCTAATCTGCATTACAGAGATTACAAAGATTTTTGGGACTTTTTTTTCATTCTTGAATTAGATACTTCCTGCAGGATGAGACAGCCAAGACCCCTCTTGTCCTCAGATATTGCTGAATTCGGAACAGAGGTCTGATAACAGCACATTTGCTCTACTGATGCTGTGAGAGTACAAATTCATCTTGCTGACTGATATTACTGGAATGTCTTAATACACATTTTATGAACATTTTGTGATACATGTCTGTCTGTTATACCCATGTATTTGTAGTTGGCTTTACTATTGTTACACCTGAATAATAAAACATTCTTAGTTATTTTCCAAAATAGGTGGCCAGAGTAAAAAAATGAGTTATATTCCATACTTAGAAAGAAATTTCAGTGTCTTCTGAGTTTCCCTCTGCAGTGACCCTCAGGAATAGAAAGGAATCCTATGACATCAGTACACCACTCACATATATTTATGTAATTAAACTTACTTCTTCAAGAGGAATTTCATCTTCTACAGGACAGGCCACATGGTAGGGAGGGAATGGGTCAGACCAGCCTTTTTTTGTGCAGTTTCTTTTTACCATCCCAGCTGAAACAGAAGTATTTCATTTTCTCAATGAAGAACCAGATAATATGGAAAATAAAAACCAGGAGAAGACCTCTGGCTGGTACAAGGTTGTACCAGGAGGAGAGGATCATTAGAATCTCCAAGAGTTGGTAGCACAATTTTTCTATGTACATTCAGGTCATCAGATATAAAACTTTGTATTTTATTTATAGACAAGCAAGGGGAAGAAGGAGACAGGGCTGGAGATTGGAAGGACTAGGGAAAGAATTTTATCAAGCACATTGGAGAAGATTGGGAAGCACTGCTCCATAAATTTCTGCTCTGCACAACACTCTCATTCTTCTCCTCACTTCTCACTCTCGCTCTTCACAACGCTTCTCATTCCCACCTCCCCTGGGGCTTACTCTTCCCTAGCAGATCAGAAGTTGGGATAAGCAGCCCCTTCCATGAGGATAGCACACTTCCAAAACAAAGATTTATGAGTCAGATGAAGGATAATTCTGAGAATCCCAGGGCAGGAAATGAATGTGCACAGATGAAAGGGATTTTCCTTATCCCTCGTTTATAACTAGCATGTGTTGGGCGAGGCAGAGGCTGGGCTTTGCAGTTTCTTTTTCTTGTGGAACTGCCAAATCCAGGTCTTTCCTGGAAGGTGGTTTGCTCCTTGTGGGCTCACAGTTTGTTCCTGGCCGTGCTCACCGAGAGAGGAAGCAGGCACAAAGGCATTAGTTTGCAGTTTTGCAACACATGGGCTGCTCCAAGGCCTGAATTCTGCTTTGTATCTCCAACCTTGGTCTTAAAGAGCAATCACGTTGTTCATTCCTCTGCCTTTCATTTCATCCCACACGAATCACTGCATAAATCTCAAGAAACCCCAACCTTAAGTTCTGACCTAGACAGCCTCCAGATGAGCTTTGTAGGAAAGTCACGCAACAAACTGATCCCAAAGCACATGGAAACCAAAGGAATCGCTCCATTTATTTCAGTATTTTTTTGATCCAGGGCCTCATCAGAGACTATGGAAATCAAATCCAGTTACGAATAATCCTCAAAATATGAGAAGAACTGCGAAAGCCCCTCAGATCCTACTAAAATTCTTGCAGTGCTTTGATCCATCTCATGGGAACATGAAAGGTTCTGTCTTCACCCTCCCTTTTTAGAAATGCTCTGGCCAGAAATGCAACAGGAGTACAACCATGGTAGGACATCACCTGGCTCCTTCATGAAGTGAAAGAGGATGTTTGGACACGGTAAGGCAAGAATCTCTCCAGCATCTGCCTCTGGCCAGCACAGCAATTTGTCCCAAGTTCTCTTGCAACCTCAGACAGAGAGCAAAATATATTTTTAAGCATGGTTATATTTGAGCAAAATGAAACCCCAAACCTTTTTAAACTTTGCCACTCCACCACTTCCATATCTTATAAAAATAGTTTAGCCACAGTTTTTATTCTATTATGAGAAATAAACACCCCCAGAGTGCTTTAGTTAGACCCCTGTGTTAGACTGAGGTGAGTTTTCAGAAATGATGCAGTAAATGAAGAGTGATGCTGGAAGAAAGATCAGATCACTGTAATTGTTCAGCAGGTACCCTATTTTTAAATATCAACACACCCTCCCAAACAAGCAAGCATGATGCCAAGGAATTGGACAAGGACACAAGGATTGACTCTGATAAATTGACTGTCCATATTTGAATGTGAAAGACAATGGAAAAAAGAAAAGAATTGGAAGGAATGGGAGTAGATGCAAGAAGAGCGGACGAGACAACAGCATGTGGGACCATAAATAAAACCCTCCTGTGCTTTGCAGCCTGGCTGTGTCCTCACTCTGGTAGTGGGTCCCTTCCCTCTCCCTCTCTTCATCCCTCACACATGGATGGATACCTGGTGACGTTGAATTTCCACGCTCTTGCGGGGCCTCCAGACACTCAGCCTCCTTTTTCTTCAGCTCTACCATCAGATCACATTCTGGGTGGACATTTCCAGCAACCTACAGGGAGAAGAGTTTTGGGGAATAGGTAAGAAGGGGTTGGGTGGGATCTCATCTTAAGTCCAGACTTACTTTTGCAGCTAACAGGGCTGGTTTAAGGACAGAAAACTGTGCTTAGGGTTTCCATCCAAAGGCTGCCACTGTCTCTACACGAGCTGGTAGTTACAGCTCTGTACTGGAAGGTTTATAAATTCCTCTGGCTACATTCAAAATAAAAGATCTCTTTGCTAGGGCCTGAGTTTGAGTGCAGGACCCATTTACACCCAACTTTAGCTAGACCCTGTTAAACCTGGGCCCAGAAAAACACACTGCACTTGATCAGGCTCCTTTTCTCAACAGTGAAGGGCTCAGCACTGCAGGAAATGCTGCAGAACCTATGCACAAACAAGTCCCTGCCAACCTCCAAAGAAACATCATCTTGAAATCACAAAAAATTATTGCAAAACTGTCTCCTGAAAGAGCTCTTCACTCCAAAAGGAGTGAATCTGTTCTCTCCCTTCTACCATCTGCCTTTCTTTACACAGGGTGGGAGGCAAAACTCCTTTCTTTGGAAAAAACACTCTGCACCAAAGCATTTGTTGGTTTGGTATGATGGTGTAAAGAAAAAAAGTGACACCCAGGGTTTTAACAGCAGGAAATATTCAGTCGTTTGGTCCTTATTTAGACTTACACAGACACCACAAGAGGATCTGAAGGCATCCAGAGAACTTTGGGCAGCAAAGGACAAAGTCTGCACAGGCTGTTACAGCCACACTGCTGAGGATGCACCCACTGGGCAGGAGTGCACAGGACTATTTCACACAAAGAAAACAAAATGTGCCTTGTCCTGCCATACACACTGTCCCCAGTCCCAGAAGATCAGTTGTCATCAGAGACACTCTGACTCTGAGCTCTACGTCCTGGCCGCTGGTGCTGGTGTGCTCTGCATGTGTGATTATAGACATAAAAACACGGAGACAAAACAGAAACTAAACCCAGGATGAGACTTGCATGGTGAACAGGTGGCTGGCATATGGCTCAGCTTTCTTCCACCCAGAGAAGATTAATATTCAGGGAGTTTGGAAAATAACTCCCTGGCTTTCAGTTCATTCAGAGGGCAGATTGTATCCATCCCAATAAGCTGGTGCTTCCCCTTCATGTTAATGTCCACGACTCATGTTGGCCTGCAGAGAATTTGAAATGCATATTGACCAAAAAATCTGAGGCTCTCAGGCTGCTGAAGAGGGGTGGATTAATTACACAGCATTTGTTTTTCTGAGGTTTGGTCCCTGGTGGTTAAAAATGTCGTATCTCCACATGGATGCCCCGCAAGATCATCTGCTCCCCATTTACTGCACTTTTAGGAGGATGTGGTTTTCCTGCGAAATTTGCAGACAGCAGTGCCATGGATCAGTTTAAGGCAGCAGTGAAAAGCAGGGCTCCTTCACGAGGCTGACTGAAGTTTGGTGTGCGTGAGAGCAGGGTAACAGTGGATGGATGGAGCAGAACACAGACATTGCCCTGCCCGAAGAGGTGGAGATCTGATGTGTGGGATGTCCCAGGGTTGTCATCCAGATCAGTAAAATCAGCAGGTCTAGGGAGCCCCTCAATTCCTCTTCACTAAGAAATGCAATGTCAGGCGGAATTACAGAAAACTGACATCTGTCTTGAAAATCTTTGCTGTCTTGATGCTTCTTTTCATGCCAACATATATTCTTTCCCCCTTGTAGTCACCCCGGACAATAAATGCAGGAAACCT
Source organism: Corvus kubaryi (assembly GCF_017639235.1). NCBI lineage: Eukaryota > Metazoa > Chordata > Aves > Passeriformes > Corvidae > Corvus > Corvus kubaryi. Next base: position 55,637,588 of record NW_024581137.1, on the reverse strand, counting down.
CCCTAACCATGGAGTATGACAGCTATTGAAAGAAGTAGCTTTATTAGTCAGTAGAAAAAACAGTCAAATCATTTACTGAAAATCTCTTTTACAACATTCTCTTGGTTCAGTGAACCATGCCTGGAAAAACCTCAGAAGGAGGAAATGCACCCATTTGCACTGTTCTAAATTATTTCTCCTGGCAAAAAGCATTGCTAGATTTTGCCTGTCAAAACTCTCTTTGCTCTCTGAAATGTTCATGGCAAGGGCAAAGCTTGTTTGGCTCATCCACCAGTCCAGGAAAGCTTTTTTTTCCCTCTTGTTAAGTCTCCAGACTTGTGAGAACACTTTACCACGTGCATCTCAAATAAAAAGATGAGGCTGATCAAGACCTGGTATGTAAATTGTTACCTCTTCCTTCAAGAAGAACTGACCTTAGGAGATGGTGTCACAGTTTATGTGCAAGTCAGAACTAATCACTCACTGCTTGAGCAGACACCGAGTGCCAGATCTGATATGACAGAAACTCAGGTAAAATAAACTAAAAAGATTTATTCCACTCCCATGCTGTGTTTTAGGTATATTTATGCCCCTAAAGCATTTAACTACTTCCAGCAGACCCTCAGTTTAAGGAGATGAGAGTCAGTCTCTTAAGCAATCCAAACCTCTCCAGAAGCTGAGTTCAGCTCTTCCAGGGGAAACATATGATCAAATTACACCAACAACAAAAACAGAGGGCTGGTTTTCCACCATTTTATACTCAAGTAAGGGTTGTTCACCTATCCTCTAATATGCAACACATGTTAGGAAATTTTTATTATACACTAACACATAAACTGGGTTTTGATCAATCCATAATCATATAATAAGCAACCCAACTTTGCAGAAGAAAATTCTGCTTCTCTTGGGTAAATGAGACAGGTTCTTACAGAGACCTTCAGTCATATTTTAACCATTAGCACTCAATCTTGATATTCAACTTAGGACCAACCACATATATCTACTCCTACTACAGGGAAGTGGGTTTGTCACACAGGTGATACAAAGGAATGTGTTGTTTCACATGAGAAAAAAATCTGTTCAGTCATTTCACAGTGGTTTATTTTTCTCAGTCCACAAAAAACCAAGCTGCTGTGCCACCCCTCCTGAAATGTTCCTTCAGAGAAGAGATTTCCAGGAAAGAAGAAAAGATAAAGGATATAGAGGAGGCATCACAAAGGGAAGATGCTGAAAATGTGATTATTCTCAAAAGCAAAGATAATATCCTTCCCCCAGTTTGAACAAGCTTTTCCTGATATCAGTGTGATCCTGGATCTTGGTTTGGCAATCTCTGTCCAAAGTGAAATATAACCAAGACCTCTGGACTTTTTAATGGCTTTGGATCTTTCTAAATCTGGCCTAAGCATCCCTGCTGGTCCCACTCCTCTGTTACCTGCAACATCTCAGCTGTTCACACACCAAATGACATGAATGCTACCACCAAGGCAGATGAAATTGTAGCAAAAAAACCTGCATAACCTGAAATTAAAGAAAACTCTATCAAAACTCAGCTGCTCTGGGGTAACAGTCCTCCTCCAGTTTCTTCTTCTTTTCACTGTCTTTTAAAGCCCACACAAAATAAGGGTTTCTGCCAATTATGTGTTTCTCTTTACTGAGTGTGTCATAGGAAAGCAGAGAAATAAACTGATATAAAGATCCTACAATGTGGGTCCCTTCTGCTGCTTTTCACACTTTTCATTGCATCTTGCCTTGTTTAACTGGAATCCAAAGCAAATAGAGAGAAAAGAGACTCACAAAAAAAATTAAAAAAATAAATCTGTATCTGACCATCTGCTCCCACAAGGAAATGAACAATTATTGAAACACAATGAAGTAAAAGCTTTTTTTTTCCATGCAATTACTTACAAGCACTGCCAGACTCAGGGTGTGCAAAGCACAGTGGTATAAAGAACAAGAGTTCATGTTCCAAAGCAAAAGCCAGACTTCACTTCTTCAGCCTCTCTTAGCATCTTTCTCCTGCTTTTTGACTTCTCTGTCTCCTCTCAGGTGCTGATTTGAAGCATTTATATTTTTGCAGAGAAGTGACGTAACAGGGATGTGAAGTGGGAGATAAATATTAACAATTCTCTACGCTGTGTTTAAGCTTTCCAACTTTTTGACTTTGCTCAAAGACTGGACTGGATGAATTGAGTGACTGATGCCAAGATTATGGGAATTCTCTACCCTCCTGGCAAGACTCATTTCTTTCTTTTAATATAAAATGGTTTTAGGAGGGAAGGACAGCTCTAAATGTTGCTAGTCCCATAGTAAATCAACATGATTGGCATAAGAGAAACCCTTTCCTAACAGTTATTGTCAATTTTTCCTAATGAAACATTTTTCTTAGTGTGGCTCCAGTGTATCTGCATGTTTTTCTGGAGTGTGATGACCACAGTGCTACACTTTAAAATGCAAAACCAAAGCCTACTAACAGGCATGTGAACACAAATTTTGCTGTGTGCATGACTGGCCTTTGATTTGAAGGCAAAATTCACACCGGATCCTTCCCAGTTTGCTTCAGATTTCTGAAGGTTCAGTGTCTAAATGTCAATGAGTCAACCCCTTTAGTCAAAGTATAGAAATACTGTACTCAGCTCATTCATCTCATACTGAGCTTCAAGGCAGGCCAGGTGAATACCACTGCAGAAATACCTATTCTCACTCAGCGTTAAAGGAAAATGTATTTCACTTGCTATCAATTTGTACCATCTTGATGGACTTCGAATTCCCCATCGACATTAGACAAATGTTAACATTGCAAGACCAGAGACACAAGACATGAAATTCCTTTCAAATATTGTTCTCTGCTCTTCTATTCTCATATCATGCCATTCCTTAAAATCAGTTCTTAACCCCAATTCTCAACTTCCCACAATGGTCCATGCTACAACTCTGCTTTCATCTCTGGCACTGCTTTGTCCCTCAAACCTGCTCATCTTTCTTCAATTATTTCAAATGTCTTCTGACTGCTTATCTACACAGATTGTGGGAATGCTGAGAGCCTGCAAAGAAGCCTCCCACCTCCCAGAGTCACCACAGCTACGAGGAACTGAAATTGCATCTACAGTTGGGAATGTCTGTGGGGATGAAGCCTCCAGGACTTGGTTGTAGCTTGGGTCTGGGAGGGAACTGGTCATATCCAATGCAAGAAAGTGTCATTGGAGAGCTGAAGTTGGCAAGTTTTCCTTGCAGTGTGTGCTTAAGGGTTTATTTCCTTTTCCCCTAAAGCCTTATACTTTGCCTTAATTATGCAAGCTTTCAAAGGCTTGTCTAAAACAAAATTGGAGCTGTGTTCCTGTCACTTTTAATCAGCTCATTGCAGAGGATGAAGCTCTAGACTGGTAAACGAACACTTGTAAATGTATTTATCATGGGCAAATCTCATACTTTTTCCTAAACTCATTTCAGAAGCTACAGAATCTCAAGAACTGCAAGATTTCCCTGCAGAGGTGTGACATGGAAAAATTTCACCCCGTACTGTTAAATCTACTTTTTCAGTCCGTAAAGTTATGAAAAAAAGCTGGTAAGAGAAATTAAACCTACAAAGTTTTAATTCACCATCACACATACCTTCAAAATAATGTTTGGTGACAGGATTCAGTTCTTACCTGCGTTTTCTTGATTACCTTGTTGTCCCATTTGAGGAGAGTGTAAATACTCAGGTTGTGCTGAATTTAAAGTGCTTTCAGTAGTGAAACTACAACAGGGAGTTTTAGCTGTCTTATAAACATTTAATATTTTTATTACCCTTGAAAATTTTATAAAACCATCGTGACCAGTGCTGTCATCACAAGCTTGTGCTTCAGATACATTCAGATACAATCAGATAAATTCAGATACATTCTCTCTCCCCTCCCTCCCAAAGAGATTGCATATTTAAGAAAAAATTTTGGCTGAGCATCTGTCAGGTTTTTTTATCAGTGCTTAAAGGTTAATAACCTTTAGGCTGTCCCACAAATTGTCTACTGATCATGCACCCCACAGCCATTCCCACTGGTGTTTGACAAAGGATCATAAACAGATCCCGTTCCAGAGGAGCAACATCTCCCATTCCACAGAGATGAACTTTTTTGGTCCATGTATTAGAAAAATAACCTGCCTCTGAGTAAGCTTCTGGTGTCCACATTAGAATTTTCCATTTCAGCCACCACATCTGAACCTTCCATGTGTTTATTCAGTGCTGTTGAAGTCATGCCTATACAAACCTCAGAAGGCACTGCCTGCCACTTTTCATCCTACCAGGGAACACAAAGCCCAGTGTAAGATATCTCAAAAGGTTTTCATTTTTCAGGCAGACTGAATATTGGTATGAAGGGGTCTTATGCTGAAATCCACCACTCTGGGAGTCTAGGAACTCTGATCACCATGGATCATTTTGGAAAACCTGGCTTTTCTGTATTTTCAGCCTTATTCTGCCACTCTCCAGAGCAGACATTCCATTAAAATGAGTTCCTTCCTACTGTCGCTGTTGTGTGCAAATTTCCAGCTGTTTGTGGTTAAGGAGAAGGACACATCTAAAAGAAAATAATGGGCTTATGGGTCCTTTTTTTTATTATTATTGCATTAAAATTACTTTTTTTTTTTTTACATTTAAACAAAAAAGTTTCCACAATAACCAACAGGACTTTGAGCTGCTTAGTTTCACCATAAAAGCACATCTGAAGGACCAGTTTTCCACAGGCACAAACTTCTCACTTCCTACCAGTCCTTGAATACCACCACCTCTGCAAGCCTGCTCCCACACTCCTCCTGAGCAGAGGCAGGCACGTAGTAGATCAGTAAGTACTACATCTTCTCTCCGCTCATCACCTCCACCATCAACACACTCCCTGTTCCAGCAGCTCCTCTGCCAAGTTTTCTAGTGGTGGCAGTTTGCCTTCAGGATGGCAGAGCTGCAGAGGAGACACTGGATATGCAGTAAAAGGAGCTGCTTTTCCTGCCATGAGCTTTCCAAAGGTGAAAACCTGACATTTTCACAGCTCTCTCAAGGATTCTCTTGCAGCTTTTTGAGGAATGGTTTTAGCTTGTGTTAAAAGTTTGTGTAGTTTATGAGACACCGGCTGATTTCACAACAACTTGTTGCTTCCTCCCAGCCCTGCCACCCTTGTTTCTTCACTCTTCTCCTTACACATGGAGCAGCATCCCAAAATTTATAGAAACCCCTTGAGTTTTTTCTGCCACTTTTTCTCCCTCTACAAGACCCCTCCATTGTCATAGACTCACAGAAAGGTTTGGCTTGGAAGGGACCTTAGAGATCACCAGGTTGCTGCAAGCCCCATCTAAGGCGGACTTCAATACTTCCAGGAATGGGTTTTCCAGAATTTCTCTGGGGAAGCTCTTGTACTTACAAAGGTATTTACACATAGATTAATCCACAGTTGAAATGTTCAAGGCCAGGCTGAACAGGGCTTGGAGCAAGCTGGGATAGTGGAAGGTGTCGCTGTCCATGGCAGGGGGTGGAAATGGATGGTCTTTTAGGTTCCTTTCAATCTAAACCAGTCCATGATTCATTATTTTAGTTGTATTATGATGATGGAAAGATGGAGGAAACCTTAATACTCTAAATTATTATTTCACAATTTAACTAAAAAAGGCATTAACAACTTATTTCATTGACATATAAACCCCATGGATCTTCCAAAGCTAAAAGCAAACAATTTGAGTTAAATAGTTATAGCTTCTGAGATGACATTGCTGCAGCTTCATATTTCCCAAGGAACATGCCCCAAAAAAGGTATTAGAATTCAACATTGAGAAAAAAAGCTACAGGTGGCGTTTTTCTTGAAGTCATTAATTCAACTAGCAGAGTCCAAAGTGAGAATGGAGCCAGGAATGCTTCTGTGGGCTACCAAGGTCACCGCCATGGGCACAGACTGCTGTGGTGAAATTTGTAACACTGGGGGCAAATCTACAGAGAAATAAAATGAAATGTCAGTCTCCACCATTGTCTTACAGAGCCTCTTATTGCCATGACAGCTCTTTAATACTATTGAAATTTAGAGGGAAGGTGTGGGAGGGGAGGGGAGGAGGAAGGCTGGACCTAAGTCATTTAACCACAGCTCCAAGAATAGGCAGTTTTGTTGTGCAGACGTGACAGATGAATGTTTCATTTCTGAGGAAAAAAGGAAATGTTTGAAACTTTACACAACCCAGAGCTTAAAGAAGTTTTATAAATGAGGACTTGAATTACCATTTTTAAGTTTAAAAATATGCATAGTGGTAATCAAACAGTCAAATTAATTCTTCATTTCAGTGTAAGAGTTGATCGTTTTACTCATATCATGTATGAAATGAGCTAATGGATTTCAACTGAAGCTGTCCAAACAGTGCAAAACGTAGAGCATTAATTCTTTATCAAGTGAAATTAAATCTCTTTAAGCACTTGTACATTGGGGGTTTGTACCAGTGTGCTTGACTGATTTTATTTCCACTGGGATAATTTTCCACTTTGGCAGCAAGGCTATAGCACAGCCACTTGACCACACAGCACTCTAGCAATTCTTCCCCCTACCATTTCAACTTCTTTTGGGCTGCTTTCTCCCTGCCACAGCTATTTGTGGGCATTGCTGGGAACTGGAGCAGGGAGCTGATCCAGACTAGAAATAAACCTTTATTTTCCCCAGTAGAACCAGTTCCCCAGGGCACCTTGTAAGTGCAGGCATTGGAAGAGAGAAGGCAGCCCCTGGTAGGGGAGAGGGGCCAGTCTTAGGAGAGGGCAGGTGCCCATCAGGTGATGTTTCCAGACACACAACTTTGGCATTTGAGTTCTTCATTTAACACTTCTCTTAAGGGGGTAAAGAAAAAACCAGAAGTTTTTGGATGCAGAAATATTGGAAGATGATTACTGTGTGGTCCAAAATCTTTCTCTCTCTGTTCTCTTTTAATTAGTTGCTCATTAGGACCTTGCAAGTTCTAAAAATGGTCCTTAAATTCATAAATCATCATTATCTGCTAGTCATCCTCAACCAGTGCTTTACATCAGAGAAAGAAAGTAATTCACTTTCTACATTAATAATTTCAGGATAAACTATGACAGAAACAGCTGCAAAAATCAACAGGCCTCCAAAAAAGCACCCAATGGTTGAGGTGGCTACACAAGGTGACTAAATGATGTCAGTGCTGTCTCAATACCAGAGAAAGGACGGGCAAAATTATTGGGTGTATAAATGAGGGAATTAATTATTTCCTGCATAAAGCAATACTTATGATGGTAAGCTGTTGGAGTGCTAGGTTTAGCTTAGCAAGATGCAGCTTTCTCTGAGAGCTCAGCGGAGTTGCTCAGAGCAGTGCAGCCATTTCACCCTCCCGTAGGCCATTTCAGACGGCTCCGCGGTTTTACTCTGGCAGCCAGCAGTGCCACAACACAGTGACAGAGAAGGAGGCGAGAAGGGTCTCCCCATGAGGGTTTCAGAGGACCTTTAATGGTTACATCTTGTCCTGGTGACCCCCAGAGGCAGAGAGACCTCCTTATCTGGGAACAGGGAGGTTTTGTCAGGGGCTCAGGGGCGGTACATGGGCAGAGTTGGGGTACAGGAACCAATAGGGAGAGCCCGAGGGAGTGGCCAGGACTAGGGGCAGGGGAAAGTGGGGGGGAACCATGTGGGATAAGAAAAGCAATGGGCAAACAGTTCACCACAGTAAGTGCTCAAACTACCAGAGCAACTTGACCAGTCTAAGACGACGTCTATTTAGGAAGTGGTTTTCAAGAAAGCTTTGGATCTACTGGAAATAATCCAGAGGCAAGCAGAGAGTTTGAGGAGATGCCAGGAAAATGCAGAGTAAGGGGAAAGGTTGTAAGGAAAGCGATGGTTTTGCCAAAAGAGATGAAGGAGCTACATCACAGAACCACAAGGTCATGGAATGCTTTGGATTGGAAGGGACATTAAAGATCATCTAGTTCCAACCCCCTGCAGTGGCAGGGACACCTTCCACTACACCACAGTGTCATGACACCTCTTGTATTATAAAAGACTTTTGGAAAGGAAACAGGAATAATTTTGCTGTGTCAGATCGGGCAAAAAAGACACTGGCTAAAGGCGCAAGAGGAAAGTTGTGGATCAGATGTCTGGAAAAATCTTTGTGTCAGTAAAAATTGTTAAAACCTTTAATAAATTAAGAGAAGAAAGTGTAGAATCTCCGTCACTGGATGGGTATTTAAAAATATCAGACAAACACCATAGGAGTGATGACTGAGACTGCCTTGGGGCTGGAGAGTGGCTTGGTTGATGTATTGAAGTCTCTTCGAGTCATGTTCCTGTATTTTGTTGGATTTCCATCAGTCACAGAGGATCTGTCCTTGAAGTGCACCTGCCAACAGAATTGTCTTCAGGTGTGGGCAAAGCAAGTAGCCTTTGAAACAAAGGAGAATTTGAGAGGAGAAAAGAGTTTATAAAAGTGTCGTATTTTCTCTTCCATCCAGGAATTCATTTCCTAGTCAAACTGGCAAGAAAAACAGGTCTAATTCTTCCACTATATTTTTTTAAGAAGTTCAGAAACTAATCAAAGAGAAGACAATTTTTCTGCCCATTTTTCTTCTAGAAAACAGATTGAAACTGTCACTACCTCTCATGTCTCGGAGATTAACTTCAGGATGAGCTCCACTGTGCAAATGTTCCAAACCTTGTAAAATCACAAAACATTTTTACTGAAGGAATGAGTAGGAATAAGATATAAAAGAGATATTATTTTTCTAAATTAATGGAACCATTCCTGGCAAAAAAAGGTATTTGTCAGTGGAAACAGGGATTTGCCATGCTTTCGGTGAGGAGCAAACCCATGTGTGCTTGATACACCATACAGAAAATCACATTTAGCACTAGAATATTAATAATAAACTAAAGAGACCCACTGAAGCAGTGATTAGGTGCCTTTATCTTTACATTGAATAGGGTAGGAACGAGGGGTTTTTTCCGAACTGTTCTCTAATAAACTGCTTCTATCCTGACCAGGGACTAAGCAAAATTCACTCATGAAGAAACATTTGTATTTAATTAAGCAGGTGGATAGCAATTTCATTGCTTAAATTATAACCCTGTTCTTCTGCAAAATTACATTTATTTCTTTCGAGCCATTGCACTGCCAAATTTTACTTTGGGAAGGGCACTGATTGTTCTTTTAATAATATTGTTGGCCAAAGGTTAAGATAATCAGTAAATCCCTGAACATCACAATCATGGGAGAGGTTGAGAAAAAATGGACTGATGACAGACACCACTGAGACATTTTTTTGGTATTTTTTTCCACCTGACTAAAGGCAAAACTTGACTACTATGCGTTCAAAAATGGAATTGATTAACCGTGGATGCTGGAGAAGTCAGGACTCTGTGGTTCTGCTTCACTCTCTGTGCTGCCCATTAACAAATCCAATTCTTTTTAATGCAAGAACACAGAGTGCTGCTCTCTCATGACCTGAGGTGAGCAGCAGTGTGATAGGACCTATAAGGGATGGGATGAATATCTTTCTTTTGGCAGCGACTTTTTTTTACCTTCCTAATGGAAAATTGCCTCCTGGTCCTTGTGGACTTCAATGTGCATCCAGACATCTGGAACAGGATTCAATTACCTGAACATTTGTGGCTGTTGATACCTGAACTGTTCTGGTTCATCCTGCTTTGCTTCCAGATGGTCAGGAATAGCTCAGGTGTTCCCTGAATCCATCAACATGGGTGTCTTCAATAACCTGGCATTTCTCAAATGTCCACAGGGACATGTTAGGACAAGGACATTAAGTGCCTAGGTCATAAACTTCTCACTCAGCATACATATGTTTAGATGCTGAAAATAAGGTGTCCAGATTTCAGTCTGGATCTTGTCCCTGACTCTCCTGGGTCTGGCTGAGGTGGAATTAATTTTCCACAGAGCAGCTGAGCTGTGTGTTGGTGGCTAGAAAGGTGTTAGGGACACGAGTATTTTGGCCACTGCTGAGCATCAACATGTTGGAGTGAGTCCAGAGGAGGCACCAGGATGATCAGAGGGATGGAGCAGCTCTGCTGGGAGGAAAGGCTGTGAGAACTGGGATTGTTCAGCCTGGAAAAGAGAAGCTTCAGGGTGACCTAACTGTGGCCTTGCAGTACCTGCAGGGAGCCTACAGGAAAGATGGAGAGAGCTTATGTACAAAATCATGAAGTGACAGGACAAGGGGGAATGGCTTCAAACCGATAGAGGAAAGGTTTAGATTGGATTTTAGGAAGAAAATCTTCCCTGTGAGGGTGGTGAGTGACTAGAAAATGTTGTCCAGGAGTGCTGTGGCTACCCCATCCCTGGAAGTGTCGAAGGCCAGGCTGGACAGGGTTTTGAGCAACCTGGGATAGTGGAAGGTGTCCCTGCCCATGGCAGGGGGTTTGGAATTAGATGAACTTTAAGCTCTCTTTAACCCAAACCATTCTGTGATTCTGTGATTTTCTCCAACATTTCTCTCTCACCACTAGGCTGGGTTTGGGCAAGATCTTGGGAAAGGACACAGTCAGGACAACTGATTCAAACCTTACTTACAGGATATTCTGGGATGGAAAGGACCCACAAGAATCATCAAGTCCAACTTTGAAAATAATGGCCAATATGGGGATTGAATCCACAACCTTGGTGTTACTAGCACCTGAGCAGAGGGATGTTCCACACCATCACATGTGCTCAGCAATAAAAGTTAAGAGAAGGGGCTGGGAGGGGCATTTGTTATCACAGAGTTTGTCTTCCAGAGCAGCCACTGAGCACACTGCAGCCCTGCTTCCCAGGAAGTGGCTGAACAGCCCCTTCTGACATGGAGTAGAGAATAAATCTTTTTGTTTTCCTTTGCTTCTGCATGAGGCCTTTGCTTTCATGAGCAGACTTTATCTTGACCCGTAAGATTTATCCATTTTATTTCCTTCCCTTTCCTATCCTGCTGAGGAGGGAAGTGATAGGGTGGCTTGGTGGGAACCTCACATCCAGACAGGGTTGACCCATCACATTAATTTAAGAGTTCTTGTGACATGCTGCTTCTAGAAAAACTGGACCGAAGAAGGGTCAAAATTTGGGTGAGGTAAGTGACCAACCTCTTGCTCAGAGATCTTAATTTCTATAGACTCAGTAATTATCAGACACGTTCACACAACACCCATCAGAATGGGAGCTCAGACTGGAAGGAAGACAAGTCCGATAATGTGATCGTGGCATTAATTACGAGTGGCACGAGATGAGTTAAGTCAGCTCTTCACTCTTGGTGGCCTGTGGGCCACAGATAAACCCATGCCTGTGGTTATTCTGCAGATGGTTTCACACTGTCACATTCTGGGCCAAAAAGTAAGGGTTCTGCTTGCACTGGTTACAGTAGTGATGAGGAAAGTAAGAAACATATTATTATTTTGATTGCACAGTAGTAGCTGTGTAATTACACAACGTGTTGATTCAGGAATGACTAAGGAGAAAAGAGAACCCTAATTAACTCCTCTACCTTGCAACACAGACCCTTATTTGAGGAAATGACATAATAACGTGGAAGTGCTCTCTCCTTACAAACTTAAGGGCCATAGAAATAGTTCTCAGCTTAGACAAATTGTTCACCTTAGGAAAAAACTGCAATAAAAGCTTCTGAAGGGAAACAGCAAGAATTATGTACAAATGAAAGTATAAATGAGTGTTTACATAGTTAAACCCTGATTATTCTGATACATTTTCAAGTTTGGGGGAAGAATAAATTCTGACTCTTTTCCAATAAGCCACCAGATTCAATGTCTTTTCATGCACGGGTTTGAACTGCCCTTCTAGAAAGATCAGGCAATATTTTAATTTTGAAGACTGCAACTTGTACTTGTGAACAAAAGCACCTGCACTGAGATAGGCAGATGCTGAAGCAGCTGTAATTTCATGAGAAGTTTGAACAGGGAGAGATGGAAGTGATGAGGACTCTTACTCCACATGGAAAGGGGAAGACCTCAGTTCCTAGAGATGCTTCCAGAGATAGTCTTAGAGATGAAGATGAGGAGGACCCTTTGCTCCCAGGGAAGGAGGAGGGCCTCTGTTCTTAGAGATGAAATGCTCCCAGAGATGGGTGAAGAGAACTTTTATTTCTGAATGGCTCAACCTTAAAATTGTACCCCAGTAATTCAAGAGTGGACCCTCAAAGCAGTTGTGGGAAAAGCTGCAAGTCGGGGAAGGGACTCACATGATGCGAGCAGAGAACCAACCCGGGCGGCTGGCTCGTTGTGATAATGTTTTCATAGCATGGACAACAGAGACTCCTCTTCCTAAATGGACTGAACAAGGTTATTATGGAAATGGTAAACAGATTGAACATCTCAAGGGTTGTCTTTTTACATTGTCAGTGGGAGAAGGGAGAAAGGTGGGGCGAGGAGAAGTGTTCTGAACGTGTGGTATGATTTTATTTTTCCTTTTTCCTTATTTTAGGTCTATTAATAAACTTCTTTATATTCTTTCAAGTTTGGTGCTTGCTTTGCTTTTCTCCTAATTCTTATCTCACAGAAGGTAAACAGTAATGAGTGTTTTGGACCAAACCACTACAATTTCAAATCCTGGAACCATCTTCAGGGCTTAGTAGAAAGAAAAAAGATGAGATTAACCCAATAAGCCAAGCTTCAGTTTTAGCCTTTCCAGCCTCTTCAAAGAGATCAGGATATCCATGATTGCTATATTTTAGCTGACCCATGAGTAGCTCCATAATTTATCAGGAGTTTACAAAGACTCAAGGTCTTTCTCTATGAGAAATTCTGGGTTTTTTTCCACAAATTCTCTATTGTCCCAGTCTTAAGCACTATCTTTAAAAATCAGAATTGATCACTCTCTTTTTGCTTACTCCCCAAACTTCTGGTACCCTCCACAAGTTTGTATCTTCCTGAACGAAAGCCATGTGTAAGGGTAAAAACCATCAAAGCTTGCAGCAGAGAAGAAAGGAAGAGACAGCTTTCAAATTTTAATATAATTTAATGATTCTATGATAAACAGAGAAGGGGCAGCTCACCATGAGTTTTTTTTCCACTGCCATTTAGACTAAGGCATATCTGCACCTCCTCTCCTTACAATCGGGTATCAGCTTATTCACCTTCCTGCAATGCAAACAGATTTTGGTGGTTTACTGAAAGAACCACGAGATACATTCCCCACCTATCCCATTATATTTGCCATATTTTGATGATTTCCTGTGATGGATAAATAGGAGGAAAAGCAAAGCAAAATGTAGCAGTTGTTTTATTACACAATCCTTCATAGACATAGGGTATAGCAAAAGGGGGGAAGAAAAACAAAACCTGAAAATAACATGAAAAAAACAGGTTTTAATTGGATTATCCATAATTATGAATAAGTATGAATAGTTATGCAAGACTCTCTCTAGCTCCAATAACAGCAACAACTACGTATTTTAACCTTAATCTAACACTACAAAGGAGATTTAATTCTGCAACAGATGGCTGTTCAACTACAAAGATCTTCACTGACAGTGATTCACATCCTCCCCTTGGCAACCAAATCCACTGCCTGGTTTTCCTTGTAGTTATGAAGATTCTTTTTGTAGTTGTGATGTTTTCCCTAATATTTGATCTAATTCCTCCCTGCTGTCTTGTAAACCCATTTCTCCCACCCATGATGATGAGAAGGAATAACTGATGCTTGTCTCTTATGTAACATCTATTTTAGCCATCCTCAGTTAATCACGAATCTTCCTTGCCCTCTGGAATCACACTCCCAGTTCTTTAAGGTTTCTTCTGGATCTTACTCAGCTTCTCCATTCTTGCAGCTTTGTCTGAGCTCACTCTGGTCCCTCTGCTTTATTTAATAGCAGAGTTGCAGTGTTTATAAGTATATTGTGACAAGAAAAAAGAAAATATAACAAAATTTTAAAGATTCTTTTGAATACTTCTTCATGTAAAAGCTAATGCTGTGCCAAAGGCTTTGCTTCCAACCTTAATGTGACCAAAAGGACCACGACAATTCTGGCAAAGACTGGCTAAAGAGAGTAAGAAATAACTTGGAGGATTTTCCACCTATTCTGCATCTTCCCAGTCCCTCCTGCTCACAGAATTGGACAGTTTTCACAGAACTATGGGATTTCCACATCAATGGGTTGTCTGAAGGGTTTGACGTTTTCATTGTAAAGAAAATGGCTCTACCCTTATTTTCTCCCAGCTGATCACAAGCCTGCAGGAAGTTAAACTGCAGGGAGCATCTCAGGTTTTGTGGTTTTCTGAGCTTTGTTCCTCATAAAGACAAAAGGAGAGGGTTGAGAATGACTGGGCCATCACACTGGAAATGGACAGTGTGACCCACTGACTTCTGAAACAGCAAAAGTCATCAAGCTTCCCGTTTGTTCTCTGCTCAGAACAGGGGAAGTGTAGTAATTTCCCACTCTCATTCCCCTCTTGCTGTGTCAGGACAGCCACATACTATCAAATCACCATTTCCATGCCTGGGTGGGGAGAGGCTTGTTACAGGAAGAAATCAACTGCAAACAAAGCCGAGTTGTAAACTTATCCAAGAAGCCTTGTCAGAAGCAGGAAAGCATTTATAAATCTGCTTCACTTCTGGGAAGTTGGTGGTATGGGATGGAGGGAGGGCAGAACCTGTGCAACAGCAGTTCTCCTCTGGCATGCTCCTGGAGGATGAGCAAGTAGGCTCAAAAACTTCCTCATTTTTCATATGACAGGTAGCAATGAGGTGTAGTGATCAGTGTGAACGTGCATTCCTTGTGTAAGAGCAATACAAATGAGCAGTGAAATGTATTGTTTTGCCTTGATGAGTGCAAAGAAACACCCCTTTTCCCCCTTCCCCCATGAACAGTAAGAAAAAAGCAGCGATCTGCCTCCCAAACTGATTCACCATTTCAGCCAATGCCCCTGTTCGGAGCTCACTTCCCAGGAAGTTCCAAGCAGTGAAATCATTCCTGACACCTTGGCCCTGCCCAAGAACTACGTGGGATTTTCACACCAAAGTGACTCCACAATGTGAAGTTTGGATGAGGATAAGAGCAAAGTGTCGGGAACAGCTTGATTTGTGTGACACAGGACACAAGAATGTCCCAGCTGGAATTTCTGTCTCCAGAACTGCAGCCTTGATGTTGACAGCAGGCATCTCACCACGGTTGTTAGATCACTGCTTGCCTCTGATCACACCCATCAATGTGGGGTTCCTGAAACTCTGAATATCAGCCCAGAAAGAAGTGGTGTCCTGTGGATAAAACCCAGAATATATATTTTTATCAAGATTTAACTCCAGTTGACAAATAAATACAACACAGCCCTTCTATCTCTTTCCTTCCTCCAATGGATTGGAGAAGACAATCAAGAAAGAAAAGAATGTAGAACTCATGGTTTAAGATAAGAACATTTCAATAATTAAGTAAAAGATAATATTAATGATAATGATAATTATTATAAAAAGGAGAGGGAGGGAGAGAGGGCCATAAAACCCAAAAAGACAAGTGATGCACAATGCAGTTGCTCACCACCCAGTGACTGATGCCAAACCCATCCCCTGGCTGTGATTAGCCCCACCTTCCCCCAGTTTATACACTGGGCATGGTTTCCCATGTTATGGAACATCCCTTTGGCCAGTTCAGGTCAGTGTCCTGGCCATGCTTCCCTCCAGCTTCTCATGTAGCTTCTCACTAGCAGAGCATGAGGCACTGAAAAGTCCTTGATTTAGGGTGAGCACAGCTTAGCAACAACCAAAACATCAGTGTGGTGTCAACATTGTCCTCCTGCTAAATCCAAAACACAGCACTGAACCAGCCACTAAAAAGAAAATTAGCTCTGTTGGAGCCAAACCCAGGAGATTTTTGAAAACCTTTTAGATGAAGAATTTGTTTTTGATTTTGGTGTTGTGTTGTTTCTCCCCTTTCGGTACACATATAATCACTTTTATTTAGGTCATGAGGGATGACTTTTGATTATTTTTTTTTTAAGGAAATATTTTATTTTCCCTGAGTGTTACTATTGTGTGCATTGTCCATACTCCTATATAAACCTTTTTCCAAAAATTTTGTGACTAATTTTGGTTGGGGTTTTTTGTTTTCAGGTCAGTTTTCTTCTTGCTATAGAATAAACAGCTTTTTCCTTTTCCTTTTTTTTAGATTTTTCTTGTCTCTTCTAGAACCTCATTTGACCAGAAAGACCCAGCTATGAGTGTGAGGTAACTCACATCTCTGTGAGCATCTCATTCACACTGACAGAGCATGTACAGGCCATCCGTCACCACTGGTTGGGTGACGATTTTGCAGCCCTGGAAGTTTCACAGGAACTGTGTCTGATTGTGAGTAAGTCCCTTACTACTGGGTCTATCTTCTGTGAGTTTGAAAAGGTCAGCAGTTCATTCCACTTGACCCGGACAAAAAGGCAGGCTTGTGGCTAAAGATGAGAGTTTGAGCAATAATTCTGCAGAGGGTGAAGAGGAACAGTTATGAAGGAAGAGAGGGAGCTGTTTATAAAACAATTTTATTTGTAAACCATCAGTGACATCAGAGAAGTATCAGCAAACAAAGTGCACAAGTGAGTTGAAAACTGTATTAAAAAATAACAAAACTCCATCCAGTAGCACCTTCATCTCCCCTGAAGCAATTGTAAAATTAGGAAAGGGAAAGAGTGATTAAAAAATCTTCAAAAGGCTCCAAGAAGGCAGAAGTACCAGATCACAGTGTTATCAGAGACAGTCAGGCTCTAAATAGTGAAAATATAGTGTTTATTGGTGTTTATTTATTTTCTATCCTTCCAGCTTGGACAAGAAAATTGGAATAACTCATCTCAAAGCAAGATTTTCTTGTTTCTTCTTTTTTCTTCCTTAATAGCTCTCTAGAGAAGAGCTGGTACAATATTCAGAGAGTACCATGTTGTGGTGCTTTATTTATAGTCACTACAAGGAACATATTTTGAGTAATGAAAAAGTAAAGGACATCTGAATTAAAAAAAAATAATAATTCTGCACAATGTGGAGAAGAAAGAAAAAATACCAATTCTAGTGGGACACCAGAGTATACTTTTAACTATTCACACATTTTATTGTTTGATGTAGATCTTTATTTTTTGATGTAGATCTTGCTAAGGCCTTGCCCTCCCTTTTTAAAATATTAAAAAAACCCCACCCTTAACACTACAGTGCAGCAAGGACCAGATTTAAACCCTCAAACCCAAACAAATAGTTATTAAGCTAGAAATATTTGCTATAGCTTCATCCTGTGTAATTATGTCCATTAAAAAAATGGCAATAAATATATGAAAACTGTAACTCAGAGTATTTGCAAGTCTTAAGTAATTAAAGTTCACAGGAACTTTGTCTGGTACTAAAATGTCACTTTTGCAGTTTTAATATTAAAATACTGAGACAGAGCTTGCTGCTAGTGATAGAGTTGATGCAAAAATACAATTAATTTTCACACACAACCCCTGTTTCAGAACAGAAGTTCTGTCCCAGTCAGAGGTAGGAAAACAGAGGCAACAACATCGCAGGCATTCAGAAATGTGAGTGAATTAGACCAGAAGTACCCAGAAAATAATGTTGAGATCTGAGTTCCTAATTCAGTCCAATATCTTCAAAAATCTCACCTAAGAGGAAGAAAAGGACTATTTGTGTGTTTGTCATCTACGTCATTTTAGGTGCAGGTTACCTGAATACTCTGAAGTCCTGCAAACATCCTGGGAGTTTTTGGGGGGTTGTTACCAGCTTTTACTTGGACATTGCTTCTCTTTTCTTCAGGATAACAAATATTGCCTAATATGATTTGTCTGAGACATGAATGGAATTGGTGGCTGGACCAGGAGCAAAGTCCTTCCTCCACTCTCATTTTCTAGACATTAGCTCATGTTCTTTGAAAGCTGCATGCTGCAACTTCACTGCTATCACAGTCTGCACTCAGCTTCAATTTGGGATGACTTGGCTTCTGCTGTGCTTAACTTGACCTCTTATCACAACCCAAGGAGGAGCTCTCGTTGTGTGTTTTCCCAGAACACAACAATATTGGCCCAGCCCCAAGCTGGCACTCTGCACCCTAGGCCCTGGCTAGGAAATGAGATCTGTAAATACACCCCCACACAAACACTCCTGTGTGCACACTCACACCCGTGTTCTGCTTCAGGCTCTGAGATGTGACAGTGACAGAGACACTGGAAAATCTCCAGAAGAGCTGCAAATTTATTTGAGATGTAAAAAAATCCCACCTTGATCCAGTGGGAAACATCAGTTCCCACTCTTGGTGGTTGTGAGGTCATTGAAGCCTTTCAGAAACCAGTGTTTGGTGAGTCCATATGGAAGAGTTGCTCCAAATTTTTAAATAAAGTTTAAGAAATCACTATTTTTCCTTTAACTGGACAGCATCCCTGGTGGTACCCCTTCCTTTCCCAGCTCCTTTCATTGCTGGCTATATTTATTAAAGGCAGACACCCAAGTCTTTGTGAGTAGGGATGGAGAAAACACACTGGGCATCCCACCCATCTGAACCTCCTGGCAAGACACTTGGGTCTCACTGTCTCCTTATTCTGCTGGTTTGAAGGATCTATTTTTCTTTTTCTTTAAAGAGCAGAGTCCTTCAGACTGGTCAGTAACAAGCCCTGTCTCTGGATGCCAAGGGGACAACACAGAGCCACTTTGTGAAGAAGAGAGAGTGGTCTAACTAAGAAGTGCACTTGGACGGTGCTGAAAGACATCTGTCAAGCTGTCAAAGGGTCCCTGCATCTCATTGGAGCCAGCCTTGGGAGAGAGAGCAGGGAAACCTCCATCCCCAAACTGTCTCTGTCACACTGGGAGGTTAAGAATTGGCCTTTGTCCTCGGTAAGAGCCAGGCAGGGGACAGGCAGCTCCTGGGAGAAACCTCTCTGTGTGCAATGTACTTGGGCCAAAATCGTGGCGATTTCCCTTGGCAAGCTGCACTGATCTTATCCCCTCCCAGTATCTTCAGGCTGTGTTTTGATTGTCTTCAAAGGGCATTTCTCTTGCTAAATCATGGTGTGTTCTGTTCATCCCTCTTTCCCAGTCAGTGAAAAGGATGCTGTGCAAGAAGCACCCAAAGGAACTCAATGTATTAACTCCCGGTGGCACAGGAGGGCTCTGATATGGCTGAGAACCCTGAAGACAATGTGCTTTCCACTACAGCAGGCCTTGGCTTGGCAAAGCTTTTTCATCAAGTGACTTATCTGCGTGGGCAGCAACACTTCCCTCTCCCACCTCAGCCATTGTCAACCTTCCAGTCACAACTGTAACCCAGTCTAGCAGCCGTCATTTATTTTGGCCCCCCCTCAGACTGTTTTAAGCTGTCTGACAAAGCCTTGAAATGACTTAATCCATGGAGAAAATGCTTAAAGATTACATTTGCTGGAGTAAATGCTGGGTTTAGATTTCCTGTCTCTCCCTTGCATCAGGGGAGGAGGTGTGTTCCTTGGTGACATAATGCCAGCAAACACAGGCTGGATAATATACCCACCGTAGGATTTGTGCCTTTCTGCTGCTCTGATTGCACTGATACCTCTCTGCAAAAGGCTCAGAGGCCTCAAGTCCTGCCCTGACACATCAGGGATGTGGTTTCTTTGTTCAACACAAATGTTCTTCCGAACTCCATCACCGAAGGATGACACATGTCCTTCACCACTGCAATGTCACTGAATGTTTCCTCCTCACTGGAAGAGATGTGAGCTTTGCCTTCAGGTATTTAAGCCTGTGGTATGTCCCTATTTGTTTATCAGCCTAATTTTTATTGTCATTTCAATTTCTAACAATGTGGCTGGGTAAAGGCAAGAAATCAAGCAGGACATCCAGATATTTTCAGCCAGCTGTGAGACAGTAACTTCTGCAGCATTTTATGGAAATTCTCTAGACACAAATTAAGAAGGAAAGCTGGGTCTGTAAAATGCTTTAGAGCATCTTTTTCAAACCTGATATATTTAAGAAAAGTGTCTATATTCTGTGGGAAAAAATATAAAGGATTTCAAGACAAAGAGCATAATAGAAACAAAAGAAAGGGTCCATCATTCACAGTCCAAGTCAAAGTTGCTCAACTGGGAATGCTACTAGATATTTTAGCAGGGAAAATGAAAGAAGAAACTCCTAATTTTACCTACGCCAAAACATGGATGTCCTGGGTACATACATGGATGTGCCAGAAGCCCTGTGAGAAGGTGGGAGCAGAGCAGCCTAGTGCTGTTTGCCTGGGGTGCTGATGGGTGAAGGACATCAGCTTTGAAAGTCAACGAGGGAAGATGCTCCAGAAATGAGAGAACAAATTCCTACTAAAGCAGTGACAAAGGTGTGAAATGCATCATCGTCATCATCATCATCATCATCATCATCACGGACAGGTGCTAAGCAAAGAAAGGTACCAAGACCAGAGAGTTTGTGGATGTCTCATCCCTGAAACTGTTCAAGGCCAGGTAGAATTGGTGGCTGAGCGACCTGGTCTAACAAAATACGTCCTGGCCCGTGGCACGAGGTTGGAATGAGATGATCTTTAAGTTCCTTTTCAACCCAAACCAGTCTATGATTCTAAAATTGGGGCTGGCCCAATGACATATTCCAGTGTGAAGCAGAGGAGAAATCACGTCAGGTTAAAAGTTAAGGAAGAATATCTGAGATAAAAGATGATGGAAATATTATGAGGTGTGGAAGAAAGGGAGAGATGCAAAAACAATGCAGCATTTTGATGTTCTCTGTAGTGCAGCCAGCCCAGTCCCATCTCCAGTCTGCTTGGCTGAAGGAACAAAGCAGGGCAACCTTCCTGAAAGAGTCTGAAAAGAATCAGAGAACAGCTCCTGCTGTGGCTCATTTTTCAGTCTCCAGTTCTCCAGTTCAAACACAACAGGGGCTGTTTGTTCCCACAGTGCAGCCCTGACCTTAAAATCGTTCACGAGCTTTTGCAAACTGCAGCCCAGCTGGTTGCAGGGCTCCAGCCATTTGCTTCTATTTTTAAATCTCCAGGTTGCAGACGGTTTTCTTTAGTTACCACTCCTCTGGGATTGCCTTAAACAGAAGTGCACGGAGCAGCAAGGCCCCTGTTAGCATCCCAGGGATCCTGAGGGATTGAAGTGCAGCAGGAAAGGCAGCAGGGCTGATCTTGTACAAATGAGGGCATTTAAGGGAGCATCCATTCCTATGAAATTTCAACTCCGGCAGGGTTGGGAAGCTTCAGGCTTCCACATGTAACCATCAGACAGAAGTTGGGCCAGCTGAGTGAACTACCAGCTGGATTTGGTGAAGGAAAAATGGAACTGTCAGAGATTTCTTGGCTTTAGGTGGCTGTTGAACACCACAGACATGGACAAAGAAAGTTTTATATACAGAAATTTCACTTGCCCTCCTGTTAGAAACATTACTTTATATATCCAAATTCAAGGTTTCTCCAACAGCCTGGCACCCCATAGCCTGTCCTTCCTACTTCTATCTCCATTAGATCGGGTTTTGGCTCCAAAAATTCCCAGAGAATGTCTCCAGTTCTGTCCCATGTCCCATGGAAGACTGAGATCCTGACAATCTCTGCAGAACAGCCAAACTGCCTCCACCAGCCTGAGGCACAGATTAATCAGACAACTGTGTGCTAATATTTTAGTGTTCTACTGGATTTCTATTTCAGTAGAGGCAAATAATTTCTATCTATATCTAAATGTGATTGAGAGGCAGTTGACACAGTTGAATATAAAATCCTTCTTTTTCACGAGACAAGGCTACATTTAAAGTCTTCTCCAGTGGTTGTCATTTTGTCAAGGAACTACATTTTATATTTGATAATTTATATATTTGCCTTTTAGATGTCAAACGTAGCTATAAGATGAAAACTGGAGTGTAAAGCTCCATGTCAAATATTGCAAATGCTTTTATTTTTGTTGAAAATTGTATGATTTTTTTAAAAATATTCTATTCAGAACTACAGATCCTGTCTTGGTGTCCTGATTGCATAAATCTGTATAGGCATATACAAGGGAGACAGGTTTCTATTAGAGTCTATCAGGATCCCATCAATATTGTCAGGGAAGTCTCCAGTTATTCAGTTAAACCTAATTTTGTCATTTGAAGAGTTTCACGTTTCACTAAGTGAATCCAGTAGACTTGCAGTGACTTTAATGGGCCTTTAGAAAATCAGCTCACATGTGAACACCTGCCTTGCCAACATCTAAATTTTGAAGTCTTGGCTTGCAAGTCAAAATACATTTTCCCTGGAATTATACAGTGTCCTAATATTATTAAAAATAATAATCTGCTTCAAAACACTCACAGAATGCTGTATGAAAAGATAATGTTTCCCTCCCACATTAAAAAAAACCCTATAATTAAAAAAAAAAATCCAAAACCAAAAGCTATCCAAATCATGTTGATGAATTTAATATGAGCTGCCACCTGTGTCTCCATCAAAACTCATCCAAGAGTTGTTTCATATCTTCACTGGGATAACAGGAGTTGGAGGTGTGTGTTCCACACAGGCTCATCAGTAATTTTACATAACTCTGGCCCACATCTGTGCTTTTCCATATGTCAGACTCCACGTACAAAATTTTGCACACCTACATGCCCACTTTTTACCGAATCACACGGAAGTCATACTCCAGTCTGGGAATCCAGCTTGGCAGAGTGTGGGATCCCACTGGTTTCCATACCTCAGCTACCACGAAATCCCATACATTGCCAATTAATTAAACCTGCAGACTTTGCAGCTCTTCCATTTCTATTCCGTTTTCTTTATTCATGCAAAACATCGAAGTGACTTTACTAAGCAAAGCTTATAGGACTGGGAACTATTTAAATCATTTATGCTGGTTTATATTTGGAATAAATGCATAGTGGTGAAGCCCTACAGTTCTTCTGAGGCCATTATTAAAATTTAACAATGAATTCAATGTCTGAATGGGTTCAGGAAACAGCTATTATGTATCAAGGAGCCAAAGTCAAGGCTTTTTAACAATATTGGTCAAAAGCAGTTAATTGGACAAACAATCCTTTAGGGAAAGAAAGAGGTTATTGTTCATGCAGTGGAAACCACAGCATAATAATTAACCACTCTGGATGTTTTGACAAAAGGTCAGATGCAATAGAAGCACAAAGTGCTTGAAAATCCATGTGAGAAGTCCTCATGTGACAAGCCAACGTACTTGAAAAGGACTTAAACAGAACTCAAACATGTGAATCTTAAATACCCAAATCACTTAAGTGTTCACACAGGGACCAGGTTTTCTTTAGGGCCCCTCAATGCCAAAAGTTCAAGTTGTGAGCAGATTCACAGCTTCACTGCTGCCAAAGCTTGAGCAGGAGACAGAAATCAGTCATTTCTCCAAGTTCTCTGAAAATTGCCACTCCCTGACTGCACATTACAAGAGGACCAAAGGTGTCCCTCACCTTGTTGGAGTCCAGTTTTGGAAAAGCTCATTTCTGTGCACATACTGGGCAGAGAGAGGTGACAACTGAGAGTGATTCCCTCCTAAAATGTTACCGAGATGTATTATTTCAGGATATGTTTGTGTTAGTAAATATAATTGTCAAGTTCTTGTCTGCTGCTCCCAAGAACAAGTAGTATGATATGATAAAACACATAAACAACTGAAAAATAAAACAATAAACTCTACCCCTCCCATTCCAAGGTGGCTTCATCCAAACTGCATATGGCAAATCTTGAAAACTCTCGAGGAGGTGGTCTCTTAATTTTTTTTCAGTAGTAAAGTGCAACTCTCCCATTCCTTCCAGTCTTTTACCTACAAGCCATGAAAATGGAAATGTGAACCTAGATTCATAAAGCATTTTCTGTGCATTCTCTAGGCAAAGGATAATTAAAAATGATGTAAATCTGGCAGCCTCAGCAATGACACAAATGGAAAAAAAAGTCCTTAGGGCAAAATACCCACCTGTTGCAAATAAATCGCAGTCTATCAGTTCAGGTCTCCTTTATCAATAATATTCACAAAGAAACACTCATTGAAGCACACTTTGAAGATTAACAGAACTGGAATGACATGGATTAGCAAGGAATATGTGTGAAATTGGCTCATCACAGGTCTTTTGGCTTTCACAGATTGAAATAGGTGTTTGAGATTCACTCCCTTGGCTGGATTGAGTCTTGACCAGGCAGAGCTGAGGTCAGGTCTCCTACAGCCCACATGAAAGCATTAATGGCCTCTCCCTAATATCACAAAAAAACCATTTCACATTGCCATGACAACACAAAACACTGTAAAGCCAGATAGGAATATAATTTAGTTCCTCTTTCACTCCTTGAACAATGTTAAATAATTCTGAGTAAATCAGATCTGGCTCTGAGACAGAAAACACAGTGACACTCTTCCCACACAGCCCTGATAGGTTATAGCATCAGGCAGGCCCATCATTCCTCTCTCTGCTTTATTTCATGCCAGGTTCTTCTTGATTAAATAATGCAAAATGGTAAAACAAAGAAAAAGTTTGGAGATCCCCAAAGGAAACCAAGTGTGTGCTGCAGCTCACTGTTTTTATAGTAACATCTGTCTTTTGGACAGATTGGTACCTCCAAGTGCTCCATTTACTTTTCAGGGAAAAAAAAAAATGAAATAAAAACTATGACTGTTTCCAGCAATTGCACTTAACAGCCACTTTTAGTCAAGAGTTGCTGTTTGGCTCCCATGCTTCCAGGAAACATTGTTCTGTTTGCTTTCAATGGCAAAGAAAAAAACGAAGTAATAAACAGTCCCTCCAGGTTTTTGTCTAGGAGCAAGGATACACCCTTTAGAGCAGGGAACTGAGCACGAGATGAAGGGAGGAGAGATTAAATGGAGGGATCAGCTCTAAATGGTACTTGTCCTTCTCATGACGTTGAAAATGAAGTGTAAAGGAAAGGACAAGAAAGGTAAGAATTTTCTAGAAATATTACAAAAAATGGGCCAGTATTATCACTACACTGATCATTTTCCACCAGCTTCTCAATTCCTGCCCTAAGACAAGAATAGAAACAAAAAAGAGGAAAAAGGCACAATGAGGGCAATTCATGGCAAACTTTAGACCATGACAGATCAGGAAGTCCAGGAAATCATGAGCAGGGGAGTGTATTGAGTTTCTGGGGTTCTTTTTTATCCAAACCTATAAACCTCGTAACAAAATGATTGAAAAAGGTGAAAACCTCTCATTCAAACCGGTATGGCTCCAGGGCAGTGGGGCACAGAGTTCAACCAAGGTGAAAGGAGAATGAATCCTTCTGAATGCTACTAAAATCCACAAAGCAGTCACCTTGTGTGCCCTGTGTCACTTCCCTCCATCCATTCTGTGTTCCTGTGTTTATTTTGTACTCTGCCCTTACCAAATTCTGGACTATACAGTAATTTATCACAGCATTACAGGCAGCAGGCCTGTAGAGCAACAGGAATGGCCATGGGCCGGCATCCATGGGTGCTTGGGAGTGGTCAGGAGTATAGGTCCCTGGGAAGTTTTACTTTCCAACAGCAAAAGGCAACCTTGAATTCAACAAAGATTTTGCCTTCTGAGGAACATCATTCATAGTCCTACATGGCAAATTAATTTCAAGAACCTAAAGTGAAGTGATCTCATAGATGGCTAATGTCTAATTCGTAATTAATCTATTTAAACAGAAGGTCTGTTTCATGATTCGGCTTTGGAAAGTCTATTAAATGATGCATTTGCCCCCAGATGGAATTCTGGGCTAATTTAGGTAATATCCAACAACTGTGTGCAAAAAATTTGGTACTTTCAAGGACATCCAGCTTGAACAAAGCCCAGAACCATTCTTGGCACAAATGTTTGCACAAAGATGTTTACACAAGCCCAGACCTCAGCTGAATCATAACATCGATATTCTTAATATAATTTATTGTGTGACACTTGGCACGTCCAAACTTCAGCTGGGTAAAAGCAGGGAAAACACTGAAATGCAATGAGAAACTCTGTATTTGTATTATTTTGTTATCCTAATTTTTAAAAACTATGAATTGTGACTGGTGCAGCTGGTGGATATGGAAGGACAATGGAAGCTTCCTGGAGTGTTGGCTGTCATTATGTTAGGTTTCAATTGCCTTTCTTTCCTTGCACGTGTTAAAAGTCTACATAGAGTCGAGCAACATGAAATCTAAAATTAAATTACCACAATTACAATGGGGAGGCAGAGTATGTGTTTAGCTCTAAAGATGGGTGGATAAAGTCAGGGCCCATATCTCCATAGATTGTTTACAGTCAGTGGAGCAACAGGGGTTTCTCAGTCATGAATCCAAAGCGCCTTCCTCAGCCTTCTTGCAAATTGTCTTGTGCTGGGACATCCAATGAGCAGAGGATGCCTTGTCAGTTGTGCAAACCACAGAGTGAGAACACCTGCACACCCCTGGGATGACAATGGTCCTTGGACAAAGCAAAATGGATCATCTTTGCACTGGTCAGCTGTACCCAGGAAAAGTTTGGGAGATTTGGGACAGCCCGTCTAGGCACTGACACCCATGTTCCTGGACTTGGGAATATTTCCTTGTGCTTTTTCCTTTACAGACAGTGTAGGTATTTGGGATGCTGTGTGGTACCTGATGCGTGGTATTGAGACCATGATAAGTGGTCCCTGGATAATCTAGGGAAGCATCCACCCTTTATCATCTTAGGCAGTGAGGCCCTGGCACAGATTTCCCAGTGAAGCTGTGGCTGCCCCATCCCCGGAGGTGTCTAAGGCCAAGCTGGATGGGGATTGGAGCAACCTGGGATAGTGGAAGGTGTCCCTAGGTGTTCCTAGGGTTTGGAACTAGATGATATTTAAGTTCCCTTCCAATCCAAATCATTCCAGGATTCTATGGCCTTTTCCTGTTAGAATGTGTGATAAATACAGAGGTTTGTGCCTGGGAGTCACCAGGGCACAGACAACCCCCATCAGTCCATGGATCAGGAGCTCTCAGTGCATACATCACAGGAGCTGTTTGAACAGCCGTGTCCCAGGCTTGCTTTGTCAGGGACATTTTGTTGAGTTTCTGGGTGATCACATTTGCCCACTTGACATTTGTTAGCAGCTTTTGATACTTGCTGCTTCATGCCTTTAATTCCCATGCTGGGTATGTTTCAACTATTTTAATGAGCTGATGATAACTTTGAAGGGTGCTTGTCTAGCACAAAGTAAAACCATTTGTGCCAGGAGTGGGGGAACCATTAGCAGCCATGGCCTGAATTCCTGCTCTCAGTTCAGGGTCTAAGTACTACAAAAGCACTTTAAAATATACCATTAAGCTTTTTCTTCTTTAAGAAGAAAGGAGAGGTTTAATCCTGGAATTCACCTTAAATCCTTTTTTTATTTTTTCATTTAATTTTCTTAAGAGCTTTACTGAAAATTGGTTTAACATTATCACTGTGAATACAGGATCTACTGGAAGTAGCCCCTGCCAATGGCAGGAGATTGGAAATAGATGATCTTTAAAGTCCCTTCCAACACAAAGCTTTCAATGATTCTGATAGCAGCAAATCACTATTTGTTTATTTTGATTTGGGTATTTTTGTTTATTTCTTCACTAGTGAAATAATTATTGTACCTCTTTAATCTTTTATTTATTCTTTAGTGCTCATAAGCTAAAGCAGCCAACATGGCACAGTCCTATTACACACCAAATGGAAAGACAGTGTTGTTTGTCTTCACAGTTTTGGACGTCAAAGCATATAAAAGTAAGCCAAGCTCTTTGCAAAGTGTAGACTAAGGAAAAAATTGTGAATCTCACATTTTCTGCACCACTAACTCTTAAGTTACCTCAAGCTTATCAAAACAAACTATTTACTGTGGGTGAGTTCTGCAACTGCTCTGGCTCAGAGACTCTTTAAGGCAAAAAGGGTTAATTTGGAGTCAATGGAGGCAGTGGGAAAACAGCAGGTAAAGTTGGAAAGATATTCTAGAAAGTGGTCCCAAGGTCCTGGTACTCTGCTTCATTTCTAAGTATAATTTGGAAGAGTTCACTTGCAGGTGAGGGCCTGCTTTGCCTGCCATAAAAAAGAACATTCCTTTCCCTAAATGGCAGCATCAAGTGAAGAGTGGAAAAGCAGAAATTGGCTCAGTCTTACAGGTGGGCACATGAAGAATGGTGCAGAAAATTAAATTGCATTACATGGCAAATTAAAAATGAAGAATCATGAACAGTTCGTATGTTAGCACAACTGATTTTGTTTATTTTTAAACCACCCCAAAATCCAATCATGCTCTATGTACATAGGCAATACACGGGATAGCACACCAAATGTAGACAAGAAAGATAAAATATATTCTGTTTTATTTTGCTGGTGATTTTCCTTTTTATTCCTTTTTTTCATTGTACATCTGCTCAATTTGATGAAATGATCCAACCCATACAGATTCCTATGCCAATCCTACCTCAACTCCCAGTCCCACACTGTCTCTCAGAGAGGAGAATCCATCCCATTACCTCTGGGGGGTTTTTCTGAATGCTGGAATGTGCTGATTTTCTGTCAGTTCTTCTGGGCCTCATTTCTTATGGAAAACTGTTTAGTGCAGAACAAGTATATCAGCATGGATCTGCTTTGACTATATTCTATAGTTAGTAGGTAAGACCAGGTAATGCTTTGGGTTACTCAGGAAATCATAAGTAGCACACACACACACAAATGAAAACAGAAAATAATCTTCCACGTCGTTTAGAGTGTTAAATTTCTTTCTCGTTTCCAGTGTCATTTATTTCTCTAAGTACTGCTCCAATTCTTTCCACGTGTCTTTATGCTCTTATTTTCTTACAAAACAGTATACTAGGCTTTCTGTATAAAACATATATATAAACATTTATATATATATATATATATATAAAAACAAAGCAACCACCCCCAAAATGGACTTCCAGGTATGTATGTATTTGTCCCTCATTAGAAAATATACTGTGTGTACATCTATTTGTGGTCCCTGAATGCCACAGTGCTGGCAATTAGAATGGGGTCAGAGAGAAAGGGGACTTCTTTGCTCCTTGTTTGCCTTTAAATCACACAGATAAATTACAAAAGGTATACAAAAGCAGAGTAGCCACGGGAACAATCAGATCCTGTTTACACATTGGCACCACGTTGTTCTTGTCATTGTTATTACTACTCTCCAATTTGACTTCTAGCTATTACTTCCCAGGAATTAATATATCTATATATCTTTTGTCACGTGTATTCTCCCCTCACAATCAGCTGGATGCAGGTTGAGGGAGAATGAAACACTAGAAATTCTGAAAGATCCTGTGACTCTGGAAATTCTTACCCTGCTTTTCTGGCCCTCTTTCTCAAAGATGATCAATCATTTAGGAAATGATGGTTAATTCTATGTAACAACTAATTTTTAATAGCCTTTTCTTCCAAAAGGAGCTTTTGGACACTGATTTGAGATTGGTTTTTTCCCCATTTGTTGCTGGCATTAGATTCCAGCCTTGCATTTTTGTATAAATACTGTTTTCTCAGGTGTAAGGCCCCCCGTTATTGGTACAGATGGTTCTCTGTCCTCTATTCTTTCAGGAAACAGACTGCTCTTTTGAACTACTTATCATTACTGAGTGATGTGGTTGGAGAACCCCCCACACTAAATACACCTCAAAATTGGGTGGTAGCAAGAGAGGGGTTAAACTTCAGCCCAATTTATTTAGGTCACGACTTCTTGACCTGAAGACTCTGTAATTGAAAAACCCCAGATATAAAAAATGTTATGAAGATATGGGGGCAAAAAAAAAAGGAAAACTGTATTGAATTAAAAAAACAAGGTACTGCTTGCTGGTTTGCAAAGAGTCTATAACACTGATAAAATCTTTGGAAACCAATGTGCTGCTTTTTTTTTTGCCTTTTTTTTTTTTCCACTCTCCATGCCCTTCTTTATTTTGGCTTCATTTCAACCCGGGAGTTCATATCATCCCCTTCCAGGTCATACTCTTCTACTTGGCCACTGGTCCACACCTTCATGCGGTCGGTGAGGTCACTGGTTCTGGGTGCCAGGATGAAGTCGTAAATCAGGGCAGCACTTGCTCCTCCAATGATTGGGCCAACCCAGAAGATCTGAAATACAGGTCCAAGTTATTGCATCAAGTATTTCTGGCATTTGAAGATCCTCTGAGGATTCTCACCATGAAATTTACAGCCTATCCACCTGAATGTTTTCTTAACCACATAGCATAAAACCAGGAATTTCTCACCATGAATTGGTGATAGACCCAGAGGTGAATAACTGTGACTATGTTGCCAAGTTGTGATGTTTAAAATCAGTCTTTTACGGCTAAAACATCTCTGCTACTCCAGATAGAGTGGGCAGGGGAGCATAATTTCTAAAACAACAGGCCATTAGATGCTATTTTCCAGTTAACTTCCAGTAAAAGGTGAATTTGAAAGTAATAGTCATCTAATACTAGATGCTGCTTAGCTGGTGATATTGCTGTAATTGAACTGGCCTAACCACTTAAGAAAATTGAAGTTTAGAAGCAGAAGTAATAAAAGGGTTTTAGTAGACAGATTGATTTTGTTAGAAATAACAGATGATATTGAAGGCTTTGCATGGCCAAAGTGCTACCGAGTCTGAAAACTCTTTCTTTTATTCAGCAATATCAGTAGTTTAACACAAATTATTACCTCTATCTTCTTCTGTCTCTACAAAGGATAATAATTTTCCTGTTAAATTCTGAAAACACCAGCTCCTCACTTAGTTACGTCTCCTTTGTGGCCTAATAATAATGTTCAAGTGGGAGATACTGCCAAAATTTCCCCAGTGTCCTCCGTTTTTATTTTACTCTTTAAATTAAAATGGAATCCATATCCAAAATTTTCACAACCCCATTGTATTACCATTAAATTTCCACCTGTGCCTATGCAACTGGCTGCCAAAATTGAGAGTAGGAGAGCTGGAACAAGCCTCATTTTATACATATTCAAGAACACATGCTCAATTACAACTTTTATTTCAGCATTTATTGAGCTTTGGTGAAATAAGTAAATTTTTGTGAAGTTCCTCATTTTAACCACATTTAAATACAGGGAATAATCTAAAATTTATAGTGTTTCCAGAGCCCTTATCCTTGCAAACACATAAGCAGACACTCAGCTTTAAGACAATGAACACTTTATTAGCTCTTAAATATTGGATGATCCATTTCAGTTTATAAACCTGCTTAAGAATCTTTCTAAGTTGGGTTTTGCCAGATTAAGCAGTAGCACTTCACAAACTTAAATTAAATAATAAATTCACAATACAGGATTCTGTGTAATAAGGATTAAAGTTTTAAAATGTTTGAAATAAAGAAATATAAAGGGGAATAACCAAAGAAAATCTACTGTATTACTTTGAGCACAGAGACTGCATGAGCCTGAGGACTTTCTGTTTGCCTGAGGCTGGTCAGGACTGAAAGGAGAATATTCTCTGTTAAATGAAATGGAAACACCAACTCACTGACTTGACCCGAATGATAAGTGTTCAAACGTTTCTGATCTTGTAGGTTATGTGTATTCAGAGCCTCTTGTAAGCTAAACAAATTTACTCAACTTACCCAGTGATTTTCAAAGTTGTTGGCGATGAGCGCTGAGCCGAAAGATCTGGCTGGGTTAATTCCACAGCCGGTGTAATCAATCTAGGAGGTGGAAAGAGGACCAGAGGTGAGGCACTGATGAAGCTTCCCCATCATCTCCCTGCTTTCACTGGCCCACCCTGAGTTGGGGCATGGCAGATACAAACTGTGAGGGCTAAAACTTACAGCAAGAAGATGTCCCAAGGCAACGGAGAGACCAATGGCCAAAGGTGCCGATCCCGAGACGTCGTTCCTTCTCCGGTCTGTGGTGGCCAGGACACACAGCACCAGCTGGAAGGTGGCAATGATTTCAATACCCAGCCCTTGGCCTGCATTGATTCCCTCTGAAAGCTGCATGGAGACAAGAAGGAAAATGTCACTTCATATTTCTACCTGACTTCGACCAGTGTAACAAAGTTCTGCAGTCTATTTCCTCAATAGAAAAACATAGACCTGCACATCTATTTCCCCCCTGGGGTTCCTTTTGCTTAACGGGGGAAAAAAAAAGGAAGAAAGAGAAAAAAATTGAATAAAAATTAGCTTTGAAAAACTCCCTGCTGTACTCAAGCCTAGGCATAAGCAGCTTTTTTTGGTGATCCAAAGTGAACACTCAGCCACTGGACACAATGAGAGTGTAATTGATCTACGTGTGAGAAACAAATGAGCCAGAGAGTTGCCTTCAGCAGAATTTACTTCTTCAGAAGTGAACTGTGGTGCCTTAGGACAGTCACTCATTGTTTCCACATTAATATTAAGATAGTAATATTCCACTTATACTGTGAATTAATTGCCTGAAAAAATGCCTCTAATGCCACATGAAATATCCTGACATGTCCACGGAGTTCATGTGGGACTGGTAGATGTGAAAGAAGACCAAAAGTACCTAAAACATCTCTAGGTACACAATATTTAGGCATTGTGTCTCTAATTTGCACAGATAATGGATGTAGTCAGTGGAGATGACATCCATTCATAGGATGAAATGTAGGTGATCATTTGAAAGCTGTTTTGGTTTTTTTTAAAAGATCTCATTTGACTACAAGGAGCTTAGACACCTAACTCACAGGTAAACTACTTTTTGGTGTCTTAGACTCAAACTAAATCTCATTCGACTTCTTTGACGTACATAAAAAAAAGCCCCAGTTAAGGAATCCCAAGGGGCTGATGGGAGGAGTGCTTCAATTTCTTACTGAAGTAAAGTAGATTATCTAGAAAAACTCAAACTGTCAGATGTAAATATTCTAATGGTATTATTAGTCATGAAATCAGCAGAGTTTCTTGTAAATGCTGTAGAACATATTGAAACCATGGTGATTCACATAAATGGACATTACAGAGCAGAAATGCTGACATATTTCAGGAGTACTGCTAAAAACTTGTGCCTAGCAAGAAACCATGGAGCTAAACCATTTGATGTTATAACAAGTTTTGGGTTCTGCTTTTGATTGCTGTATTCAGCGATGTCTCCGTTAAGTCAAGGCAAGTCTGTTACTGAGCTGAATAACTTGACGTTAAGTAGAAATAACTCACTTCCATGGATGGGATGAAACATGAGCTTGGCCACAAGCCAAAGAACTGAGAATGTGACTCAGAGTAGGGAGCAAACTCTGCAAAACTTTTTTTCATTTGTGCTATCGGTAGGTTATCACACCTGTCAGAGCCCCTGCATTAAAAATTGCTGGGTCATACATGGCAAAAAACACAATTCCATGTTATTCTGACCTGTCCAGAACAATGAAACTATGGGAAATCCTGCTATTAATCTGATTTTGTGGTTTATGCCCTAATTTCCCCAAAGCTAATATTTTAATAACCTTAAAACGTAACGATGGTTAACTGAACAATTTCACTTTCCACGTGTGCTATTCACATTTCTTGTTTCTTCTCTGTAACAAAGTAGCATGATATCTGATTCCAAAGCACTGAAAAAAAGTCATGAGTCTTTAGTTGACATAAATCTGATTTCTAAATCCTGCTTATCTGAAACACTAATAATGTATTTTTATATCCAGTTCTTTAATATGCAGGAGTGGTATCCTCTGAGTTGGAAGCAGTTTATCCACAAATAGAAGGGAATTCTGGTTGAAAGGATGGGTATTTTGGTTCCTTCAGCATCCATAGAGTAGAAACTGAAATCCATTAATGAACCTTCATCATTATTAGGACTTACATGTGAGAAGTATGAGTCTGAAATAAATACATCCATATGAGATGCACTGAAAGTTGCATGATCCAGATCTTCGTGCTTGATATCTCTGAATTAATATTATATTGCTTTTGTAAGTTTCAAAAATAAACACATTTTTTTTCACTGTAGAGACAGTGGGATTTGTCGCTCTCAACAAATTAGGCTTCCGATGCATTTCCTTTATATCAAAAACAAATTAAGAATCTGAAGTACACACTCTCTGGAAAACCCTCTTACATTTGGAAGGCCAACTGGCCAAACTTAAAAGCTAGGTGTCTTAGCAAATGAGTGACTGATGTGCACATGCCCAAAAGCAGGTAAGAAGAAACCAAATTCTTTTCTATATAATCCAGCTCCAGAGAACACAGAGCTGAGGTCTGACGCATCAATGTTAGCATTTGACAAAGCCTTGACATTTTAAAAGATTAAACACTGGCCAACCATTACGCTTTCCCTTCACTTGAAGGGCTTCTACGAAAAGGCAAAAGACAATAAGAACAAAATTATTCTTTAAAAACCTGTGATAATCCTTATCTTCAAGGGGCGGAAGTCATATTCTTCCTTTCCCTCCAGGAAAAACACATCCTACAGCTGACGTGACTTGAGATCATTCTCCCTGCTAATCAACACTTATTGATGGGCTGTGTGGAATCAAAGAAAACCTGGAAATATCATAGGAAACCTTTTGCTTTCCTCTAGCTGGGTAATTTTACTCAGCCTGCCAGGAACATTAAGATTCCGCGGTGAGAGCAAGGACTCTGGGCCGTGTTCCAAAATGGGACAAACCCAGGCAAACCTTGGACGTCCTGCCTTGCTGTGGCCTTTGGATCTGCAGTGTGTAAGTGCAGGATAACAGAGTATTTATTTGCCTCCTTATCAGAGCTAAATTATCACTGCAGCAGCAGCCTGGGTCATCCATGGTACACACAGAATAACACCCAGTGTTCACCATCCCAGCCACACTCCAGAAAAAGCCTTAGAAAGGGAGTAGGAAGGTACATTCCCTTGTGTCAAGTTAAAATGTACATGTATACATGCATATTTATACTCATGTAATCCTTATTCAGAGAGGATTAGCAAGTGTTACCCAGAGAACATTTTACACCTTTTGAATCTAATGGTTAAAGCTCTTGACAGAAGCAGGGAGACACAACCAACATGAGTTTGTTGTCCTTTCCTTATAGTATTTTCTGTATGCGATTCGGGTTTCTTAAGGAAAGCTTTTCTTGAATATTTTGTAGAATACCAGGCTCCAGAAGCTTCAGGGTTGTCAAAGCTTAACCTGAATCTAGCAGGAAGCACTACCACTCATTAGAGACCTGACTGAAAATCAACAGCTGGTCTTAACATCTGGCATTCTGCTACTGAGAATATCCAGAACTCAAGGTGACCAGTATCTCTGGTTCCTAAATAAACAGAATAATGCCTTGAAACAAGACACAGCCACCTCTACTGCAGTGTTGGGGTGAAGGGGGCCCTTTCCAGTGACCTATACCCACACTGCAATGCCTTTTTTCCCTGCACTGGTACCTCTTACCAGTTGTCACAGGGTATGTGGGCTGAAACTGCATTGCTCTTGATGTATCTGCTCAGAAATCTTTGACATCTTCTCATGTCAGTCCAATAATCCTCATTAAGGTAACAGAAAAAATGTCAGAGGGCAGAGAACATCAGAGTCACTCCCTGAGCTTTTCATGCTTCAGACTTGGGAGACTTGAGAGGATTCAGTGCTTTGAGGAGCCAAACATACTCTAAGGGACTAAATGAAACACACAAGCCCATATTCATCTCCAAGAGAGTCTGCACAGACTTCTTTTCCTTTTTTGTTCACAAGAATAATTTCACTAAACTTCATTTCTAAGTCAGTGTTTTGACAGAAGAAGCACCAGAAACACACACAAGAAATGGGCTGAATCACTGGCAAGATGTGAGAGCTATCTGTGGACACATTTATCTGATCAGCTGAATCAATCTTGGCTGCATTAGCTTGCAGTGAGTAATTCCCCTTCGACTATCACAACTCCCAGACAAGAAGCAGAAGCCTACATGTAGACACCCCAAGGGAGGTCTAGCCTTCTGTGAGCTGAATTCCACCATTTTCAACCTTCACAATCCCATGATTAATATTTTCCCCCCAGTTCACTGTGAATCTGAACAAAGTCATGGAATAAAAATCAACTGGGATTCAGTAAAAGTACAGAAATCACATCTTATCCAGAAAACTCCTGAGATGCAGCTGAATGGAACCTAAGGAAGCACTAAAGGCACAGTGACTCACGAGACATTTGAATGAGGAGTGTTAAACCTCAAAAAGCATTATCTAGACATGAACATGAGAGCAATTAGTAGAGAGGACCACCTGTTTTTGTCTTAGGAAATGGGCAGTGGCCACATCGCTTCCAGCTCTCCATAACATCAGACAGGACATGGGAACTAAGGAATTTGTTTCCCAGAAATGCCCTTAACTGCCATGTTTAGCTGACTGACTCCCACAGCAATAATTTGGGAAAATTAATGGTACGTTTTCTTTCCTTTTGATTTTTTTTTTTAATTATACCTTTTTTTTGGGACAGGATATTTATGAGTTGTCCGCC
Source organism: Corvus kubaryi (assembly GCF_017639235.1). Lineage (NCBI taxonomy): Eukaryota > Metazoa > Chordata > Aves > Passeriformes > Corvidae > Corvus > Corvus kubaryi. Next base: position 55,601,385 of record NW_024581137.1, on the reverse strand, counting down.
TTCAGATGAGAAATGGGGACAGGAAATTAAACTGGCCCAAGGTAAACCCCACTGTGTACTTCTCTAGAAGCTTCATATTTTTCTCATTACAAGTGAAAGTATATCAAGTTCAAACCTGTTTCCCGTTACATGGATAAGACACTTTGTTATGCAAGGTGGTTTCACCACGTGACGCTGAGCTCCATCTCATCCAACAAACCCTTAGCTCTGGATTGGGGCTTCCAGGGCCCAGCTTCCTTTAATAGAACAGGGATTAGCTTCTCATTGTTCCAGAAAAAAGAGAGGCCTCTGGAATTGCAGAAGTCTGTTTTCTAGCAGGGGAATGTCAGCTTTCCCCATTCTTACGAAACACCAGTGCAAGCCCTGCTGGCTGGTGTGGTTTTGAGGAGAAAATTTAAGCCACGGCACTTTTAATGGCTGGGACTTCTCTTCCTTGCATATCCTGACCATTCTACCTAAGTTATTACCTTTTCTCTGCCATGGCAGGCATTTTCTTAAAATTAGCATTTTATTCAAGTAAATTCTTGCTGTTTTACAGCATTTTCTTCTTATAGCTTAAAATTTCCCTTGACTTTCCTTCTTTTACTGAAGAAGGAAAACTCTTCACAATAGTTTAGATGGTTCATTCTCTCTTATTCATCCCCTCTCGTGAAATATTAATCATTCCTCTTCATGCCAACTAGCTATCATTTAAGTGTTTAGCTGGCAAAGTTCTTTAATGGGATATTCTACAAACGTAATCTCAGAAATTCATCTCCCTACTCCCCTCCAAACCACATCCCACTGCCTTGCCTGTCATTTTGTTTGACTTTTCTCACTCTTTCATCTCCAACTTGGTCATGAAAAGAACTTGATGACTTCCCTATTGATAACATATCTTTATTCTCCTTGAAGTCTATGCCACATCTCCATAGCTATAAACCTTCCCTTGACTGATAGTCAGAGTTGATTCAGAGACTTTGTCCCCAGCTGTTTATCTACAGTTAGTCACTTCTAGCCTTGCTATTTAACGGTATCACTCTGCAATGGATGTTTCTATACCCATTATTTGAGTGCTAGGGATTCAGGGAGTACAAAAGTCTCATTTCTTTAGTAAGGAGAGACAGGAAAAGATCTAAAAAGTTTCACTTAAAATTATACGACAGGAGCACTCAGAAGCTGCTTATGAATTAGCTTTGGATCGTATCCTACATCAACAATGGAAGCATTCAGCAGAACCTGGGGACAAAACATATTGTCCTCTGCTAGATTATCCTTCCTATAAATACAACCTTAAGAGCTCTAAAGGGGACTCATTCAATTCCCAAAGCAGAAATCATATTTTCCGTTCTTTGCACAGCAGACACCCTCCAGGAACAAGGCTAAGCTCTCTCCTCCCACCCTCTCTGCAGGCTGAGGAGAAATTATCCAGGGTTTTATGTCACAGTGCCATGGAGAGAAAGAGAGAATGATTATTGTGTTAAACCAGAACACATAAAATTTGTATGTCAAACGAAGACAGGCAGTAAAACTCAGTTCCTCTACAGGACTTGTATTTAGCACAGCTGGTCAGAGACAGACAATTCTTTTATTTACACTTTTACTTTTTGATGTGCCTCTGGGAAAGTTGCTTTGGGGAATTTTTTTTTTTTTGGTTAAATGTTGCTGCTGAGAAACAAACAACTTCTATTCAGAGGATGAGGAATTGTGAGGTTCTGTATTTTTTTTCTTTGCCCAGCCAAACCCAAGCAAATAGTTAATTTTCTGTAACAGTTGAAGCACTCATTTATACCACAGAGCTGTTTATTATCTCCTGTATTACCAGCCCAGTAGGAGATAGTGTTTCAGTGGGGAATTTTGGGAATATCTGAAATTTGAGCCTAATAGGATCTTCCTTTCTATGTTGTTACTGGAATAACAACTGGATTTGCACAAACCTCACAGTACGGTTGTTGGCAATTTCACCCAGACAATATTCATTTTCTATTTCTAGAAAAAACTATGAAGTTTTCAGACTTCCAGAGTCTGAGTCAGTTCATACAGTCAGTCTTGTGCACAGCATTGAAGACTTGGCATTTCCATGGAGTTAAAAACCAGCTCTGAGCCTGTGCAATGCATTTCAGGAATTGGGGGAACAATTCCAGCTCCTTCATTTCTCCACCTTGTTCATCAAGCAAGAAGTCCTAACAAAGGAAGGAAAAGGGGCCAAACCTGACCTTACCCATTCCAAATAGAGTCACCAGTGCCTTCAGGAGGAGTTGTGTGTGTATATGTGGAAGGAAACGTGCCACAGTTCTGCTCTGAAAGCATTCATTGACTCCACTTGGCACAGAATTAGTGCCGAGATCCTGGAAAAGTTTAGTTTTAGGGACACCTCCCAGTGGTTCCTAGAGAGGGGATGCACAGGACTCGTCCAGGGAAGCACACAGACGATTTCTTTACTCCTTTCTAGTCTATGAGTTATGCCTTGCAGAGCTCTTAGGCCATGTTTTCGCCCTCCTGCTGTTTATAGTTTCCTGCAGGATGCCTGTCAGGCCCTGTATATTTGATTTAACAGGTTGTTGTTGTGCCTCAGCCTCAGATCTCCTCAGCTTCAATGAAGCTGCAGCAGTCAAACGCCAGCGCCGGCTCTGGATGCCAGGAAAATCAGCACTTTCCCATCAGGTTACACATTAAAAAATACCCAGGGCTGCAAAATGCTCCCAGCCAGGCCAGGAAAACCTCCAGGAGACAATTGTGGTACCAGGTAAAGACCTCTCTGTTGTTGAATTCTCTCGATTAAGCTGGAGAATGGACAAATAAGCAAAAATGTACTACTGCCCTAAAGAAAACAGGCAATTTCCTTTGGAGACAAACAGGAAATTTTTCAAGGGCTGTCTTTTCTTCCTTTAGTACTTGTGATGTGCTTTGCTATCCTTGCTTTAAAAATGCTTCTCTTAAAAATATCTGTACAGCCCAAATAGTGGTATTTTTTAGGATTCTCTTATTAAAGAAATGTATTCTTGACTCCCTAAAGGTTCACATTATCTGGTAAAACCTGTGAGCCCTGCTACAAAAAATTTACATGTTTTTTTTCTTACAATTTCACAGATTTAACCAGAATTGATCCACAATATTCATTCTCTTGTTGTGAAAATTACCATTTGTTCTTAGGCTGTGGTTCTTTCCATGCCAGATCTTGGTTTTGAACCAACACCTACTAATAGATATTTTTTAAAGCTTTCCAATTGATTTAAATTAAAAATTGAAATTTGGGCTTATCTCATCTGAAGACTCTTTCTGTCCATCTGTCTCTGATGTGTGAGTGTGTTTGGGGGTGTACACAGACATACACACCAAACAACTAAATATATTTGGTATAGGTCATCCAGTGCTATGGAAAGGAAACCAATTTTAACTATTTATTCACAACTCAGGAAGGGTGGTGGCAAAATGAATTTTACTTATAATTGGTACTTAATCCTGCTTAGTTTGACAGAAGAGAAAAAAATCATTCTCTGAAAATCCCAACATGATTCCACTTGCATTGCAGTATTACCTAATCTACCAAATTAATAGTGGTTTTAGATGTATGGCAACTCATTGTTTTAAACCCCCCTGTGCACCCCTTTCAGGAATTTCTACCATTTCTAAGTAGAAATAAATGAAGAGAACCTTTAGTTTGAGGCCTGCAGATCATTTTCCAGATAGTCATCATTGGATCCACTGGCACAAAACCCACTCTGATCTCCTCTGTTCTAGCACAAAAGGACTGGACTGCAGGAGGATGAGCACCAAGGGCCTCTCCTTGTGCCAGAAATGGCCTTGCTGCTGCATCCCTCCATGCTCCCTGCCAAAATCCCGGGATACGGCTCTATTATCAGAGAGGCGCTAAGCAAATCTTTGTAGAAATGGAAATCAGCTAATAAGCTCTGAGATCTGAGATAAGGATTAAAGCCACAGCCCCAAATTCTCTGGGGGATGGGTGATAACCATCAGGTTTATGTCTCAGCCCAGATGTTTCTGCTGTCACTGTGTGAACTCATTAGAAACAGGCCAAGACCGTGGCCAGTTTTGAGCAGGTGCCTTTCCTGTGTCCCACCTGCCCTGCCTGGGGCCTTTCAATACAATGCTGGCAAGCTTTAAAAGCCCTCTGCTGCAAAAGCTGACAGTGAACAATGAGCTATTGTTGGGACAGTCTTTGTTAAGAAATAAAAATCCCAGATTAATGTCATGTACCGGAACCATTTTGCTCATTTTCAAAATGCAGCAGCTTCTGATCCCTTGTGAAAGTTCGAGTGCTCAAGCCCACAGATGTCCCAGCAGAGGCAAGATTGGCTGCAGAAGCCTAAACTGGATCAAAAACAGGCAGGGTAAAGGGCAGAGACAGGAAGAATGAAGCTCCTCACTGTCCTAGACTTGAGAAAGGCACAGTATAAAATCTGCATTGAAAGAAAGAAAAGGCATCCAAGGATTTTTCAATAAGCCCTAAAGGTCAGGAACTCAGCTGCATGTCTTGTCCATCCAGCAGCACCTCTGGAACTGCAATTTTCCACAGTGACTCAGAGGAAAAGCAGCATCACTTACTCAATTGTCCCCTCACACTGTCAAGCTCTCAGTTTATTTTGGATGTTCTTCCAACTCAAGCCGGCTTTGTTTAATTGGAGGTTGGAGAACAGGCTCGTAGGGCGCGGGCACAAGGAGACAAGGAAATCACAAGGCAAACACTGACTCATCCAGGGTAACCAGGCAAGTCCTGCTCACCATGGTGAGAAGACCACTGGTGTGGACCAAATGTGGGGAGGGTGGTGACTCCCATCGGGAATCCCCTCTGAGATAAGTTTCTAAAGGATGGGAAACATCCAAAGGGGAATATCAGGATAAAAACTTCAGTGCTGACCCACAAACACCATTGAAAGGTGTGACAGGTCTCAACTACATGAAAGGGAATTCCCCGTGCTGGTGCAACATTATGTTTGCACTGGAAGTGCATACTGGAAATTTGTTGGGAGAAAATTCACCAGCACTGATGTCCTAGAGATAAGATCATCTGCAGAAGATAAGGATCCATATATCTTATCATATTCTATACTCCACTCTCCTCGAGGCAAGAGATTGTTCATCTTCCCCAAGTAGCAGAATAAGGCTGGAGCTGGGGACATGTAGGCAGTGAAGGAAAAAAATTAAAATCTTCAGCACTGAGGTTCCAAGTTGCTCTGTTGCTGCTGGATCACAGTCCAGCTGAGTGGGAGTAGCTATGGAAAGAGGACTCATTCCCATCCCTGGAAGTGTCCAAGGCCAGGTTGGAGGAGGCTTGAAGCAACCTGGTCTTGTGGAAGGTGTCCCTGCCTATGGCGGGGGGTGGAACTGGGTGATCTTTAAGGTGTTTTCCAACCCAAACCATCCCATGATTATGGTTCTGTGGTGTGATTTTGGAGAGGTTGGAAGTTGCCTCAAAGCAGCAGATACTGCCCTGGTATGAAGAATCAAAGAGAGTGAAGGCCTCCTTTTTCCCTGTCCTTGAGAAATCTGGAGCTGGACACTGCGTGTTTATCCCCAAAGGACATTGCCCCCCTGTGTGCACCAATTCTGCCACGGCTGATCCCGATTAGGGAAGCCCCACAGAGCAGCAGTGGCAGAGACACAACCCGTCATAGCCGAAACCCGAAGGGTGTTCCAGCAACAAGTAACTTTCCATACTCCAGGAATAGTATCCATGTGAATATTCACCTGTCTTAAAATGACCTCCGAATCCACTGACCACAGATCTCTTCTGGCTTTTCCAGAAAGCTCTTTAGTTGCACAAACAACATTTATCAGTCCACTGGGTGTTTTCTAAACCCAAGCCCTCCTATTTGTTATTCTTGATTGTTTTTCTTTTCCCTTTATCTACCCGAGCAACGTTACCTTTAGGTCTGTTTTTCTTGCCTACAATTTTTGATCCACTTACAACTTTTAAAATAATATCTTTCATCATGAACTCGAAGACAGAGTTTTCAAATAGTTTCCAAATTATAGCCCCGAGACTTAGGGGACACATTTCCTGACACTCTCATCAGTATGCCAAAATACAGATACTATGAAATCATGAAAATTGTGAAGCAGTGTCTGGATTTGTCACAAAATTCTAATTATTTACACATATCTATATCTATCTTTAGCTCAGGTTATTTTATATAGATAGATAGAGAGAGAGAGAGATAGATAGATAGATAGATAAAGATATAGATATAAAATAACCTGAGCTAAAGAAATTTTCCCAGCATGTTTTTAAAAGTTTGGTAAAAGTTCTCCAGATAAACATTGTTTAACAGCAAATAATGTGTTACCTTACAGCACAGAAGCCTCCTCCCACCCCTCTTTCCTGCTCCAGCTCTTTGTTGGTCATTAACTGCCTGTGCTGAGTAGTTTGTTCCATTATCCAAGCTCCAGATCTGTCTTCACCAGACAATAGCCAGCTCTGCTGGCAGATGAGTGCATTTTGAATCTGGTATTCTCTATTCTTACGGCTTTACCTAATGGAAATTTGTAACATGTAGTAATCCAACTTCCAAAAAAAGATACAAGATGATGTAAGGAAAAATATTTAAATTTTTAGAAGAGCAAACACACTGCATACTCTTCTTCCAGCTTCTCCAATTCTCAAAGTTTTTACTTTGGAACCCACACCACTACTAAAATACATTGGAAGTTAAGTGTCTTTAAAGGATTCAGTAATCTAAATACATCTCTGAGTGTTGTCAAAATGTCTTACTCAGGACCAGCCAAAGTAACTAAAAATATATCTGTTGACTTAAGCAACGTTTGGATCAAAATCCTAATGTGTGACTGGTTTGCTTGTCTTAGTGTAAACCAGACCTTAATGCTGAACATGTTAAAGGAGCATCCTGCATTTTCAGTCTCCCTTCTTTCTCCTCAGCCTTTTACTGTCCATGGCTGGGTGCTGTGCCTCATGTGCTTGTGTTTCCTTTTTTCCCTTTGGGCAATGAGAAAGACACGGATTTATCCCACTGAATTTTGGATACTTAGCAGAGGCTCCCAAGCCTGGAGCCTCAGCCAGGCAAAGAGGAGCTGGGTGTCTCTGGGGGCAACTCAACAGATCTAGAGGTTGAAGTGCCTCTCTTCATCTCTCACTCTCTGCAGGTTAGAGAGGAGCCAATGGAAATGGGTTCTCAGCTTGGTCCCTCAGTGTAGAACCTGCAGCCAGGCAGGATAAATCCAAGTTCAGGCATGCAACCCCACCCAGTATCCACTGGGAACACTGGATGGCCACTCACTCCATTACACTGCCTCCACCACATTTTCCTGTAAAAGACACCTCTCTAAGAGCACAGCAGGGTCAGAACAGAGGACAAAGCCCCACACATCCAGACCTTCTTCCCACCCTTGTCAAAAAAGCAGCACTCTCTTTCTTTCTATTCCTTTTCTTAGCAGGGAATCCATACCTCGTTATCCACAAGAAGGGCCAGAAGACAGCACAGCTGGCAGGGATGCCAGCTCCGAGCCTCCCCTCCTTGTCCTCAGGTTAAAAACCATAACATAAAAGCAACCCTGTGGTTTCTCCTTGTCAGCTCTTTGCTGAAAGAGGCACCTTGGTGCTGAGCTGTGGTTTCAGGATGTGCCCCATCGAGATGGACTCTGCACAAGCACAACCCCTCTGCTGCTGCTCCCCCCTGCCTTGGGCTCAGACCCAGCTCCCCCTCGACTCTCCCCTCCCCAGGCACTCCAGGCTTGTCACTGGGAAATGAATGGATTTGCTTGCTTTTCCTTTCCTCTCTAGCTCTTTCTTGCAAGGGAGAAGAACAGCTGCTGCCCTCCCTGTCCCCAGGGGGGTCTCCCCACTGCACCTCGGGCCAGAACATTTATAGCTGGATGTGAAAGAGAAAAGAAACAAAATTCTGAATATTTTCCAATGACAGACAGTGAGACCAGAGCTTTTAGAAACTATATTCCCTGTTATTCCACTGCACAGAAATTGCAGATCGATTTGTAAAATTTATATGATGGAGACTTAACCCTGCCTGCTTTTGCCTTTGTAGCTTGGGGAGCTACTGACCGAGGGGCAAAAGGACCTTCACCCCCCTTCATACATGACCAATTTTAGGGCTTTTGGTTAGGGGAAGGAACCAGTCATCAGGATTTTATGGAAGCAAAAGGGAAAAAGCAACCTTAAGTGCTACCAAAACCAGACCTCCCGTGTTTAATGGCAGTTGGACCTCTCGAGGAAACCACTTGGGCGGACACCCTGTCCCATGCGGTTGAGCTGTTCCCTCTGTCAGTGGTTTCAGAGGAAAAGATCATGTATCACACTTGCAGCCAGAGCCTTCTGGAGTCAATAAAATTATTTGCTCCTCTTCCCCAAAATGTTTTGAGTCAAGCCATTAAAATTTCCAAAGTGCTGGCAGGATGGAATAGCTTCAGGCACCAGGAGAAAGGGAGGTGAGCAGCCAACTCACAGAGTGCCATGAGGGTGGATGATACTGAGCTGCCCAGGAATCACCTTAATATCAGATTTTATTCTGTTTTGAAAATCTGACTCATGTTCTGAAAATACTGTAATGTCAAATAACAGTATACAAAACCATATTGCTAATTTGCCTAAATTATTTCAGAAGAGATGTTGCATTTGCAGCTTTATGTCCCAAATACCCTTGTGACTTCAAATGGGCAGGAGATTTCAAATTAGATCAATTCACAAACTGCAGTCAGGAATATTCTGCAAGAAAGGGGCCACAGAAAATACGTGAAATACTTGTTCTTAAGAGATCAGGTTGAATAAGTGACCAGAAGGAATTTCCATTTACAGCACTGTGTGTCCTTTAGTGGCTGTAGCACTGCCTCAGACAGTGGGATGGTTTCAAGTTTAAAAGTGTATTTATCCTTTTTTTTCTCCTATTATGCTGCAACAACAACAGCAAAATGACATTTTGAGGAGGAGGAGTTGTGGCCAGGCAGTTTTTAGGCAGCATGATGTGAACATGATGTGGCTGGGAGAGAGCTGGAACCTGCACCCCAGTTACCTGTAGCTGCCTCACATCTTCCTCCAGTTTCCACCTGAGAATTCAGGATTTGTCCAGTTTTTGCCCAGAAATGCACAGAAAGGGCCACTGGGATTCTGTCAGGCAGGATCTGAGCACTCTGCCTAATGCAACAGGTGCTGCTTACACCTTTGGGGATGGGATTTCTCTTGCTACACATCTCTCTCTGCTCCCATGGGTTTTCATCGCAGCCATCACCAGGATACACAAACCATTAATTAAGTAGTGAAAACGAACCACACTCACAGAAGCCAAAACAACACTGGTATATGCACGTTAATCAGCATGGCACCTTAGAGACCCTCAGAACCATGAAAGGTCATGAAACTGCCAGTGTTAAACTGGTGTCAAATCCACCTTTCAGCAGCTTGGATATACAAAACTGAACATAAGCAAAACTCATCACGACCAGAACATCCTAAAGCTCCAAAACAGGGGTGGGGAGGAAGGACCATCCCTGTGACATCCTGGTTATCAGTCAGGACTGGATTCTCTGCTACAATAAACAGCCAGCTGCCCAAGGTCACCAACAGCACACCCACATCTTTAGTAGATTACAGGTGCTACATTTCTACTAAAAAAAAAAAAAAAAAAAGCAATAGAAAGGAGGAATTAAAAGTTTCTACTTACAGCATTAAGCCCCAGGGAGTTTCCTGGGAGAGAGGAGGTGACTCCCGAGAGAATGGCTGTGGCCACCACTGCCCCCAGGCACTGGGCGAGGATGTACATGAGTGCCTTGAAGATGCTGATCTGGCAGCTGAGCAGCAGCCCCAGGGTGACAGCCGGGTTCAGGTGTGCCCCGCTGATGTGGCCCACGCTCTGCGCCATGGTAGCGATGGATAACCCAAAAGCCAGCGACACCTTCACGTTGTCCTGAGACCTCGTTGATGTTTTGTTGGCCACCACGGGGAAGTTGAAGCCCAGAGCTGAGCCAATGCTGATAAAAATAAAAAGGCTCATGGCCAGGAACTCAGCCACCACTGCCCTCCAGAACATTTTCTTTTTGAATTCACTAGCCATCTTCCCTCTTTCTCTCTTTCTCTCCCCTCCTCACTTTCCCTTCTCCCTCTCTTCCTTCCTTTGCCTGATATTTTTCCTTTGAGGTCTGAAGAGAAATCTGGAGGAAAAATACAGTCCTTGGATTATTTATAGGGCTTTGGGTGGTCTGTAGGAGGGAAGGGGTGTTGCACAAAAGGAGGAAAGAACATCTACATAGATGCTGACTGCTAGATTGATGTAAGACACTGTTTGCCTGCCAAAGTTTTTTCTTCCTTTTTTTTTTTTTCCCCTCCCTTAACAGCGTTCGATCTCTGCCGCCGTTTTTAAGAGGCTTTTTAAAACTCTTGGAAAAATCTTTAGAAGAGCCTCAGGAATTTCAGCCTCATTTCTTGAACTCCTGTGTCATCCTTCAGCACACAGATTGGAATGAAAGCTTTGATGGGATTTCTGTCTGGAGCTGAAACAGAAAGCAAAGTTATCCGTGCAGGCTGGTAAGTTATTCACGCGCAGCTTCAGCGGCAGCAGATAACAGCTGAAAGTAGTAAATAAGACTGACAACTAAATCCACACTCTAGAGGTTTCAGTAGCTCCGTTTCTGTATTTGAAAAAAAGAGTGGAAATGTCCCTTCTGCCGGCTCCGTGGACTCGGAGCTGTTTGGATGCCAAGCCTGGCGGCTGCATGGACACACTTGGATTTACACAGCTCACACGAGCTGGTGTTCACTGGTGAGGGATCAGTTTTAATCTCTCTGTAAATCTGCCATAACACTGTGGTAAGATGGAAGCTTTAAATGCATGTAATTTGGATGCCGAGGATGATTTTTTTTTTTTTTTTAAATGTATAGAATTTCTTCGCTTTTTTTCTTCCAAACACAAAGGTGTCTCGGGGTTTCCCAGCCTTCCCCTTCTGACTGGCAGGAAAAAAGCCAATTTGGGGGCTTCCTAGCCCATGTCCTGCAGTGAAAGCCCATCTCTCACCACCCTGTTGAAGGTCAGCTCAGCTGTCCTGGCTGTCACCAGGGAAACTCTGCTGCCGCTGAGCCACAGGACTGGCCAGACACAGAGACAGAGGGGAGAGCAAGGGAGAAGGGAAATTACATGCTTGGGTTTGCAGACAAAATGAACCTCCAGGCAGTGCCAGAGCCTCTCGGAGCAAAAGGTCTCGGTGCCTGGTTTTACCTCCGCGGGGCTCAGACACTCAGATTAACCCCTGTGCTCTCAGATCCCTGCCTGCTCCAGCAGCTGGGGCTGTCTCCAGCTGTAAATCCCGGTGCTTGCTCTGACTTCAAACCAAGAAAAATCTGTTCCAGAGGCAGGAACTAATTCCCCAGGCACAACTCTTGAAGCATAAGTATTTAAAATCAGCCTACTTCTCTGCCTCCTCTTTGTTCTCTTCTTTCTTTAATGCACTGGTAACATCTTCTGAATTCTACTTAAATAAATTCAAGGCTTTTTCATTTGGACAGTATGTCAGTAAGAGGGGAAAAATCAAATACACACCTGGATAGTATTAGACAGTCAATAAGGGGTTTTTTTAAATATATTTGGTTTTCAAAAGATGATGCAGTGACAAAGCTGAAAACGATTTAAATAAAAACCCAGATGTCTGCAGCTTGTCATACCCAAGTTCTTATTCTTTCTAGGCATCAGATGTTCTTCATTTTTCACATAGCCAATTTTATTTCCTTTTTGTTTTATAATACACTTACACAACAGGAGTGTACCGGTGAAAAAGGAAAAAGTAAAGAAACAGAAACGAATTAATTATTGGGTTTACCCTTCTAATTACAGCGGGATTTCAATGAGGGACCACGTGACAAACAAATCAAAAATCAAATTTAGCCAAACAGTGGAACATAGCGGAATTTTAATATAAAATACAGTTGATTCTAGTTGTGTCCTGTCCAGCAGAACTTTTTATTTACTGCAAACACTATCTGAGACTTGAAGATCTTCAGTGACCAGCTGGTGCTTCCAAGAGGATGCCCAAGACCCAGGCAGGGCATGTATCACACACCTCAGGGAACTGGAGAGAACTCTGGGAATCATTTGAAAGAGTTTCCATGGGTCCCAAATTGGCCTCTGCAGGATGGAGCTGCCCAGATAGTCACCCATATCCACAGGAAACTCCCTCTTTACTCACCTCTTCCTACAATTAGGAACTGGATCACCAAGCCACCTCTGTATCAGTACTGATAAGGTGAGAAAGATCCCCTCCAAGGAAAACTTTCAGAAAGTGGGAAAATAGACTGGGGAAGTATTGCAAAATGCTTCCCTGGTTTCTGCAGTCTCCTCTAGGTATCCCTGACTGGCCTGTGCCAGAGACAGGACACCAGGAAAGCCAGACCTTTATGTGAACAACACAAACACGAAATGTACCTCAAGAGTAGCAGATTGGGCACCACCTTGGTGTTGAGCCCGTTGGTCACCTCACACTTGCATTTTCATCCTGGGACTCTTCTTTTGTCTTTTCATTAATGTTACCCAACCTGTCATTTTATATTTTGGAACTTGGTGCCACAGTAACTCAACAAAACGATCACTCAGACAGAAAAGAAAAAAAGAAATCTGAAATAAATTAAAGGCAATTAAGGGGAATACACACGAGTAAAAGAGCAGAGACAGACTTGTCCTGTGCATAGAAAGACCACCAAGTGGGGAAACAGAAGGGAATAGCAGCAAAAGAACAAATATTCTGCACAAGTAGAGGGAATTGTGGACAAATTAAATTGTGCAATAACAGAAGTGTAATAAGGAAAAAGGGGAGAGAAAATGTGAGTAGAGAAAGCACACATCAGTTGGACTTCTTCAGAAATGTCCACCACAACGCAGATCTAACGGGTGCCCAACTCACTATGTCACTTTTCCAAAAACCCAGCTCCATCCCATGTTCTCAGGCTGATAGCAAAGATCCCAGTGTTTGGCCAAGCAAACAAATTACACTCAGACCCCAAAACCACCAGAAGCCAAAATAAAGGCCAAAGTCCAGTTTCCTGCATATCAGATAAGCTGGGGTTTGTGCAGTTTTCTGAGCATGGCTGTAGCTTATGCACCACAATTGAAGGTGGGTTTGGATTTTTCTAGAAATGGAGAAGATTGCCAACCTTATGCTGGTGTTTATGACAGGCAATTAAGAACAGATCTGTTGGGAACAAGAAGGAAAAAGGAGCTTTTTATCTGAGGGGTGTTTCTTCACAGATGATTTAGACCAGTGTACTCCCAACCACTCTGATTTGGTTACACTAGAGACAGCTGAGTGAAAAATCAAGCTCCCAGGAACGGGTATTTCATTGCCAAGATCTCAGGACTGACTCATTTTTTGTGTGAAACAAATCAGGTTTTGCAGGGCTGTGGCACAACACTCCCTTAACATTTCATTCAGAAAACAAATGTACTTGTTGTTGAAGTGGTAGGCTTTGTTCTGTGATCCCACACGTCAGATTGCTCAGGATTTCTGCTTTTTGAACAGAAACAAATGTCAGTGACTTCAAACTTGGTCTTGGCTAACACGAAATCTCTGGGAATTTCCCTCTTAGGTGAAGGAACAGTCAAAGTCTAAGGGCAGAAGGAACGAACGTCAGTCCAGCAGTCAAAAAATTGGAAGAACCAGGGGAAGTTCAGCAAACTACAATTACTCCTCTCTCGAGAAGAATTAGTTATGCTGTGACCCTGCCAGAGGAGTCTTTTAGCAGGCAAGCAGCAATTCTAGGAAAACTCTTCTACCTCCAGTTTCAGAAACAGAAATTCCCACTTCTGCCCATGGACTTTCACCCCTCTGAGCCATCACCAACTGTCACCACCATGGAGAACAGCAAAGCCATGGAGCAGGAAGAGCCAGGGTATCCGTGCATCCTTCCCAAAACACCTCAGAAATGGGAAGGAGTTGAGCACTGGTGGCTGGAATGAAAACATACAGAAAGTTGTAGCTCACAGGTGGAGTTTCCCATAAGAATAATTCCACAAAGATTAACACCAATACTCAGGAGCTGCCTCCTGGGCTCAAATCACTTTCTGGATAGAAGGAGAACCTCCCCATGTTGCTGATGTAAAAAGTACGGGGTGGAAATTGAGTCAAGGTAAGGATGCTTGGAAATTTCTCTGCAGGAGCTGCCTGCTCACAGCAAACCCCTGTCAGTGGGAGCAAAGTGTCTGAGAACTTGGGCAGGCTTTAGATTGAATCTCTGACTTAACGCTCCTAAATCCAGGAAAGATGGACTATTTCACACACTTCCCCCTCTCCAAGGGATTTGCTACCAGCCAGTCTAAGCATCCACGTGCTCCATATGCCAGCTGATGAAAATTCCCTCCTCAGCTGCTCAGCTGGCTTTGGTCCCTGTATGGAAAACTCAGAGCCTGCCATACCCCCATGGAGCTGGACACTGAAATCCCTGTGTGAAGCTGGACCTGAGTTCTCACAAACTCCTCTAAGGGGACCAACAGTTATTTATCAACCATGAGTCACCTGCTGTTTTGGGAGGCAAGATGGGATGTCACCCTCTAACAAGCAAAATTCAAAGGCATGAAGTTCTCATGATTAATTTTCATTTAGGTACTTCATGATTCAGTGATATCAGAACAGGTTCTGAAGACTGATCAAGTTTTTCCTTTTGTTGTAAACAAAAAGTATCTGTGCATTCCTCCATGTTCACCTAGATAACACAGTCCTCTTTTGATGGACTTTTTTTTTAGTTTTTCACTACATGTGGATATGCTGAGTCTCCTTGCTACAGCATTTCCCTGTTTCTTGTCTTCATTCTCCTTTTTTCTTTTTCCCTCCGGACCATAATAAAACAATAGAAGATAAAAGCTTATCAGTGGATGTATAACTGGACAAAATCTGGGGTTGTACAATTAAATTAAAGAAACTCAGTATTAGCAGAGGCTGATATTGACATCACTGAGCAATAGATTGATAGAAAAGATCATTTAAGATTTGTTTTCTCTTGAAGGAGATTCTGAAGGCATCGGAAGAGAAAATCACTCATGAATGTCCTTGGGGAGTTTGCTTCCAATTTCAAGTTTTTCTGTCTTCTGAGAGCAGAAGACCCGACTGAACTTCCTGAAAACACCTATAATGCAGTGAGAAATGTGTCAGCACAGCAGAGTTTTTCATCACAAGTACAACAAAGCCACGTGGGTGGCATTTGTCCCCCCGAATTGTAGGTGTCTATGTCGAAAATGGCTCCAGCTGCTCTGATGTCCTGTGTCTGCCCCGCAGTGAATGCTCTTTGTGACCATTTTCAGAGCGTGATCACAGCTCTCAATTTGAGACATTTACACTGCGCTGCCTCCATTTAACCAAATTTTTAGGCTGTCTGGGCTGCCCAGCTCCAGAGTCAGCACTTACCTTTCTCTGAAAATGCTGATTCTCCGGCCATGAGAGCTGCACAGCTGCCAGACAGTGACAAGACTGCTATTATCCTTTTTTTGACACTTGTGGGAAATGAAATAATGAAGATGACTATCTTCCAATACAGACACAAAAGGGAATTTCCCAGACAACTGCTAAACCAGCCTGCATCAGGAAGCAGATTTTTTTTCACTTTCGATTCCCTTGTGCCACCAAGTTTGATGGCAGCATCTCTCCAGAGGATGCAGCAGTGTGGACCATGAAGTCTCCACCACTGCCTGTTCTCCTGACACACAGCATCGAGTGCCAGGGAAAAGGAACCACAAAGTTGGCTCTCATCAGGAACATCTCTTGTCTGAAGGCAAAATTCAGACAAATTCTTCCAAATCAGCCATTTCTTCTCCCCAAGCTTATGCTGGAGAAAGAAGCCACAGACTCTGCTGATAGCAGCCAACTTCCAGCAGCATTAATATATTAGTAAATGCCCCTCTCATAGCAGTGATGGATATTAACCAAACAAACATCAGCGCGCTCTGAGGAAAAGCCATTTTTTTGAGAAATTTATAAAATGAACCCTTACCATAAAATAGGAGAAAATCTTTCCTCTTTCTCCAAACAAACCTTCTCAAATAATTTTTATTTAAACCCAATTCTTTTGTGAAATATTTTGTTTCTCAATCTCAGAAAATGCCACCACATTGAGGGTTAAACTCCAAATATTATTCATTTTCCTGAGTGTACATATTTAGCAACAATTGTCCTTTTGAATTTCCTGTGCCCAGTGCATCACTGGGAGGTTGACCAATTTTTTTTCTTTTTTTTTTTCCTTTTTTTCACCCTGCACATTGTGTTACAAAAAACAGTAATTCTGCCAGCAATACAGAGCATGACACACCAGTGACTGTGCTAATGAAAGCCTTGGTAGTTCGTTACAAACACAGGAGGTGAATAAACCATTGTTATTGCTGTAGGAATAGTTTCAGTATGGATCAGGGTTCGCCTGGTTTTTTAAAGCACAGTCCAAGCTGCTGCTGCCCTTAGCTGCAAAGCACCACCAGAGCAATGCTGATCATTTGGTTGTTTCCAGGGAGGTTTTTTATGTGATTTCCATGGGTTTTGTCACCAGATTTGATCACTGTGTGTGCTCTGTACTCTGTTTCCCCCCGGCTCAGCTGTTCAGGCTCACAGCTTGTCTTTGGCACAGTCCGAGGTGCTGATTCAACATCAGAGACTTCTTCAGAATAATGAATTTCTTTTAACTGCCAAGTGTTATAGGGCACTGGATGTTGAACTGATAGGGAAAATAAAAAGGAGACCTCGAGGTGAAAATTGTGACCTATTTCTCAAGCAGAAAAAAGCCTTGAGGTGAACTTTGTCAGGTTTATCACACAGCCACAGCCTCAGAAGTGTCAGCCGGAATTGTCAAATCTGTGAGATCACACTGCAGCAGCAAAGGAATTCAGCATTTGATACAGGCTGCAGAAAGGAGGCAATAAAACAAAGACATCATAGGCAGAGAAGTTGTATCACTTACAGAAAGCTGTGCCAGAACTTCATAGTAAATGGATCATCCTTGGGAGTTCCTGAGTCTTCCCTGCATTTCCAATTACACTTAATCCTCCTGACAGCAGTTTTTCTGGGCTGTCTTCCTCGAGGATGGGGATTCCTGTTCTCCTTTAGAAGTTCAATTCCAGTGCTTACATCCAAATTTTCCAAATCTCCCTTGTAATTAAAGCCAAACAACATGGATCTCAGAAAAGATTTATTCCCTTCCTCTCAAAAATTTGGGATCTTTTTAACAGTTACGCATCTTATTTTTTATAGACTGATCAATGTATTTCCTTGCAAACTTTCCTCTTTTGTTCCTCTTAACTTCTGTTAATGTAGTTCTTTATCTGATGTTTTATGATTATAACATCGTGAATTTTCTCTATACTGTACTTCAGGCCAGTTTTACAATCCTCAAGGTTCATCTTAATTCTAACCTTGCACCTCCAGAGTACTGCTGCCCCTTCTAACTCAATAATGCTTGTGACTTTTACTCCTGCTCACTGCTCCATCATTCCAGACATAAACCTGTGGATACAAAAATGCTGCTAGCAAGAATTTTCTTGCTATTTTCTAAGTCTGTGAGAGACTTTTCTCTCTCACTGAAGAGGTAGCAGAATTATGTAAACAGCCAAACCACCTGCAACCTTGAGAAGCCTTGTTTATAGTATAGTAGAAAAATATTTTGACAATGGATGCTTTAGGATTTTAGCCAATCACCCCAAGGGGTGGCTGATCCTTTGTCCAATTAGACTATGAAGAAAAAAGTCTATAAAGGAGTTTGTAAAATAATTAAATAAATCAATCTTGCTGCACAATTCCTGCCTGCTGGATCTTCTCTCCTCCTCCCTACGGCTGCGGGACACAGTGATATACCATAGGGCATTTTAATATAAACCTGTGGGAAATACCACACCAGAATGAGATCCCAGCAAGGCCCCTATCTCCATAACATCCTCAGTATTGATCATAAACCATCAATAATTATTTCTTAGGTGTAGCTTTCCAACTTGCTGCAAATTCATAATCCTGGCTGGTTTTGTCCTTCCTTGCTTACAAGAGCAGGAAACTCAAAGCTTGACTAAGACCAAGGTATAACTATTGAAAACAACTCAAAAAAAGAGAAAATCCATAGAAACAGTAGCATTCACCCCATTTAACTTAAGACACCTCCTATAAGGTTAGTTTTACTTGTTTCCCTTGCAGTCAGTGGAAAGAAACAGGCACTCTTGGCACTTGACTTTGGATGCTCAACACCAGAGACACCATCGACCACATTGACCAGGTCTTTATTTCAAAGTAAACTTTGATGCACAAAAACCACAATGCTTGCTTGTGACACAGATTTTTAGCAGGACTTACCCCATTTCTTCAGGAACAAGTGGGGAATGGATTAATTATTCCTTACAGAAGTATTTCTAAGTAAATTATAAATTCACACTCACGATATGCAGTTTTATAGGAAGCACCATTTTCCTTCCTTGCAGAAAAGCATCAATGTGCAGCACCATGGAGTACAGAAAGTTTGCCAAAAACCAGATAAGCTCAGTTGATGCAGAAGCAGTCTGAGATGCACAACTGAATAAAAAAGAAGAAGAAGAAAAAAAGTCTATAAATTGCATTAGGCCCCAGCTTTCTGTAAGAGAAGCAAAGCTGAGATCTAGGAAGCTTTAAAAGTTTTGGCCTTTTCAAAATCATCTCTGTTTTGTTCTCATCTCAACATTAGCAAATGGTGCCTATAAAATTCCCTTCTATTTTTCCATCTCTTCCTGATGTCATAAGGAAATAAGACTCCAGTGTTAAGTACTTATGGATTTGTGCTCTGTAAGGGTGAGGTAGCACCTCCCTGAGAGTGTTCACACTGATTCTGCCTCAGGACATAAAACAGTGATCCTGTCATAAAATGAGCTCTTGTAGAGCTTTCTGTGGTGGATTAAGACCTCTTTGTGCCATCCCTGCACTGCAGTCCCCATCCCACGGGTAAATTGGGGTCGGGGTCTGTGTCCAGGGGAAACTCAAACTGCCCACAAGGCAGTGAATTAAAATAAACCCTTTGGCTGGACCAGAAATAGATTTTGGATGTGCACATGGTGTGGTGGTGTGTCTCAGCCAGCTGGGAAGAAACTTTCCTCTAACAAATGGCAAAAGAGAGTCAGAGAGGAGCCCACGATGGCTAATGTGGCACGGAGAGAGCTGGGTCACACCCTCGTTTTGTGCATTCATTCCCTTCAACCACTGAAGGCTGGGATAATTACACCCCCCACCAGGGTTTGCAGAGCTCTCAGTAATTCCAGACTCAGTATTTATATTCTGCTGTAGGAATGTGTGTGTGTGTATGACACCGTTTTCCAAGCTTTTTCTTCCAGTGGGACTGTCAGAATATCCGTGAGTAGATCAAAACCTTTGTCTGTGCTCATTCCTGTTAGAATAGAGCCACGTAAGGGTTGCATTGATCTGTCCAATCCCCAGAAAAAGAATTAAAACTAAAAACAAAAACATTGCCATTTGCCATAAGGTTGGTTTAAAAGAAAGAAGAGATTCTGAGAAACAAGGCTCACAAGGCAAAGCCTAAGGACAATCGAGTCAGCCTAGGCACAGGAATTTAAACTCTGAAGTGAAGAGGGAGAATGGCTTCAATTGGCTGCTTTGGAGAGGGCTGCAGGAGTCTGTGGGCTTTAGAGACTCATCCCTGCTCTGTGTTCCCGCTTTGTCCCATGGATTACGTGGTAGGAGGACTTGTGTGTCTTCAGGAAGGGTAGAAAAGTGGAAGGCAGGGTGGTACTCAATGGCAAAGATAAACAAGGAAGAAAAAGGAAAAACCAGGCAGTTGTCTGCCTTGACTCAACTAGCAGTCCTTTCCCTCCCACAGCTCTCACTCCAGAAAGATTTCTCCCATAATTTGGGGTAGTGTATCCACCAGCTCCAGAGCAAGGAGCAGAGGTTGAAAATCGTGTCAACATTCATTTCATGTAACAGAGGAACAGTTCACTCACATGAGAGCTGGATCAGCAAATCGTGGAATTAGATGGTGGAATTTCTTCCCTTGCACTGGCCTTGCATCTCTTTTTTACCTTTGCATGGCAGCAGAGGAGATAGGAATCTCCTCCCCAGATCCTTCAGCTGGCCTGAAAGCGAGGGGAAAAGCTCCCAACTCTGATGGCATCCAGCAAAACTCCTCAGGGTTGGGCTCTCAGCTTCCAAGGGATTTCCAAGGCAAACTTTTAGCCCTTTGCCCCCTAAATTGCTCGAATTTGTGGGTGAAGGAGACATCTAAGATGGAAAAATGTATAATTAGCAGGGATTTCAGAATTTGCTCTGGGAGAAATGTGTGTCCTGGAAGGATGTGTGTCTGCTCAGCTGGAGAGCAACAGGGGCTAAAGAGTGTTCCATAAATTAAGTCTGTCCTAGAAATTAATTCACTTTTCAATAATGACTGGATCACTGGAGGTGGGAGGAAAAGAAGAGTGAGTCTGGATGATTTTCCCTGTTCTGGAAGACAAGACAAATAACAGCATTTGGCAGGTTTGAGCAAGGACGTAGCTCGGACAACATTTACAGCATGAATGTAAAGAGCAGCTATGGGGGCTTCAGCTGTCCTGGAATTCACAGCCTCCCAAGCTTCTTAAGGCACAGCTGGACTCCTTAAAATCAGGGACAGTTGCCACTGCCACAGAGGAGGGACATTTCTATCAGCAAAGCATCTGCAGAGCTGGATTAGGGTGTAATCCTGTTTCCTTTGATTATCCACCACCATTGATCTGGACAAACAAGAGCTAGGAAGGGAAAGCTAATCATCAAACAAATTATTATTAAACAAACCAAAGTTTGGCTCAACTATGTATGTTTCAGCTGAGAATTATGCTTGGATTATGGTGGAAGGAAAAATGTCAGTTTATCTGAGAGAGGGAAGCTCAAGGGAAATAAAAAAGGAACAGCTGGACACTGTTGCCAGCACGTGCAGGAGTTTGGCTGACATTGCTGCACAAATTGCCTGAGATCTGGACATTAACTGAAGCTCAGCTGGGCTTCCTAAATATCTGCTTTCAAAATCAGGAATTGGCCCTCTGGGAATACCAAACCACCTTCCAGCCTGCAGTCCTTGTAGTGCCACAGAGGTGAAAGACCAACCATGGCTTGGGTCTCCATCACTCTGCAGTCATGTAGAGGTCATCAAATTGTTATAATCATTTTGGCTTTCATGGCAGAGGAATTGCAGTGGCTGACAAGAGCATTTCCCCTTGCCCAGCTGACACATGGTGGCAGGACTGGGACTGTGATGTAAGTTATTCCAATTAAAAGTTTTACCAAATGTAACCCTCAGTCATTTTAACTCTCTCTCTCTCTGTGCAAGGTGAGGAGTCTGAAATGGGACTCAGATAGGCAGTAAATATGCAAATTGAGTAAAATTACACCAATTAAATGCAGGTTCATTTCAGATTTTCCAATGGATTGGCAGTTTGAAATATTTTATTTTTATTTGATATTCCTAGTCCTAAAAAGCAGTCACAGCAGGGACATATTGTGGTCACGGAAAGAAGTAAGGTGGGTGGTTATCTCTAGAATATCTCCTGCCACCTGGACATCCAATAACATGTAAGACTTGGATGGAAACTTCTTGTGCCTCATCCTACCCCAAAATATAGATGGACACAAATTCTTCAAGGTGTTAATGTGGCAGTGTTTGTTTTCATTTTCTATTTTAAGCTGCTGGAAAGCCACATATAAAGCCTGCTACAACATTTTCCAGCCTTCTCAAAGAGATGGGGATGACAGTTCCAGGTAGAGCCATTAAGGTGGTAAGCCAGGAGCTGTTTTCATGGGATGACGTTGTTCCTTAGACTTCCTTACTGAAAAAATTAAGCTTCTTAGGCTTCATAGTGAAAGATTTGCTTTCCTGCCCTGGACTGTGTCTGCAGTTCTCCTTTGAACTCTCTCTGTTGTTTAGATGTCTTTTCTGAAATGTGCTGCAGAGCTGGACGCATCATTTAACAAGTTGTAAATGGAGCAGTTTATAGAGGCAAGGTCACTTCCCATCTTCTACTGAATGTTCTCCATGGACATCCAAAAGTTCCACTGGTTTTCATTTTGCAACAGTTCCCATTGAGAGAGTTATCAGTGCCTCATTTGCCACTTGCCAGGTAAATTCATCCCCTCCCACCCACAGAACTTGCAGTCTTGTCTCTCAGACATTTTAGCCTCAGTTTACCCTTGATTGGACTGTGAATAATTAATCATTCCTTTCCTATTGATTATTTATTACCTTGCCTTTCTTGTGATACCAGAAAACTGAGCTCACAGAGATATTAGGTTATCATGGGATGGTTCCTAATTATTAGACAGCGTTGAACCAACATTAACTTTAGTTTTTCCTGTCTTCAGTGCTTTCCTGGAGCCCAGAGAACTTGAAAGATCTCTGGAACACTTGATGGCATAAAATCATTGGCCGACAGGATAAACCACTTCCAAAAGGGTCTCTTCTGCTGACCACATGGTGTTATTTATTCTTGATGCAGGGTCCTTCATTTTCTCATCAGGGGAACAGACGACTGTGCTGCCGTTGGCTCATTGAAAAACATTCTGTCCAGTCTTCCCAATTTTTAAAATACAATCTTCATTATTTTAGTAGAAGACTCATCTGTCTTTCTGGTTTAAACAGTTCTATTAAAAAAAAATGAGGCCTTTTTAGTGTCAGGTTTCTACTGAGTTTAAACTAAACTATTTCTCAGTTCTCTGTGTCCGTGCCTGTAACTTTTTCTGTGGCAGATTCTTACAGACTGCTCTCTATTTTATTTATTGCTTTGGGTTTTGAAGATACACTTTGGTTTTTCCAGCTCCAGGTTTTCTAGTGTTTATTAGGTTCTCTGTCTGCCCTTCTCTCTTGACCCTTTTGCACTCAGGTGCAATCTGCAGCCACACCAGGAAAATCAAAGGAACTCCTCATCACCCCTTCACACCCTTTGCAATGTGGCCAGCAGTTCATGGACAACTGGATTTTTTGGTTCCTGAAGGATTATCAACACAACGAGAAACTCTTTAACCCACACAAAACTTTCCAAAGTTTTCTTTCTGAATGTGTATGCCAAGGGCTAT
This sequence comes from Corvus kubaryi, assembly GCF_017639235.1. Lineage (NCBI taxonomy): Eukaryota > Metazoa > Chordata > Aves > Passeriformes > Corvidae > Corvus > Corvus kubaryi. Next base: position 55,578,402 of record NW_024581137.1, on the reverse strand, counting down.
TGTTACAAACAAAAGTTAAATAAGAAGTAACTGGTGAAATTACTTCTGTGACTCGCTGCACTGTGTCTGCATGGCCTGGAGAGTGGGTGAGGACTGCCTGGGGCTCAAGGCTCACACTTCTGTCCTTCCATGTGCTCAGCAAAACTGCAGAACTCTCCAGTGTTGCTGTTTGCCCTCACAGTGAGGACAGGAATCAGAGCTCTTGAGAGGTTGGGGCTCAGGGTCTCACAGTGTAGCTGAGGCTCAGCTGTTGGTCTTCTACAGGCTCATTTGCACTGACCTTTGCAGGATAAACACTTTGAATGACTCGCTCTAATCACAGAATCTGTGAAAGAAGGGGACAAGAAGCCCTAATGCAGAGTCCTAAATGATAAAGATATTTTGTAGGAACTTCTGCTTGCACAGTGGTGGGTACTAAATTGCCCAGAGAGCACATGTATTGCCAGTAACTAAAAGTCTTGCTATCTTTGGCAGGATCACATAAATGTTTCTCCTAGAATAACATGTTCTTGAACTGTTTCTCCAGTGTATTCTCTGCACATATGCTTCCCATTAGCAGCAGACAGGGAAGTCTTACCCAAGAGCATTTGTATCCAATTTACAGAGGTGAAAAGGAGAAGACAGAGAGGTTTCTAACGCCATTTTAGGGTCTGGTTTGAAAACTTTTTGATCTGCCCCATGTTTCTTTACATCTGTGCATGTGCTAAAGGACATGAAGCCTGGGCAAGACTTTAGATGCTTTAGCACCACTTCCCATAATTGTGATCTCTGTGATAATTTTGCAGGTTAGGGGTGAAGCAGAATGTTAAACACAATTATCATGGTAACAGTACTATAAAATAAAACAAAGAATCCCTCGAGGGACTGAGGCTGAGAGAATTGGGGTTGTTCAGCCTGGAGAAGTGGAAGGATGACATTTTTGTAGCCTGAAGGTACTGAAAGATGGAAATGCACCCTGTCCCAGTACAGCATCCAAGAGAGGTGATGCAAACTATTCCCTGGAAGTACCAATCTCTCCCTGGGAAAGAACTGCTCCTTCATTTTCAGATGGCTAAAGGTGAGGTGCATCCTGAGCTTTTCCTCACACTCAGTGCACATTTTTCCAGTCCTGTTTCTCTTCCTGGGAGAGGATGGAATGTAACTCATCCGTAGGGAATCACTTCAGCCTCACGTAATTCCCTTTGGAAGCCTCTTTGAGGCACACACAGGCTCATGCCAGCACTTTCCACCTTGACAAACATGCAGGACTGACACAATCTCACTCCAAGGTTGGAAACATAATTAATGGTGTGTCAGAATGACTCACAGCATCCCTTACCTCATGTTTCCCCTTCTACATCTCAACTCTGCCTCATTTTCCAGCTCCTGCCCCTGTGCAGGTGGCACACAGACCTGTCCACTCGGGGTTGTCACCCTGCTCAGTGTGGCTTCTTCTCTTCACCTCCCTTCAAGGATCTAGAGATGAGCTGCAAAATTCCATAGTTTTCAAGGTTTCTGTGTTACCAGGAAAGACTTTCATGTCATGAGCCATCCCACCTTATTCCACGTAATATATTACTTTATATTACTATTCCTGTCCATCTACAGAAGGGCAGATCTCATTTGGGCTCTTATAATCTCTTTTCTTTTATTTCAGATCTTAAGCTACACATCCTTGTCTTGTTATCTTGGTTACCTTGCTTTGGGAATGTAGGAACCCAGAGTGCCGAGAATATTTCTCTGCCTGTTTTTAAGGGTTCTTACCCCCCTGAACAACACTGTTTTAATATCCAACCTTGGAAAGAATTACCAAAGATCAGACAAGAACTAGAAAATACAGTGGTGTGAATTAGGGGATAGACTACTATGTAAGATTGTCACAGGGTGAAAAATTTAGAGGTTTTGGGCTTCTCTTTGTGGTAAATAGATAAGAGTAAAAAATATCAAAATGGAGGATTGTTGTTGTTCTCTAAACCTTCTTCTCCTTCCTCTACTACTCCATGTTCTGCAGTAAAAGTAGTTTGGAATGATTAGATAGAGAATTCCGCAGTTCCTGGTCATGTTACTGAATAATTGGTAGGAAAGTGAAAATAATATATGTTTTCAGTAACTATTGGTTAAAATATCTTTAAAAGGCTGTCTAAATCTTGATAGAGAGCCTTCACTCCTGCTTTTCTGTGCTCTATGCTGCACCTGGGTCACACTAGTGGCTCTGTTCCTCTGATAAGACTTAATAAACAACTATCCGGCAGCATTGAAACTCCAGGAAAAGTCTCAGTTTATTTTTGAAATTCCTTGCAAGGACTTTCAGAAAATTCTCTCCCATCAGGAGGGACTTGATTTACAGTACGGTTCAGTGTCAGGGAAAATCCAAATCCAAAATTCTCCGTGTTTCCTTAACTGGGAGTTATTGATCTGTCATCTTCCTCCTCTGATCCTTCACCTCATTCCCTTCCTATCATATGAAAAGAAAAAACCCTGCTTGTTTTCTATCTCAGGGACTTTCATTATCTTCTTTTCAATCAGTATTCACAAGCTGATAGGAAACTCTAAGCAGGCAAACATCTTCTATTTGTTCCATTTTCTCATAATCTCAGTCTTTTTCCCAGGTTTTACAAACCAAAAAAATTATTTGTTTGTATGTTCTGAAGAATTTTATTGTTCTGCACTCTGCTCATTCACAGAGTGACAGAGTGGTTGATGCTGGAATGGACCTCTGGAGGGGATCTGGTCCATCCCTGCTCCATGGGATGATGGTTCAAATCTCTGTGACAATAAAATCAACAAGACAAATCTCAGTATTTTCTTTTGGCTACACATTTCAGAGGGTCAGTAACTTCCAGAAGCCCAGGTAATTTTATCCCTCACAGTCTCACTTCATGTGATACACCCTCAGATTCCACACGAGATAATATTTGGGGGTAAAACAGTGAAGTATTGTGATTGAAATATGTCTCCATGACTTTTTTTTTTCCTGAAGTACTATATTTTCCTGCTATTGGAAGTTCTGTAATCTCTCTTCCAAGACCAGCTAGGAAATTATAAATGTTCACATCTTAAACTAAATAATCCACGAATTCTGACAAAAGAAACAAACCTACATGCTGAAAAGCTTGTTACCTATGTGAAAGTGTATGAACTTGTTAGGAGCACCATGATTTATACATTTCTTTTTTTTTTTTTTATTAATGATGGTTTCTGGTGGCATTCAGCTCAAAAAATCAGAGGCCTCAGTGTTTATATCTACATGTGAACTAAGAGTCTATGATCCCCCTGGTGAGTTGAGATCTGGGATTCAATTCAGTTACCTTAATATATGTATCAGGGCACCATATTTTTGTGTCGAGGGATTTGTGCATTTGGGATTCCATTGCCCATCTGATAACCAGTTGCTGGTCCATGAGTTTGTAGATCCTGTATAATGGCCACCTTTTCCATAGAGGTTTACCCCAAATGCCACCAGACCCCATCTTCAGACCACTCAATCAAGGGGTAAAACTGCTGGAGCTTAGGGAGTTGTGAAGATTGCATTGAGGAAAATGCATTTTTGATCAGTTTAATTGTTCTCTGGACTCCATGGATTACATGGCTGGACATCCCCAGACTGCAGTGGGAAATGGGACACAATTCCATGTAAAAACACCTAAATATAATTATCTTAATCTCCTGGGTGAAACCCATCATGTATTTCTAGACAACCTGTTTCCAATTTCGCTGTCTCCAACCCATCATATTTCTTGACAAGGCAGAGTTTCAAGTGACGGCTGGAAAAAACACATGTTGAAGAAAAATACCAAATATTTTGAGGGTTGTTGGTTGGGGTTTTTTTAAGCAGAAGGTTTGGAGACCTTCCAAGGAAAGTGAAATCAGTATATGTTAGGATTTGTTCAACAGCCAAATGCTGTGGACAATTCCAATTACATACAAAACTGAAAGAGTCACATGGAAAGGGCCAGTTTATTTCTCATTCCAAGAAACTTCCCCAAAATAATACGTGGATGCATACACTGAAAAAGGAAATGCATTCAGTTCAAACCATTATCGGTGTCTTTTAATTGCAGTGTTTATGTATCGATTGTCTTTTAGGTGTAACATTTATGTATCGATTGTACACTTGCTTATTGTTATACTCCTTTTTATAAGAGTATTTTTATGTTCCTCTATCCAACTTGAATTTAGATCTCTTCATTGTGAAAAGTTATTTACTACCCTTGGAAAACTGGTCCAGGAAATGACAGATCTCACGATTGTAAAGCTGTTTATTTCATTAAGTTTAAATTACCTTTTTTTTCTTTCACGTTGTTTTATCCTCCTGGTGATATTCATAGAGTCCTAGAATGGTTTGGGTTGGAAGGGATATCAAGGATCATCCAGTTCCAACTCCTCTGCATTAATAGCACTGAGTCCCTTTTTCTCTGTTGTACTTATCTGCCTCATTATTTTAAGATTATTCTTAGGCCCCTCTACCATTGCTGGATTAGGTTATTTATAAAACTTTTTTCTTCAACAATTTTAGCCTTTTTATACTCTTTGCTGTTTCTCTGGATTCATTCCTGTCTGCCTCCATGTAGAAGTGTTACATCTAGAATAATGTGGTTCACAACAATTTTTCCAGTCACGACATGTCAGATCTAACCATTAAGCATTTTTAAACATCTTTCTGTGAACTGCCTGCTTGTATTTTAGGATTATGATATTGCTGCTTCCAGCACGCTTAGCAACTTTCATAACTGGACAAACATAATAAGTCTCAGTGCCTAAGGTCTGCCTTGCATCATCTTTAAGTCAAGTATTCTCTTCTATGAGGAGCTGCATCTATTCTGAAGAGAAATGAGGGGTTCTGCACAACCTTTTCCATCATGGATCTTCAGTGCCATTTGCCAAAGCAATATGCCAGCTATTCATGAGGACAAAAACACAGTGAACTCAAAATAACCCTTTTTTTTTTCCCCCTTCTTACCACAGGTTAAAATTAGAATAAAATAATAAACTTGGTGAACTTACAGTTTCCAGCTACATTTTTCCGCCACCACCTGAAAATGTGATGTTTAACTGTCCTGGGTCTAGTTCTGAACCTTTTTACCCAAACGTGAATAAGCAAGAATCCTGTGGAAATGGAGAACTTCCAGAATGTGGGGATAGTAAGTCGGGACCCTTCAGTGATATTATTTGCCAGCACAGATTTTCCCAGGACAATAATTGGAAATGCTCCAGGAGAAGAAAACAATGGTGGTGCACTGTGAAGGAATAATGGAGAAAAAGCACTTTTGGTGGTGAAAACAGCTGGGGCTGTGAGACGCCCTTCTCATGGTATGTTTGTGATGCTGTAATCAATTCTCTAAAAACCAGAATAATGAAGAATGGGCCATTACACAGCAAGTTATTCCAAGGCCTGGTCCTTTTCCAAGGGATTGTCAGCTTCACCCTGCCCGTGGTGTGAAGATGTTGGCCCTGGGCCTTTGATTCAAGCCTAAAATTGCTCTCCAACGATGCTCCTTCCCAGGGCAGTCCTGCCATGGACTGAAATTGCAGATTCATGGTTGGTTTTTCTGCCACTGACCGCAACAGGCCGTGGCCTACAGCAGAGCCTGTATTCAGAGAGGTTAAACAACATATACAATTTCTTTAGAGCAACATCATGCCATGAAAAATATGCCATAGGCCTTCCTTGCTATGTGGCAAATCCACATTAGCACAGCAGAGCTCTTGTGCAGGGGCACAAGAAAACAGGCTTAAGAAGAAAACTGATTTTTAGGGGCCACACCTTTTTTTTTTTTAAATTATTGCTATAACAACTGGCGCAGGGTGAAATACACTCTAATTCTGCTGCACTTCTTGTGAACTATCTTTAAAATTTAAGTTACAGCAAAATAGTCTTGATAGCAATTTCCATGATGACAATGCATGGAAATAAAATATGGGATAAGAGAGAAAAAAAGAGTCCTAGGAGACGAGAAACAGAAATTAATCGGTGATCCATGGCCTTATGGACTATGCAGAGTGAAAGCAGATTGCTTGCATTGTTTTGAAGGTTTCAAATAAGGAGAAAATAGCTTATTTCAGGGTTTAACTGGTATTTGGAAGACTTCCAGTGGTCATAGAGTGATTGAGCCTTGTGCTTTAAAATAAAATACAAATGGCTTGACAAACCACTGGGAATTTGTGCAGCCAAGGAAAAGAGGTGGGGAGGGGCTGGCAGAGGCACATTCCTGACTCTCATCTGGATGGGATGTTAGAGTGCACCAGTCCTGGGCTGGTGTCAAGGATTTCTTGTAAAAACAAATCTGGGGGGGGCCACAGAGCTCTCAGAGCCTTTCCTGGGTGATCCAAAAGTCCTGGCTCAGTGTCCACTGCTCTGCACACCCACTGTTTCTGTGAAAGCATTCAGAAATTCTGTTTGCATTTTGAGCATGGTAAGTAACAAATGTATAAGGCAGATATTCTTAAATGAGTAAGAATTCCGATGCTATTTTCTGGGATTTATAAATACACTTATTCCATAGAGAGACTTAAAGCCTGAAAAGCTCTTAAAAAGAAAATCACTCAGAGCAATTTAAAACAATTTTTAAAAGAAAGACACAAAGGTAGGATGATGCAGATATTGATCTCAACTGAGTTATCAGTGCCAAGAGACAGATGGCACTCACTGACTCATGGTAATAACCACAGAGATCGGCTTTTAATGCACTGATTGCCAACATGCAGAGAAAAATATGATCAATGATCTATTGCTATTTTCTACTCTCTTCAACCAGTGCTGATGAAAAATAAGGATCATTGGGGCTGTGCTATACACCAGTAGTAGTGAGTGGTCAGCTGAGCACGACCCCATGTGATGACAGAAAATACATTTTTAACTTTTTGTTCCCAATCTTTCTGCGTTCTCCTCCATATTCAGAAGTGACTCTGAGACTACAGAGCCCTGCTAAAACCAAGTGCCTGAAAAAGTATCCACAGCACTTTCAGAGTGTGTGCTGTTCAAAGGGAATAATACGTGAATCACACCAGGCTGAGCTGCTCTACAAATTCAGCGGGGAAACCAAGGCCAAAACAGCAGTAGAAATGTAGGTGGATGCCTTCCACCAGCTCAGGTGAGAAATCAGTGAACTCCAGCATCCTATTCTCACAGCTGTTGGTAGAACCTGTAACAACCAGGTTCTCAGCTTCAGTGCTTCAGCCAAGAAGTTTAATGGGTTTAAATCCTTCTCTGGGGTTTCTGAGGAGTTGTCAGCCTACTTTTCCCAGAGAAAAATTTGTGGAGACGACCACACCATGTTAGAGATGATGGATGGTAGAAATTTTGTGACATAAATAGTTTTCTTCTGGAGACACACCCCAGGCCCTGGACCTGCTCAGTTTTCTCTGAATCTTTCTGTGTACAAACACAGGCAATTTCAGCCCACAGGGAGGATGAGCTGGTGGGATTTCTGGCTGGAACTCCTCTGTGGACTTTCAGCAGGGCTGCTTTCAGTTCAGGCATTAGGATGACATGCAATATTCCCCATTCAAGCCTTTGTGCCACAGCAAGAAGATCAAGACGGCATCAGCAGCAAAAGAAATTATGGATGAACATCTTCAGGGCACACATTTGATTTGGAGGATTTCTGTTACTCCTGCAGCGGAGGGTAGATTACACCGCTCCTGCCCCAAAGGTTTGTTCCTAATACTCCAGGGGAGAAGCTCTGCCCTACTGCACTGTAATAATCTCTCCTCTTTCCTAGTAGGCTACTGTGGTTCTCTATTTCCTCTAGCTGGCTTGGCCACGGGCCTTTTGCATTTTTTCTCTTCCTTTTATGTAACACAAATATCAGGTAGTAAAGATCAAACGGTTTGATGTCTGGCTGATGCATCACCTGGGTTTAATAACTCAGAGAGTCAGTGTGGGGCATTAGAGGGAGATGGGCAGAGACAGGGGTAGGATGGGCATGAGCAATGATTTCCAGATTCTTTCTCTTCCTATTGTGTCCAGAGTTCAAAAGCAACAAATGCCAGAGTCTGCAATATGCAGACAAAGTTTCTCTGCTTTCCTCTACTTTTGACTTTTCCCTGACACTGGACCAATAGAGCAGTAGTAGTTTACTAGCAGTGTGCTAGCAGTAGTTACTAGGAAATCGTAGAAATATAATCAGGAAGAACTAGAAAAATTCCCATGATGGCAGGAATTGGTTTACATAGTACAGGAGGTAGGAATAAAGGAATTTGGAGTCTTTTCTCACCGTGAAAGTCAACAAAGTCTAATGCAGCTTGAAATCCCTCAGGCACACCGAACAAAGCACCCAAAGAGGAACAGCTGGATTAAATTTGACTTAAAAGCCACCATAAATGGCACTGGCCAGTAGTCTCCAGTATAGGGATGAGCAGGGTGATTTTCAGTGGCATAAATTATAGCCTGGTTCGAGTTTTGACTCCACTATTTCAAATTCATGAGCTGATTGAGAAATTTGCTCTGATCTTGCTGAATGCAATAAATCGGGCCATGAAGGAATAGCCTCACATGTGCATCCCCATAAATTAGACTGAGATAACCACACAGTTTTATTGAACATAGAGCAGCCTCTTCGTTTGCTGAGAACCACAGACTGATTTCAAAAGCTTTCCTCTGCTGAAATCTTCCATATCCTCTCCTTAATCTCTTAAACCATCTCAACCCTGGAGCACAAATATTAGAGAAAAACAGGGAGATACATTTTCATTCCGTGTGCTTCCTCTGCGTGGATGTGAATGGCATTCACAATCTCTTCGCTGGCCCATGTGGTTTTGTCAGCATCTGTTTCTTGGAAGTGCAGTGAGTTGCATGACCTCTTCCATAATTAAATTGGAATCACTGCTGTTAAAAAGAATCCATATCATATTCTTACTTCAGTAAATGCATAAAGCTCCAGCTCACAGTTACCTCTTCCTCCCCTTCCTCTGTTTCTCCCATTACAAAGCTGTTCCCAAACTTCGGAGCAAGCATGGCCAGGAACATTTCATTTCAAAATACATATATATTACTCTTCAGATAATCCCCAGTATTCCCATGCCATGCTTTACCTTAAACAATTCTTCTTCTTCACCCCTCCATCTTCCCTCAAAGTTATTACAAAAAACCAGCCCAAGCCTTTCTCAATCACTGCTTTTAGGCAAGATTTTATATTTTCTGCTTTGAAGCCAAGATGACCAATTTAAAACAAGACATAGAACAATGCCAGAGAGGAGACCTCTATATATGCAAGATATAAAAACTTTATAAAGGTGAGCTTTGGCTCAAATTAAATTGTATTTCTGCTAAAGTTCATTCTGTCTCTTAGGATACCCTTTTAAACTATATAAAATTTCTAGAAATCTCACAGTTATCAAGGATTCCAGCACTGAACTCAAGCAGCCAGCCTGGTTTCTCAGGCTAATCCAGACTACTTCCATATGGAGCATCCTCTGGTATCGTGTGAAGAGCCTGACAAAGTCCTCATGCAGTCTGAATGACCTTTATATTAAATAAAATCATGTTTGGGGGAAAATAATATAATTCTTTTTTTGGTTAATATTCTTCCCAGGAAGCGCTTCCTTCCTTTTTCCCTCCTGCTGCCCATACTCCTGCTTCCAGTAGAGGGGCACCATGTCCAGCCAACCCTTCTTTGCTGGCAGATTCAAAAGGTATTTCTCTCTCTTGCTTTTTAAGGACTTGAATTAAATTTTTACCAGTGTCTTTTCTGGCCCCTAACTATCAGGTAACCTGTTTCAGACCTAAGCTTGTACTGCTCGTTGGGATGAGGAATTCAATTCACTTCCACATGTGCAATATGAGCAAGTCATGGAGCAGATTCCCCCTGGCTCATTTAGGATTTGGGACCTGCACAGTCCAGGCACACTGGGCAGGACAAAGAGGAAGGTGGTGACCCTGGCTAAAATATCCCAATTTCCATGAGGCTTAGGTAGCTTAACCGTGGCAATGCAAGCCTTGCTGCTGCAGCTGATGCCTCCAGACCTCTTTTCTCCTTGGCTTTCAGACCCAGAACACTATTTTAGATGTGCTCTGGGCATTGTCCTTGGACGCTGACCAAGACTGTCCAGCACTTTGCTGCTCTCAGAGACTTTCAGCTGTTCACTCAGGCAAGAGTTTTCCACTGAACAGAGGGAACCAGGATATTGGAGGCAAGATTAAGTCCCCCCCATTTCCCAGCACTGAATCAAACAAAACCTTCTTCCACCCACACATTGCTGTCTCAGCTTAACAACAAAAACAGCCTGCCAATCTCTCCCCACACAGAAACCTTTAGAGTTCTCATCAAAAGTAAAGGAAAGGTACCACAAAATTTCTCAAGCCCACCAGGCACAAATTGCCGTAATTCCTTTCAAATTATCTGCTGTTATTTTCTTTGAAATCACTGGATGAATCAGATGAGAAGTGAGGGAGTGGGGTATTTCCTGTACCAAAAACATGCCACAAATAAAGACAAGAAAGTTTTGCTCCTCTCTAGAGCAGCACTTGTTGGCCAGAACTGTCAGTGTTTCTGAGCAAAGAGTCAGGGAGGCAAAAGCAAATGGGAGCCTTTAAATGGCATTGTAAGTATGGGGGAGATTAATTTGGGGAAGGCCACCAGTAAAAAAAAAAAAAAAAAAAAAAAAAAAATTGAAGAAGAACCTACTGTGAATAGGGACAAGAAAAGAGATGGGAAAAGAACAGAGATTCAATCTTGATAAAGCTGAGACAGCTGCGAAAAAGAAAAGCAACCAAAATATTTGCACTGACAAGGAATGAAGAGAACTAACAACGAATACTCAGAGTGTGATAGAAAGTATGGCAGAGAAAGAAACTGAATTTAGGTCTTCCCAGACCTGCAGCCACAGGGCTGTGCTGGCTTCTTGCAAAGCAAGCTGGAAAAAAATAATGAATATTAATAAAAGGCTCATGAGAGTGAGTAGTTTATCCAGGCCGTAGGATATACAGAGCTTTGGGGTATCATGATTTAATCATGTGTTAAAAGAACAGAATCAAGAACTTCTTAGAATCATATATATATAAATAATCATATATCACATATAAATTTTTATATATACACCCCTAGGTAGAGAAAATCTAGGATAAATTATCAAGGAGGAGGAGAAGCTTTCCCAACAAGACCTATTGTACAATAACTCCCCTGAGGAAGTGATGAGTACAAAGTTCTTGAAATAATAAACATGAGGTTTTTTCCAAACCAACAAGTGTGCCCTGGAGAGAAAACCTGTGCTGGCCAGGATTTGGAGCATTTAATAGTCCTCTCCCATCTCTGGTTTGTGAAGATCTCTGGGGACTGAAGGAGCCACAGAGATGTTGACAACGCTTTCCAGTAGTTTGCTATCAGTCCAAAGGGAGGAAACAGCTGGAGAGTTCCTAGAGCAGCTCATGGAATTTCCCAAACCAGATAATTCTAATCAGCCTGTCACCCTGGAACATGATGGAGCCAAGAGTGGAAGTGGCTAATGCCATGGGACATCTGCTCTGCTGTAAAGACCTATGGCCTGTCATTAACAAGGACATTGTTTTTTTCCTAATTATTGTAATTCCTTATTAATTTCATGGGGAAAATTCAGAAAAACAAGGAGGAAGATAATCAAAACTGATGAGGCAGAGGAACAACATTTCTTATTTTCCAAGCTCCCTTCCGGTGCATCCCTGCTGACCCACCTATCTCCAGACCCACCTATCTCCAGACCAGAGAGCCAAGGGCAGTGTCTTTGCCCAAGAAAACAAACTTGTGTACCCTCTGCACGTGGGTTTTGGCTATGAATCACCTGCTGGTGTCACTCCAGATATTTCTGTGCCTGTATTAAAACCATTCCAAGAGTGGGATGGATATGAGTCGAAAGATGTCTTGATAGAAGAAGCTGTAATTTCAGATGGAATTGCTTCGGGTCTTATGGGTCTGAGAAATCCGTGCAGATGTGTTTCTGAGCATTAACTTATTGCTGAATTGGCACTGTTTCAACATCATTTATATTTCAGTCTTGGGATTTCCCTGACAACCTCCTCCAAATCATTCCTGTCTGTTAATGTCCTGTCAGATTTAATGATTCTGGCTTCTCTGACAGTTTTATCCTTAATGTGAAATAAATGCCTTCCTGATGCTTCGCTCTGTGTTGCTGATGATGTGATAGATCAACATTTTTATTTATGTTTGTCTTTTGGACTGCAGAGGATAATCAAAGCCGGCCACTGAAGGCAACGAAACGGATCCTGTTGGCTTCACTGGAAGTTAGACCCATCCCCTGACCAGATGGGAATGCAATGGTCACTGATGCAGATACAGAGGGGATCAGCCTCAAAGCAGGGGAATGAATCTCAAAGGAAGCTGCTCCTACTTGCTAACTAAACACAGACAAGTTATTTGAGAGGCAAAATATTTTTGCCAGAGGAAACAGAAAGAAGGGAAAGTCCTGAGGGTCTTGGGACATCACAGGCACAGGACCAGTTGCATTAAGAACACACCAAAGGAAGGAAAGTTTTTCTTCACTAAAACTTCTTTCACTCCATACAGCCCTATATCCAGGTTTCACAGTGCACACAACCTCCATAACCAGCCCTGGTGTTTCACCCACGAGGATTTACTCCAGACACAGAATTTCTTTGCTCAGCCCTTGCAAGAAGTAACATCTTTGACTCTGGGCTGAAATTCTGCTACAGAGAGACTGGGTCCTAGCCAATGCCAGCAGGACAAACTGTCCTCCCTGGGAAGTTGTCATCTTTGCAAAGATTAATCATTTTCTTCAGGTTTTGCCTTTTCTGGGCTGCAGATCCCTGTACCATGGTCCCTCAGGACTGATTATTATGGGAACAGGATCACAGTTACGTGATTTTTCTCCTAGATTGAAAGAGAGGCTTCTCCAGGGGCTGTCACCAAACACATCCCTCTCCTTTGAATAAGTGCATGGAGCCTAAACTGCTGACTTTTGTGTCAAGCTTTGGTTCTTAAAATGAGGTGACAGGAACATCTCCCTCCCCACAATATCTGTTCCCTGAATTATGGAGCTTACAGAGCACATAGTTCTGCAAACATGATAACTGAGAAGTAAGACACTCCAAGGAGCATATTCCCCATGATAAGACTTGATTCTGACTTATTTAGTTAATTTTTCCGTGCCTGCTTAATGTGACCAAAATATTTTCAGAACAAGTCAATGCAAAAAAACAGGGCGTCCCCGAAGCAAGAAATATGAGGTGGAGAAGAAACTCTTGTCTCTAACACAGCAAATATTTCAAAAAAACATCATTTTTCACTTCACTGTTTCCTCCTCTGATTTTTTAATCTCCATTTTTCCACGGAATAAGCCAGACCAAAAAAAAAAACCCACCAACAACAAAAAACACCATCCCAAAACCCAAAACCCTCTCAAAAGGTCAGAATGATGAACAATATTTCATGCTGCAGGTTGCAGAGTCATTGCATTCCTTTTCAACAACTCCAAAACCACATGAGAAAGTTTGCAAATACCTTTGAAGATAGCAGGGAACGACTCCACTTACAGAGGGCCTCAGTCTCCTATTCAGGCAATACTCAGCCTATAAAACCCAATAACTGGTAACAGCTTCCATTATTAGTAGCAAATCCTCTATAGGTAAATTATCCCTTAATCTGCCAGTACCACTGTCAACATTTAATTAATCTGCCTAAAGGCCTGGTGCTGCCTCAGTGGGGTAAAGGAATATTTTACCATTTATTTCAAGCTAAATCATAACCCAATTGCCATTTTTAGGCACTTGAACACTCTCTGACTTTCCAGATGGGCAACATCATTCTTTTCAGCAGCAGCAGCTGGTTTCTAGATTTTGAAGCCTAATTTCAGGGCTGACAGCATTTTCTTGTAATATATGTGTTGTTTAAATACCAGGCACTTCAGTGATCCTTGGTCATCATTATTTGTCTTCATTCTGCAAATGAATATCTCTGAATTAATTAATCCCAGGGCACGATGGAAGGATAAACTACTTGTGTTCAGTATGCAGTTTATGCATGTGAGAAATTTCAGGTTTACAAGTTGTGCTTCCACTTCTTTTCCAATTCAACCAAACTCCTGGAAGGGGCATTTTTTCCGGGAACAAGTTTGGTATGAAACGTCTTCAGCCCAGAATGTGAAATGCTCTCATGGTGTGTGCTGATGTGTCAGCCCATTTTAATCTTCTAATATAAAGACACCACCGCATGTGGAGTTACTGTTTTCTGATGAAAATAGTCAGGGCTTTTTGGTGGTATCAGCAGCACTTCCAGCAATCACTGTAACAGAGTGTAATAATTTAGGCCCGTTAGGTCTCAGCTTCTTACAAATCCTTTCTCAACACAATTTCTGGATTCAAATCGTTGTTTCAACAACAACAACAAAAAGTAAAGTTATTATGTTCTGGAATTCTCCAGAAATGCAGAAACAGTGGAAATAACAACAAAATTCCTTAAAAAAAAAACCAAACAAACAAAAAAAAAAAAACCCCACGTATATTTGCAAACTCCTCTTTTGGCCAACGCCCACACCCAGCACACCCTGGAGTTCATCCTGCATCCATTTGTTTAAACAACTAAAGAACAATGAAACATTTCTGGACATTCCTGCAATTGCCTTCGATCCATCAGCTCTGGCAGCTGCTTGGCAAGTCTTCCCTCGACCTCCAAAATAAACCCACCCTCTGAAGAAAAGACTGCAAACTTCTAGAGCCAGACTGCTCTCCTGCAAAGTGATTAATTCGAGTTTGAAACCAAAGCCAGTGTACTGATAATGTGGAGAAAACAGAGGGAGAAAAGTGTTGAAAAGCTCGGAACGAACTGTTCCTGCTTTGCAGGATATTCTTACCAACTTCAGGTTTTCCAGCAGATGAAAAATGAGCACTCTGGGCAAATTTGAAAGGCTTAAGAGGAGATCTTCCTCATTATCCACCTCCTCATCCCCAGGACTGGGGAGACACCCTTTTCAAACCTCCGTTGAAGTCCTTCATGTTCTCAAGTCTCTGTCAGCTGAAATTCGGGGGCTTCCCTCTCTGGGACACCCCTGAAAATTCCTTCCATTATTCTACTGATAAAACAGGAATATTTCATAGAATAACATGTACTGATAAGAGGTGAGGGCTGAGATGAAGAGGTGTCTTATGAAACCCAGTTAAGAAACACTTGGGTTATCTCAACCAGATGTTACTAAACTCACCACAGGAATTACTGGCTTAGAAATGCTGGCCTGGGTTAGGAAGTATTCAAGCCACATGATTAAAACAGTCTCTTTTAGCTTTAAAATCCACCTATCCTTGCAGCTATTGAACTTGCTAACTTCTCTGGAATTCATGGGACAATATCAGTTTCTGCTGGTTTTTTTCAGGAAATTATTTGCAAAGAAAGGCTTAAAAAGCGTCAAGAGAATAAAAAGTTCCCTATTCCTTTAATAATTCTCAAGTCAGTATTGAATTTGGGAATCATCTGCCTCAGGATTTATGAATTATGTGAAAAGTTAGAGTTCTTACCTACTATGGACACTTTTATCTCATGATCATCCAATTGTTTCTGGGCATGCCCAGCTGTATCCAAGGAAAACTTAATTAATCTTGACTTAAGTCGAAATAAACAATTTAAAGCATTTTAAAATCCTCTCTGGGGCTCAGGGAAAAAAGCAAACAAGCTTCATAACGAAGACATGATTTCATTTCACAAGCTCTTACTAAGTTTTCTTCAATTTGTTTGAACATCTGTAATGATTTTCCAAAAAAGAAAGCAACAAGTATTACTTGTAGCTACAGAGCTTGAGTTCGTGTCCTATCTGATTTTCCTGACAGTCCTAAAGGTGCTCCTGGGAATGCCCTGGACTTTTTTCTGTTTTATTTTCTTTCCCCCACTCTTTCCTTCATGGATAGCAGTGAGTCCTGGGGATTCATGATAGAGGCAAAGGGGTGTCACCTGCTTCTTCCCTTTAACAAAAAGTGTTTCCAGCATCCCAGGTGTGCATGGGGATGGCAGACCTCGGGTTCCTCTAAACACTGAGTCCCTCTTGCCTAAGTGTCCTTTTTGGATGGAGACAAATAGAAATTTTGGTGTAGCTTGTTATCAGGAAAAGGTTCTTCCTCCAGAGGGTGGTTGGGCACTGAACAGGCTCCCCAGGGAATGGTCACAGCTCCAGTCTCTCTGGGTTCAAGAAGCATTTGGAAAACGCTCTCATGCCCAGGGTGGGATTCTTGGGGTGTCTGTGCAGGGCCAGGAGCTGGATTCAATGACCCTGATGAGTCCCTTCAAACTCAGCATGTTTTATTTTTCTGTGATAATAAATAAAATGTATTGTTGCAACCAGCTCCAGCATGCACCTGTATTTACTTAACTTCAAAATGAAGTCTTTGCTGGACATTGCTGGAGAAGGTGTCATCCTCTATAGCCTGATTGAATTCTTTACTCTCCTCAGAAAAAAAACCACTGAAACTGTTGAAGGCAAGTGTGGAATTCATTTCAGGGCATACAGAAGGTGATCTAAGTGGGTGGTTTACAGTTCATTGAACTATCACACATCCACTGCTTAGCCTGGAAATATTTCCAAGATACACAAACCAGCGAGGCAGGATGGAGCAAGGAGATGTCAGAAAGCTCAGAAGTGCTGCTCACGACCCAGGAAAGAGAATGACCCAAGAAAGGCACTCACATTGAGGTCAACAAGCTCACACCAGAGACCAGCTATGAACAGCAACTTCCAAACCCTCCAAGGACTTCTGCCAGTGTTTGGTGACACCATTGGGAATCTAGTGACAGCCCTCAACTTCATCTTTCCCATGTAGATAACAACAGAACCTGTCTGTGTGTTGTCTTGAACCTCAAAGGCACAATGTTCATCCTGTTCAATTAGTCAGTACAGGGCCATGACTCAGGAGAGACCAGAATACAAGAGGAAATCAGGGATATTAAGGAAAAAGTTTTATCTACTGCTCTGTTCCTGAAATGAAAAGGTTATAAAAACTCTATTCTAAGCAAAATGGGAGAAGAGGGAAATCTTATTTTTTGCTTTATTGTTTATTTTCAAATACAAAATGAAGGGAATTCCCCATTAGCTTATACAGGGCTGCACAGTTCTGGGCAGCAAAATCAATGGACATTAAATTTCAATGCTCAGGAAGGCAAAAGTTTCAAATGCTGAGAAAATTTCCCTTTAAAAATTTCTGAACAGTCTTAATATTTACTTTGTGTGATATCATCAGAGTAAGAGCCATCAACAGTTCTTCTGTGTAAAATCTTTGAGGCAGAAGAAATTCTGACATATGACTTCTCCTCCCACCTGAAATGGGAAGGAGAAGCAGAATTCTTTTAAGGTAGATGGAATTTTCTCTTGGATAAAAGTCCACCTTCTCTTAGTCATCACAATGGAAATCTGGTGGAATTCAGCCATAGACAGCTGAGTTCTGCATTTCTTTACTCTGCCTGAATTTATATAGAACATAAATATATGTTCTATAAATAGAAATACACGTAAATATAGAACTCTGTAAAGGTCACTCAAACCCAAGCAAGAGTGACACATCAGTTCATCCTCATCACTGCAAGGTCTCAGCCTATGAAGCCTTTTGGGTTTCTTCTTTGTATTCGTTCCCCTGTTTGTTTTTGTGTTTTACTTCAAGGCAACAATTTGCTGTCCTTTACTTCTTTGTTATTCTTTCCCTCAGCCATGGATTTCTATTTGTTGCTCTTTTTCGTATTTGAACAATGTTCTGAAATGTTACAGCTGCAAAATTCACTTTTTAATTAAAAAATTCGTTAGAAATGAATGAATTATAAAAATATTAAATCAGGAAATACTTTCCCGGTGGTGCACCTATGCATCACTTCTGAGCTCTGATATTTACTCATTTTCATCAAATCTTTGATTTGAAAACACTATTCTTTGAAAACACTATTATTACTGCTCTGACAGGTGATACATGCTTTCTTTGTGTCTTTGAGGGTATTTTTTTGAAAAGGATCTTAGAGATGGTTTTAAAAGTTAAATTTAAAAGATGTCTATTAAAACAGAAGATGAAAATGTAATATGAAATGTCCTGGTTCTGTGCCATTGCTCTATTTTGGATGGAATATCAGACCTACCATTGATTCGGTGTTTCTTTTCCTTCGTGATAACCATGTCTGTGCCATAAAACCACAGAACTCTTAACAGATCAATAAAATATCCAGCTTCAGCTGAAGAAAGGCTCTCTATTTGGTGGGGCAGCAAACACACATCCATTTCCACCACCAGCTGTAAACTTCCAGTGTCACAGGAATGGGCATTTGCTCAGGAACAGTCCACCCATTTATCCAGCCTATCAAAGCCATGTCCTGTTCCCAGCCCTTGTTTGCTGTGAGCAGTGAATGCCAGCCCTGTGGGGTCAGTGTCTGATGGACCAGACCAAAACACCCCTTGGCAGAACAATTCCCCCATGCTGAGATCTGTGCTGCCCTGGCTGCTCCACCTCCAGAACAAGAGCTGGCTTGGTTGAAGGTAGGAGCTGAAAAGAGGTGATAAATATGAGCCATGACACCAGATGTGCCTTATTTACAGTGCACAGCAAGACTTTGGAGTTAAAATCCCATTTACTCGTTGAAAACAAGGTTTTATTGATGTAAGTAAGCTTTAAGTCATCGGTGTTACGAGGCAAGCACTGAAGATCTACATAACTGCAGTGTTAGGTGAGGTTTGGGAGTCCTAGAACCTGGAGTTTGGTCTACATGTAGAGAAAAGCAAGAGAATGGGAAAGAAGTTTATCATCCAAGCTGCCCAGGTACCACTTAAATATCAAATAAAGCCCTTTCCCTCTGTCCTAAAAACTGTCAGAAGCTGCTATAAACCTTCCACCCCGCAGAGCCCCTGTTACAGGCTGTTAGCATTTGTCATCCTCCCTCTCCTGCGAAACAAACCCTCCATCCATGTGTTCCACTGCAGAGCAGCAAAACAGATAATGGAGATGCCAAGAAAGGTCATTTTGTGTATTCTTCTCCTTCCTGTTTCACGCAGCTTCTGTGAAAGATCCTGACAGGTGGTTTGAATAAAACATCCCACATGCTTTGTTTTTTTCATCAAAGGCTGACAAAGGATAATTTGTTTGCTGCATCCCTCCTGCAATGTCTTTATTGGGAAAAGCTGTAGCAGAGGGATTTTTGGAAGCAATAGCGCTCCCAAGCATTTCTGGGTGGCTGAGCTGAGCAGCAGGTGTGGACAGACAGATAGACCAGACTGCTCTGATGCACTGCAGGCCAGCACCTTCTCTCCAAGCCCACCAGGGCTACCAGGGATTCATTATAGTTGAGCCTTGGCCAGTGGGTGTCACTAAAATTAAGCTGCAAGGGAAATTAGAAAAAAAAAAAGCATGGGGGCAAGAGAACCTGAATTTTAAAAGCATTCCAGACCTTATTTTTGGCCCAAAGCCTTGTTTTGAATCCTTCCTTTGGTCAAACAATGGCAATGAGATCAGAGCCAGGCATCCAGTGCCTGCTAATTACTCAGTGGACTGATGCTTGAGGGGATTGCTGGTAGGATGCTGGATGGGATGGGAAATGGTTTTACTGAGGTATCCCTGGTGGTGGTGGCATGTTTCTTTATGGGTTTCCTACTGCCCTGTCCCTCCTGCAGTGGGGGGACGCCAGCCAGGTGACTCACTGAGGTTCTGCCCCGTGTTTACTGCAAGAAACCTCCCCACAGGGAGTTGCTCACTGTGCTCAGTCTGATTTTCCCAAGAACACCTCAAAGGGCTAATTTTAAATGAACAAAAGCTTTGGAGGGCAGGGAGAAGGGAAGGGGGAGGAGGGTTTCTTGCAGGAGGAAAGAGATGGCAGAAATAGCCTCCTTCCTTTTTCCTCTCTCTTGTCCAAGATAAGGAAACATCACACGCTAAAGGCAATTTAAAAACAACTTAAAAGGCAGATAAATTTAGTCACAAGTATTTTACTGGGTGGACAGTCAAGATATAGAACAAGTCTTCAGCCAGAAGGTTTTTAGGGAAAATTACCAGTGGTTAAGGCAAAGGGGCAAAAATCAAGGAAGTATGGTTGGCATTAAAATTAATGTAGGACGAAGTCATAAACCCCCAGCTCATCCACCCACAGCAAAGGGAAGCTGAGTTGGGATGTTTCAGTATACTTTGATTGGAGGTGTCTTTCTGCAGAAGGGGTGGACTGGCCCATGATGAGCATAATATGTAATTCTCATATTAAAGAATTCATGTTACCGTTCAATCAAGACCAGACTCTTTCAGAACTCTAAAAGGGTGAAAAAACTTATAATTCTAGGAGATAAAAAAGGAAGGTGATGAATGAGCATCACAGGCACTGCTGTGGTCTGATGATCCTTCTGTGAAAAATTGAAGGGACTTGCATCTCTGAGGCAGGGAAATGGCACCAGAAAATGATACTGGCAACTGCTCAGCAGTTGAGGTTTTGCATGGAACCAAACCTTCTGGAGTCACACTCCAGATGCAACACAAGAATTGTAATGAAGTCCCCTCCTTTTATGCCTCCTCTCAGCTGTCTTTTTGCTACTTTATTGACTGTTTTCTCAGTGGTCTTTGGTTTATATGGAATCTGAGCTGACTTCTAAAGTTTGTCAGGCCAACAAAGATATTCTATTCATCATTGTGGTGAGCATGTATCAACCATGGGTCAGCACTAGCTCGAGGACATCTGTACAATGCTCCGTTGCACTAAGCAAACACGTCTTTAATCTCTCTGTACCATCTGGAAAATAATATTTCTTTTATTTTTCCCTTTTGATTTCCTTTTCTGTTGAGATTGCAAGTATTAAAAGGCAAGCCCTTTCTCTGATTACAAAAGGATACATCAATACAAGCAGGACAAACAGTCCAGGACCTGCTCCTTGGCCCTGAAGCCAAGTGGTGTGATTCATCTTATGGCCATATGGCTAAACTTTTGTCCATGTGAAAAAAAAAAAAGAGTGGCCTCACCCACACCTCCTCCTGGGAACAGGCTCTGACCTGTGGTAGTATTTGAACCATCTCTGAGCATTTTCTGGGAAAGAGAAAAATGGCATGGAGTGAAAATATTTCAGGGAGTAGATTGCTACAGAAGATTGTAGGACCAGCCCTGGTCAGCTTTAACAGCATAAACCCAGCTTAAGTGTACAATGCCCAAGACAAAAAGACAGAAGGTTGATTTGGACCTGGTGGTGTTACTAGAAAAGAAAGAGAAAATAGGATTTTTTCAATTCTGTTTTTGGTTTGGCTGCTGCTAACTCGAAGTCACTGGTTGTGAGCACCTCCCAGAAGGAAAATACCGACTCGAAGGCAGCAGGCAGCCCCTACAAAATCCAGCACATGCTCTGGTTCACTCCCAGCCATTCTTTGCTTGGTTTTCCAGCCCTGGAAATATGTGTTTCCAGCAGAATATTTTTCACTGGTTCTTGAGGGGGAAATGCCATTAAAGAACATGACTCTCGACAGAGCAGTGCTGGTGTGCATTGCTTGGCTTGGATGTGGCGCACTTCGAAACACGCAGCGAGGAAAGAACCATCACTCAGATAATCCTTCCCAAGTGCAGTGAGAAGGAACTGCTGGTGCCACAGAGCAGAAAAGATTTCCAAAGCTTGGATTCTAATTTCCTGATCTTCAGAAAGAAATTGCTCATCTGCAGCTAATCATGTTTGTGCCTTTCGCCGTCTCCAAGAGCAACATTTTCCAAGGTGCTTTTAATGAACTGAACAGCCTCCTAAAGACTCAGGAGAGACAGAGAGGCTGACAGAGACAAATCCCTTTATTTGATTAGGCTTCACAGGATCTTGGTACATTCCTGTCCAAAAAGAACACAACAAAGGTTGATCCTCCTCCCACCCAAATCAGTTGGACTTTTTCTCCAAGGCAGGACCAAATCCAGCACATATTAATTAGAAATGTTTTGATGAAATGTTGTTACGTAGCGTGAGGCGTGGAACCAGGAAAGCAGATTGGGTTGCAGGAGAGACATAGCTGGAGGTGACTTCCAAAAGGAAAAAGACGAGGAGAGGCCAAGGTGGCAGGTTTGACCACGAAAGGCTCAACAGGGAACAAGAAGGGGCAACCACACAGTCTGAACCTCACCTCTCGTGGGGGCTTGGCCCCTTCTGTGGGACACAGTCGTGTGACCCCACCTACATTCCCAACTCTGGGCCAATAGATAAAGGCATTTCTTCGTAATGAACTGCTTCATGTGCCTTGGCAGAAAAGCACATAGCTGGGAGCAGTTGGGAAAGTGTTTTGTCAGAGGCAGTCTGGCTGAAGGCTTGCTTGTAGCACTCTTTGCTGGAGTTCTGTTGGGCTACACTTCTCTTTTACAATCTGCTCTGCTTTTGCTGCTTTGTTTTCTTTACATATTATTTCTGCTCTATCTAAAAGAGCACTTTTCCCCAAACCCAGAGGAAATGCTCAGAATTTTTGATTTAGTCGTTTAGTGAATTTAGTGGCAGATTCTTCCAATTAGCTGCATGTTACAGGGTCTCATAAACACCTTTGACAGAAATCACAAGACACATTCTGCACTTCTAGGCAGAGGCTGTGGTTTGTCTGTCAATTTATCTCCCCCTTTGATGCTCTCTCTCTCTCTTTTGTAGCAAATATTGCATAAAATTTGAGCATAGAAATTGAATCAGCTCAACATAAATTGAAATGTTGTCAAAGGTTTATTCGCAAGTTACAGATTCAGTTCTAGGGAAAAATAGACTTTTCTTTCTGCTCTGTTCTTTTGATGATAATCTACTTTTGAACAAACAAAAATCCACTTCAATTTTCATCTGTAGCTTTCCTGACAAGTGAAAAATTGACTAATTCCATGAAATAACATTTTCTTACATGTTTTCCTTCTTTGGTACAACTGAGATTTGGCCAGGACAGAGCACCAACCTGCCAGGATTATGCGGAAGACGTAGGATTCGTGGTATTTCAGACCCAGTCAACACAATTAAGCCAGCTTTGTTCTATTTTAAATTCACAGAACACAGCAATCACCTCAGAAAAAACTTCCAGAAAGTTTTGATTTGTTTTGTTTTGTCCTTAAACGATGCAAGTTCCGGGCTGATTTCCAGAACATTTAAGTTTCAAACCCGAATAATCAACTTCTGAGGGATCACCTGAGCTGAACCTCCAGGTCCTTGACAAGAACTACCTGTTGAGACCTGTTGATCTTCTCTGCACACAGAGTTCTGTTTAGCTTCAAGCCCCCCTGTGAGATCTTCTGTAACTGCCAAACTTTATCTTTTCAGAAGTATCTAGCAAAAAATCTTCAACATCTCTGACCAAACCTGTCGGGTAAATGAAAAATAAAATAATCTCTAAAGCCCTCCAATGTTCCACCAGTGCTGATTTAGGCTGACAAAAAAAAAAAGAAAAAAAAAGAATCTCAGATGCCTACATTAAAAAAATATGAGTCTTTATTCTATTTTTGTTTTTCTATTTGACTGCAAACTGATTCAAACAACACCAGGTTAAATCTAGCTCAGGCTTTTCAGAGCTATGATAACCCCAAAGCAAATTACATGCTCAGCTTGCTGACAGGAGTCTTAAGGGTCAGAACTCTAAATTCCATCACTTTGGTTCAGTGCCAAGTATTTTGGAAAGAGGAAAAAAAAAATCAAGTAATCTTCATATGCATCTTAACAGATGCAAATAATTTTAATAAAACTAAAGTGTTGCCTGGGACTCTGTGCACCCTGGAACCTTATTCAAGTTTTCTTCTGACATGTAAAGTGAGATGTTACCATTGATTTATGGGAAGGGAAAGGGGAATATTATTTTTTTTTCATTTCCAAAATGTTGTGGGGCCAGTAATGGATAAGAATGACCTGTGCTGGATACTATGATGTAGTTTAGATTGTGGTTTCTGAGTTTTGGTTATGATGTAACGTCAGCAGAGACACATGAAGAATTTTAAGGCACCTTCTGGGCTTGCTGTACCCTTAGTTTCCAGAACATTTTTTTGTTCTCAGTGTGATTTTGAATATTATTTACCTACTCACATCTAAGTTGTTAGAAAAGAAAAATCTGGGACATTGGGATTCAAAACATGGAAGCCAAACACTCAGACCCCATTATCTGACAGCGAAATCTTGCTGCATTTACAGAATCACAGAAGGATTTGGTTTGGAAGTGATCTGAAAGCTCATCTCCTTTCAATCCCCCCGCCATGGGCAGGGACACCTTCCACTGTCCCAGGCTGCTCCAAGCCCCGTCCAACCTGGCCTTGGACACTGCCAGGAATCCAGGGGCAGTCACAGCTTCTCTGGGCAACCTGTGCCAGGGCCTCCTCACCCTCAGAGGGAAGAATTTCTTTCTAATATCTCATCTAAACCTGCTGTCTGTCAGTTTGGAGCCATTCCCCCTTGTCCTGTCACTCCACACTCTTGTAAACAGTCTCTTCCAATCTTTCCTGTAGTTCCCTTCAGGTCCTGGAAGACCACAATGAGGTCACCCTGAAATCTTCTCCAAGCTGAACAATCCCAATTTTCCCAGCTTTTCCTCACAGCAGAGCTGCTCCATCCCTCTGCTCATCCTGGTGCCTCCTCTGGACTCTCTCCAGCACGTCCACATCCTTCCCATGCTGGATCCAGGGCTGGAGGCAGCTCTGCAGGTGGGGTCTCACCTGACCAGGGCAGAGAGGCAGAATCCTCTCCCTCTGTCTGCTGCCCAGGGTATGATTGGCTCAGCCTAATGATTCAGTCATTAGAGGAGAATGTGAAATCCCCATCATTTTTTGGAAATAAAATGTCTCTGGACATTATTGGAAGCTTAAGGCAGCTATGTTATACCTGAGACATCTCGAATAGATGTTAAAATGGAAATGGATTCAACCTGCTCTGCTGCTTCCAAGCACAAAGTCAGAAAGCAAGGGAGTTCTGCCATCATAACAACAGCCCAAAACTCTCCTTACCTTGACAGCTCTAAAATCGTGAAAACCAATTAAAATGTCATGAAGTTTCCAAAAATATCTTTAAAAAGTAGGGAGCTGGGACATCTTGGAGATTCCAGTATTAAAGCAATCTGCATGTGACCAATTTCTGCCTCTTCTCAGCTCTAACTCTTACTGAACAAGCCTAAGGAGGTTGATTAAATACAGAGAAATTATTCTTTTGGCTCCTTGGCGAGGGAAGGCTCCAGGATCATCCACTCCACACTGCTTCCCTAAAAAGGAGACAAGGAGCATGCCGTGCTCTCTACAAAGTGCTTCCTAGGGAATGTTCAGGGAGTGATTAGGCACTAATGACCCTCCTGTGCCTCCTGGTGCAAGGAAAGGTCCTGTTTGCTCTGGCCCAGGCTGGTTTTTCAGCACGTTTGCCTTGGTAGCAGCGCTGCTTTTTTCACATCCCCATTTTCCATTGAATCAGTGATTTGGTTGTTTCAGTTCCAAGTTTTCTTAATGTTTTTTTTTTTTTTTGCCTGCTAACTTTGGTAAACAGTCCTTCAGTTGTCAGGTCCTGACTGATTATTTTCACCTGGCTAAAGACTCTGTGTTTTTCCTTCTTTGGTAAAAACTTCATGGATGTAGGCATTCATTCCTGATAGGAAACCCAAATTAACAGATAAAAACCAAGATCTTGATGTAGCCAAATGGTTGTACTTTTTTTTTTACACAAAGTGAATGGAATTTTTCTGTTTAAGTCAAGGCTACATTTTGTCTGGGAATACCATAATTGCTCACCCAGTTAATTAATCTGAAAAAGACCATAAGATTATTTTTGTGAGGAACCATCTATCACTGACTTAGCACTGAAAGTGCACCATGGCTATAAAACTCCAGCTGAAACAGGCCAGCCCAATGGAATAACACACAGATCTTTGACTTCAGTTGGCTTAAGATTATTTTATGTATTTATTTCATGCTTTGGGAGCTTCCAAATTAAGAACCCATTCTCAAGTATGGATTTTCATTTGATTCCAGATACCTCAAAGCTGATTTTTAGTGAAATGCTCTTCATTTTGAAATCAAATCATATTGATTTCAACAGGAGTGAAGTTTCACCTTTAAAGCCTTTTAATGGGATACATTATCTTTCACATTGAGTTTCCTTCATTCCAATGCCAAAACTGTTTTCTCCTCAAAGAAGTGATGGGTGGAGGTCAGTCAGACTTTTTAGCTGGGAATTAGGAATGTGTAGGCCTGTAAGGCTCTGCTATGAAGTACTCTACACATCTTATGCCAATGGGGACAGAAGGTACTTAAGGCACGATACTGATGGATACTGAAAAGTATTAAAGGCAAGACAGAAGTTCCCTCATTAATTCTGAGAGAATCCCAAAATGTTTTGGGTTGGAAGAGATCTTGAAGACCAACCAGTTCCACCCCCTGCCATGGGCAGGGACACCTTCCACTATCCCAGGTTGCTCCAAGCCCCATCCAACCTGGTCTTGAACTGCTTCATTTCTAATTTTACAGCATCCACTCAAAATCACAGGGGAATTTTGATTTTTAGTTTGCAATGGAATCCTGCATGTCAGAGTACGAAGGCGCCAGTTTCATTCTCAAACTCCATGCTATGAAGAAATAGGAATTGAAAAATTAAACTGAGTCAATAAAGATTTCCCAGAATATCCTTAAGCATATTAGGACAGAAGTAAACAAAAGACAATTGGATGGGAGAACTTTATTCAAAGTTATTTGAAGTTTTGAAGTTAGTTTCTTTCTTCTCTCAATTTCCCTTCCCCTTACTGCAGTCATGTATTGCTGCTGTTATTATATTCTTTATTTCAATTTCAAATTATAAAAGGGCAGACAGGACATTTTATGTAGTCCCTTTTAATTTAATAATAACTTGTGATGTCATTTAGAACATGGGTGCTTTCAGAGAGACGTGCAGGCTGAATTGGGCTGCCACATGCTGCTAATTTTGGATAAAGCAGCAGTTTTACACTCCAGCTCTGGAGGACATTGGAGCATTCACCGTTCTCGCTCCTAATTTACACAAAAGGCAACTGCAGTGTGGCTGAGTTTATTTGGTATAGCAGCAAACATCTTGGCACAGCCTGGCACTGGCACTGACAGCAGAAAAATGTCACCAGAGGCCGTTTCCTACACACAGCACTGGGATTGTGCAAAAATCCCTGCTGGAAAAGAGCCTGCTGAGCCCAGAGATCATAAAGGGCTCCTCATGCATAAATGACACCGATCCTGATGTTGGGACAAGTGGTTAAAGACTCTGCAAGCTCAGAAAGAGCACAGAGAAAATGCCTCTGAAGTCACGATGCATCCTGTGTGCTGTGCTCCACTTTTGTGTATTCCCAACTCTAAAAGGTGGGTCAGGATGGGCCGTCCATTCATCTGGCCCTAAAAGTTGTGTCAGGTGATGAGTTCAGACAAAACAGTTCAAGGATAAAATTAAAATTGACAGGTTTTACCTCAAAAGGAAAGCAGCATTTCACACAATTCTGATATTCAGGTATCGGTCTGTGTCAGGGGTGCTCAGACCAGAGTAGCTCTTCAAACACATCCTCACAGCCCAAGAGAACCATCTGTCTGTCACAGGGGATGGAAAAGTAAAGCTCTTCCCCTCATTTTGCTCCATTTTTGGTATAAAATGGAAAGCAGACCTGTGCTGCAGTAAACAAAATGCAACTTTGCTTCAGCAGGAAGGGACACTGCTTTTTGAACATAAAAGTGATTACAAGAAACACGTTAGCTACGATTTTGACTTAAACCCAGATCAAATCTCCTGGCTAAGCATCACTTTCCTGATCTGCAGTTTGTTTCTCCAGTTCTCTGTTTTCACAGTCAGAATTTGTGTCTGATTTGCAGGCTTATAGAGAACAACAACTAACCCTGAGTTTTCCCAGGAAACACTGATTGAGGCATGTTAATGAGCTTGTTCATTAAAAAAAAGTCCTTTATTTTTCAAAATCCTTAGCAATAAACTGAAAAGTACAAACCACAGATGAAAATAAAGGTCATGCAATGGTGAACAGCAGGTAAGCACATCTAAACAAAATATTTCTGAACATAATAGAAGAAGAGAGTAGATCTGTGTTTGCTATGAGACTCTGGGCAGTGGCTTGTCTTTGGATTTTGATCACAGATCAAAGTTATCCGTAATATAAATTCTCGTTGCTTGTATCTGTCTGCATGTTGAATATTTTCTGGTAATGAGAATATTTTTATATTAATTGCCATTAAAACTCACAGCAAAGCAGAAGCTGATCTTAGAGTTTCACTGGGGTGCCATGGAGTTAAAAATCAGGAATGAAACTCTAGTTCAGGCACCTGGAATTTAATTTTGGATTTGTGATTAATATTGGATGTGAGGCACTGGTTTGCCATTTCATAACTGTTCACCTTTATAATGGAAAGGATGGGAGGAAATATTAAATCAGAAAACCACTGGCCACAGAATCACACAGAATCTCAGAATGGCTGGGTTGGAAGGGACCTTAAAGCCCATCCAGTTCCACCCTCTAATGGGCAGGGACACCTTCCACTAGACCAGATTGCTCCAAGCCCTGTCCAGCCTGGTCTGAAACACTTCCAGAACTGTAGAGACATGGGAGAAAAAAATAACCTGGATTGCTTAGCAAGCAAAAAGACAGAGATGATCTCATGGAAGAGGAAATCTGAAGGCTCCCCAGACCAAGAGTGGTGGTGATGCGACTTTTACATATGTCTATGGTGGAATGAAGGAGCAAAGGAGATTTCCCTGACTTGCTGAAGTCAACACACAAAGTCCTACAACTCCTTTCAGGAATGTTTGTTGATGGAGCAACACCTTCCCATTCCAGAGATTCAGAGCACAGGGAGTCCTCAGGAGGTTGCAGCTGTCCAGTAGTGCTGTTAAAACCTTACAAAAGTATTGACATGAAATTTATTTCCTTTTTAAAAAATAGCTTCAAATAGGTACCCAAAAGCTTGGTCTCTCCCTTGAGGACTCACACCATGATTGAAAGCCAATCACCACAAGCACCAAGGCTCAGTGAGGATCAGAAGGATGATGATGGGGGACCATGGGTCAGGATGATGGATGTCAGAGGCATTTGGATCTGAGATCCCAGTGGATGTGAAGTGGCCACAGCTCCACATCCCTCAGCCCTGCCTGCTGCGAGGTCCAGTGTGTGTCCCCACAGCTGTGCACACACCCCACAACCTCCCCAGAAGCTGCCTGAGACCTTCAGACCCTCCAGGAGACAACTTGCCACCCTCTGGCCCCTCCAGCATCTGTCCCAGGGCCATGTCTCTCCAAGGCCCGGCTCACAGACCTCTCCCCTTCTCACCAGCTGGTTTGAAGGTCTCTGAACAAACCAGGCATATCCATGTGTGCAGGACTGCAGTTCCTCAGGGAAACAATCACAGCCTGGTCTCTCCAGTTCCTGGACCCACAGGCACACGAGCCCTGTGAGCCACAGCCCCTTCTCCACATGCTGGCCCTAAGAGACCACACAAACCTGTGGGGGCCCCTTGCCCAGAAAAATACCTGGGAATGGAGCTTAATAAGGAGATAGGGCAGAGTGAGCCGAGCAAGTGCAGAGTGTGGCCAGCCTGGGGCTTTGCACATGTTCGACAGCTTTTATCCCCTTATCTCTCTGTTTTCCCACACTTGCTCCTCCCAAAGCCACATTGATTGGTCCTCTTCCAAATATCCTACAATAACTTTCACACACTCTCACAGCTCCTGTAAAATCATCCCATGGTGACTTTTATGTAAACTTCAAACGCTCCTCCCTTGCATCTCTGTTCCTGTGAGGGCAGTAAGCCCCACAGCTCTCAGGATCCCCTTGGGGGGCATTTCTTTGGCCAAGCCAAGCCATCTCAGTGGGTCTCAACTGCTCACCAGCCCCAGGAGTGACTGAGACTGAGAATTCCATTGGCACCAATCATGTTATTGGGTTTCTTCCACCTAATTGTAGCTCCTCAACTCCTTGATGAGCCTTTGGGTTTATGGTGATTAGCTGTTAATCACCTATGCTAATGGCTTAGGGAAACATTCTGCCTGCTTTATTGCTCTCTCTGGCCAGCCCTTCCATTGCACCAAGCATGACTTGCACAACTGCTAATCCAAAAATAATTTCCCAAGGTCTGGGGAGCCCTGTCTGGCCAACATCTCGTTGTGCTTCTTCCTTTCAGCCACCCTATATCAATCACCAGCTTCTCCTCACCCACATCTGTGAAGATTTGAGAACCTATAAACCTCTTCCTGATAAACAGCTTCTGTTCCATCTGTTGGTGTGTGCCTTGCCATGCAGCTCCCTCCCTTCAATTAAGCCACGAGTTTTATTTCTCATTCACTCTGAGCCAAAGATGTGTGATGCTGACAACTCTGCCCCATTCACATCCCTACTCAAAGCTCCTTTTCCCGGGAAGACTCACCGAATCAGCTGGTGAAACATTTTCTCCACCCCACTGTGAGATAAAAGGGCAAGAATGAGGAGATTGGTGAAAACCAGCAGGAACTGCTTTATCAGAGAAATATTCTAGATCTTGCAGACTTGTTTTAAAACAAAGAAATCGATTTTGAGGCAGGGTCCACCTGAAATATTTTCCCTTTCCTATAGCTGGTAACAAACCTGAGGGTATCTCTTCCTTCCAGACTTACCCCAGCAGCCAGTTGGGGCAAGGCAAAGAAAAAGCTCCCCCTGCCTGAGCTGCATATCAGAAAATTTAGCAGCACCCCAAAATACAGCCTTGAAAACCCCAATAAGAACAGATTGTTCATTTTCTCCCTTTATTTTACCAGCCACTCTGGGACATATTTTTTCCGTACTCTTCGATGCTTTACTGGAGCAGGGACTCTGCTCCAAAGGTGTGGCCATGGCACAACTCAGAGGATTTACGCAGCCTCAAGACCTGGCCCTGCATTTTACCTTGGCCTTTCCAGCATGCTTGGGTTTAATTTAACCCAAGGCCAAGAATTAATATATTAAAAAAAACCTCAACAATTCATGCCTGGTTACATTTGTCCGAACAGGAGCTGAACAGGACAAAGCACAATGCACTTCCTTGCTTTTATTGCTCTCATTCACTTCATGTCATGCCAAAGAAGGTTGATTTAGGAAGTTCTAGTAATTAACTGCTGATGTTTTTGACTGCTGTCCCCAAGAGACTCACAATGACTTGTAATTGTTGTTGTGTAGGAAACGCTTTCTGGAACGATTGGAGATAACATATATTCTCTGTATGGCTTTACTTTTACTTGATTATTTTTTTAAGCCAGGAACACGATTTTTTTTCCTTTAAGCAAAAGTCACCTGTTCCCTGCATCCTGGAAACCTCATAAATCACCTTTCTCCTCGCTGACTGGGCTGACTATTTGCTGTCAGAGACCACAAAATAAAGAAGCTTCTTAATTCAGTTACACATTAAACACGGAACATGTGAAGTGGAAAAAAACAAGGGGAGAGAGTAAAAATTAATGCTGTTTTTATACTTTAAGTTACAAAGTGCCTTTCTTTGCTGTTAGCAGTTGAGAAAACTTGAAAGGAGAAGGAGCACCATGTATTTAGAGAGCACCACATGTTATAAGAATTTAAACCAGGCTGGTGCTATTAGAGGAGGCTCTAACAGAATCCCAGAACGGTTTGGGTTTGAAGGGACCTTAAAGATTATTCAGTGCCACCCCCTGCCATGGGCAGGGACACCTTCCACTACCCCAGGCTGCTCCAAGCCCCATCCAACCTGGCCTTGGACATTTCTGGGGATCCAGGGGCAACCACAGCTTCTCTGGGCACCCTGTGCCAGGGCCTCCCCACCCTCACAGGGAAGAAATTCTTCCTAATACCCAGTTGGAACATGTCCTCTGGCAGTTCAAAGCCATTCACCCTTGTCCTGTCACTCCATGCTGTTGGAAATAGTCCCTCTCCATCTTTCTTGCAGGCTCCCATCAGGTACTGGAAGGCTGCAGTTAACTCACTCACTTCTCCAGGCTGAATAATCCCAATTCTTTTAGCCTTTTCTCATGGCTCTCAATACAGCCTCTCACTCATCACAATAGTGCCCTATGTTTTCACTCCCTGTTCTGTTAAAAATTAATTTGTGGGTGCCTTAGCACGATTGCTTTATTAGATGCTTATCTAGATTCTACTCAAAATTAAAATAAATATAATAATTATAGTTCTAGTTCCCCTTTCTGGGGCCTCTGCTACCCACACACTCAGACACATGGTGCGATTTTTGGGGGTATCCTGTGCAGGGCCAAGAGTTGGACTCAATCCTTATGGGTCCCTTCCAGCTCAGGATATTCTGTGATTCTGTGATTTTATGTATTTCTCAAAGTTCATGTCATGCACCAATTAAACACCTATTTTCTCTCCCA
Organism: Corvus kubaryi; assembly: GCF_017639235.1. Lineage (NCBI taxonomy): Eukaryota > Metazoa > Chordata > Aves > Passeriformes > Corvidae > Corvus > Corvus kubaryi. Next base: position 55,546,221 of record NW_024581137.1, on the reverse strand, counting down.
GATGGCTCAACACTTGGGTATCCAGAGCTATATTTCATACTGTAAGAAAATAAAAAGTGCCTAATTTTCAGATTTTCACCTATTATATTCACTGCTACTGACCGAAAACCAACCCTAACAACCCCAGAGCAGCTTCTGATGCTCGTGTTGTGTTTGTCAGCTTTGCACACTGGAGTAACGATTTCAGAAAGGCTGGATTGTTTCACAGGACTGACCTGAGCAGGAGCAACTCAGGAAGGATATGGTGATAGGAATTCAGCCCTAAGAAGGATGTCAGTCATAATAAAAGTGTTCTGCATTGAAGTGCTTGTAAAAGACCAGCTTTCTTCACACGCCACGGCAGAGCACTCATTCCTCATTTGTCACCCTGTCTGGGAGTGACATTTACCAGCTGCAATTTGCCATTGTGATATTTTTCCCCTTTTGCTCCTATTGACCAAATGTAAACAATTCATGACAGCAGATTTGAGATCACATCAACAGCGTGTTGCAGCCACTTCAAAACAGGCATAGGGCCATGGATCACTGACAGCAAGACATAAAACACGGACCATGAAGGTTTTTCTCAGCCAAGATGTCACAGCATGCAAGGGAGTGATCTTCCATCTGAGAGATAAAAATGTGGGGCCCACTGAAAATGGTGTCTACTTGATTTCAACAGAAATGGGTCAGGTTGGAAGGGACCACTGTGGGTCACCTGGTCCAACCTCCTGCTCCAGCAGGGCCATCCCAGAGCTCATTGCAGTCAGGATTGTATCCAGACAGTTCTGGAATAGCTCCAGATCTACACTTGGAATGAACTTGGCCCTCAGTATGTTTTTCTCCTGACTTTAATGGTCAATAAGGCAAATGAAGCACAGGCCTAAAACTGCAGCACAAATAAAAAATCATCTGAGTAACAGATTGGTCAAATCCTGTACCTCGGAGTAAAACAATTTATATCACCTTCCATGTTCAATGTTTTAAGGTGGATTTTTATTTCTTGCTTGCGATACTAAAATTAATTTACTGTTGCACCTTCCACCTCCCCATGACGATGTTTTTATAGTGTTTAGGATTTAATCCCTACCAAAACTTCACTAATGTGACCCATGTCATGCTCACAGCTGATCCACAGCCAAGGGGCTGCTCAGTACCTGTGATCTTCAGTTTGGATTTTCACATCTCTTGGGAAACAACCTTGCAGAAACCCTTCCATCCTCAGGGGAGCTGTCTCGCACAGACCTGCACAGGTGGAGACCCTGGACTGCTCCTTTCCCTCAGCCACAAAGGATGTTTTTCCACTCTCCCTGCAGCAATGATTCAGAACTCAGGGTCTGGAGATCTTGGCTCCCATCCACACCACTCACCAAACCAAGTACATCTCAGCCAAAGGTATGTTTGTGGAATGTAACTTTTAACCTCCTATTCTTTGTGTATTTTACAGAGAGGAGCTGAAAACTTCTGTTCTTTTTTTGGTTATGCATTCTTCGCCGCTGTTTTGTCAATTAATAAATATTTGCTGAATTCCAGTGCACGGAGTATTTTTACGAATGCCCAGAATATTTCTTAGATTAATTCGGAAGGCCTTGCCAAATGATAAGATGATGATAAGGAAGCAAGCAGAACACCCACACAAGGTACAGTTATCTTGGGTGTTTTATCAGGATTTAGGGTTGTGACACAGCCCCAGTGCTGTTATACAAGAAATCTGTGCTTACAAACTCTCATGTCCAGGACACCTTCCAGGTCCCACTTCTGATAAGCCTCCTGTGTGCCCACGTGAGTAACTTGATTTATCAGCAACTTCTGTTCCAAAAGCTGGCAATTCCTGCTACTCAACCCCGTGCTTCCTTCCACAGAGATGATTCTCTGTCTCACAGGTGAAAGCTGAGAAGTGGAACCCAGAGGTGAGGATGGTACAGGAGGCAGGAGGAATCTCTAACCCATCATCTCATTCACTTGTTCTGTCAAGCTCCATAAACACAACTTCCTTCTTGTCAGGCTTTATCATTCACACACAGTGGGATTAACTTGAGTCAGTCATCCTGGACTCCTCCAATAGTCAGTATAATCTGTGGAGGCCCAGAGAGCAGCAGGCAAGGAAGTGAAAAACACAATTCTTTTTGTAGCACCTAAACCAGACCGGCTGGCTGAAGTCCACCAGTGCCTGTTTCTCACCAGTGGCTTTAAAGATATTCCTGGGTCACTGTTTTACATGGAGATATCTGCCCTGTAAACTCCTGTGAGGAGATATTTTGATGATGATAACATTTCCAGGGATGGGGCAGCCACAGTTTCTCTGGGCAACCTGTGCCAGAGCCTCACCACCCTCACAGGGAACAATTCCTTCCCAATATCTCATCCATCCCTGTCCTCTCTCAGTCTGAAGCCATTCCCTGTGTTCTGTCACTCCAGGCCCTTGTCCCAAGTCCCTCTCCAGCTCTCTTGGAGCCCCTTTAGGCACTGGAAAGGGCTCTAAGGTCTCCCCTTCTCTAAGCCTTCTCCAGGCTAAACAACCCCAAATCATTCAGCTTTTCCTCGAAGGAGAGGTATTTCATCCCTCTAATCATCCTCATGGACCTGCTCTGGACTCGCTCCAGCTCAGCTGGAATTCAGCTTCAGGGCCATATTAAAGTCACCCTGCAGATTTATCACCTCTGAGTATCTCTGCATGAAACACCTCACCTCCAGCTGGCCACAGCCAACTCATTGTGCTCTAGTTTTTCATAAATTGGTCTTGAAAATCAAGGCACCCAGATCCAGGAGTTGCTAGAAGACATTTTAATCTGTGTTGAGCAAGGATGTGGAGTGCATGGGATGTGCACAGTGCCATGGAAAACACTGAAACACCACCTGAAACTCACCGTGAGGCCAAGAGCCAGAGAACAGAGAAAGTGCTTTAACTTAATGGTCTGGAGAAGTCTCAGTGCTATCATCCTATGGATAGTTGAGCTGTACCTTTAAGCACAACTTCCTCAAAGATCAACAGCTGGAGTTATCCATAATTCCTTCAGAAAAAAATGAATTTTAATTAAAATAACCCACAGCAGATGAAACTCAAAGCCTTGAAGTACTCATAATTATTTATCTCAGAAAAAACCCCAACTTTTTCCTTCTAAAATCCATGCTTGATTCCTTGCTGATATAGTCAGCAACTATTAGTGAGGGATGTCACGAAATCTGGTTGTTTTCCACTGTACCAACAATCCCTCCCCACCCTGTTTGAAATGACAAATAAAATACCTGATTAAGCCCTTTTCCCTTTTCTGATTTTATAAACAAGGCTGCTGAGGAGGAAGTGCTTCCTTATTTCTGAGCTGGTGTTGGATTTATTATTTTATAACCAATGAAAACAAATAAGTGAAGAGTGTGAGTGTATTCAAAGTGTCCTTAATGGAGTGACTTTTCCTTAGGAGATGCAGCAGATGGGATCATACGGAGATGCAGGAGCAACCACTTCCATTCCATAAAAAAATCTCTGTTTCCTACATGATCTTTTTGATGAAAAGTAAAATAAAACTATGAACATTAAAGCTTTGGTGCTCGAGTCTTGATTTTTACATTTCTACAAACACGAGCTGAAGAGACAAATTATCACAGGACAAACTTTGGTGAGGATTAAGTTTTTATCACCTGAACAGTAACTCTGCATACCCCAGGTATGGACAATGTGAAATTCAGCGCAGTTTCCTCCATAGTAAACTTACCCTGGGACAGGAAAATAAAGCAGAGTTCCCAAAATAATTGAAATCAGTATTTTTTACCACATTATGTTTTTGCAATCATACCCCAAATCATGTAGACCCTCTGAAGAACTGACTATTGGACTCCTTCAAAAGATTGGTGCAAGCCATTTTCAGGGAGAAAAACGGTGATTTGATGTCTTTGTTTTTTAATGTAGCTCCCAACCAGCACCAGAAAAAATCCTGCCTTCTCCAAGTACTTCACTTTGAGCAACTGAATCCTCAGAGCCCCTAAACCACTTATCCCTGATGGAAAACTTGGCTTATGGTGGTGTCATTCTTCCAAGCTCTTCAACTTCCCTTGATTACTAAAGTGGCCATTTCCTGCCATTTCAAACTGGCCCCGTGGATACATCACAAACAGAAACAAACAGAAATCTGCCCCAGGAAAGGGAAAACTTGAAAGCAACAGACTCAAGTTGTCATTTTTAGTTTACCTGGGAATCAAACCCACAGTGACTGCAGGGATTCATTCATGGTATCAGTCATCATATGTCAAAGTTTTCCAAGATTTAACTAGAATAAGGACAGGCATGTAAAAAACAAACATCAGGTCTATAAAACTGTGAATTTTTTACCCACAACCATCATTTTTTGCTCTTGCCGCTATTTCTCCACTGACCTGATGAGGCCCATGAAACATTCACAACTCAATCTCCCAGATTAATTTCCACTAGCAAATCAATTATTAAAAAACAAGGAGGAAATCTGGGCTTTTGCCTGACCAGTGCTTTAAATGTTTTAATTGTCCGGGACATTCTGTACAAGACAAAGCCAAATAAACACTTTGTACAGAGGTGGTAGATATGACACCCTGCCAAAATAGTAACTCTGCTCACATCTTCATCTCCATGCACAATAAGCCATGTTTGTTATTAGTTAAGGGGTCAGTTTTCAGCACAGGGTGTAATTTTTTATACCACAAAAGGAAAGAGAATGAAATGAAGACACCGTGCAGACCAAGTGCCAACGTCACTGGTGTCTTTTAATGCTCAGTTACCAAATGGTCACTGTTTTGTTCCGTTCAGGAAGTCACATTGTTTGGGAAATGAAAAAAAAAAAGAAAGAGAAACAACAAAGAGGAAAATAAAATTTAAAAAGATTGGATGCATGTTGTGCACAGGATGTGTTTCTACACAGATCTGTGCAAAGGTCTGTGCACTGCCACATAACATTTTGCATTGCCTTGTGTGATTGACCCAAAAAGCCCTGTAATGTCTTAAGGGAAATAATTGCTGGTGCTTTACATTGAATAAAAACACACAAGTCGTGATGCAGGCAGCGACCAGGTAATGCTCTGGCATTATTTTTTGAGAGTATTTAGATCTAAATTAATGTTCTGGTTGCAGATTTCTTCCAAAGAGCCACTCCTTTTGCCTGATAAAAGGCACTGGCACTGAGCCCTGCTGAAGGAACCTGCTGCTTTCAGGTTCCAGGAGCAAGGATGGTGGAAGGAGCTTGTCAGTGCTGAGGTGTCCTGCACAGGTGGTGGTTTGGGGAGGTGGCCCAGGTTCTTTTTTTCCACCTTTGTGAGTGAGGGGTAGGTAAATCTGGAGTTAATTCACTGTCAGGAGGGCAGTGGACTTTGCAAACAAATATACAAGGGCTCAATGATAGATAATAGGTAAGAAAAACCTGTTTTAACAAAAAGATTCTCCATAACCAGTGATGAAGGAGCCTCAAAGCTATTTGGAGTCTGTTTTAGAAAGAGGGACAGAGTTCAAGGCCTCTCCTCATCTTCATTTACCCTCCACAAGAACCCATAAACCACCATTTCCAACAAACCCATCCTCTTTCTCACATGCTAAAAATCCTTACATCTGCATGGGTGCAATCCACAGGAGACAATCCTCTTGGGCTCCCTTCATAGGAACAGTTCTTCTCATCCTAAAGCAAAGACACACCACACCCTCCCCTCCTCTGGACAGAGAACAGATCCCCTGAACACGTCTGCACTGCAGACATCCAGATTTCAGTCAGATAAAATCTGGGCTGTCCCAAAGCAGCTCCCTCCTGCCCCAGAGGAGCCCTTATCTGGGCTGCTCTGCTATCAGGGAGTGGGAGGTTATCTCCAATCTGACATAGTTTAAAGCTTTGAAATAAATGGTGTGGGTTTACTAGACTGGAAAAAAACAGAAAGGAATTTCTTGGTTCCAAAAATCTTCCAACATTTGTCATCTCCACGGTATTTTCTGTCCAAATGCACCCTTCAAAATTTTATATTACAGATGCCCTGTGAGGCAGGTGGGAAAATCAAACCTGCATTTGTTTCATGAAACGAAGTGTGGACTACAGAACACAGGAATTTCAAGAGGGAAAAAGGTTTTACATCTGGGATCTTTGGCTGTTTGGGACTCCCCAGAAACACTGAAGCTCAAGCTGAGGTATCCTAAAGGCATTACTGAATCTGCCTGCAGCTGACAGCACAAACACATCCCCAAATACACAGGGATGACAGGGTTTGCCAGAGGCCATGTAACATCCCTGCAGCAGAGTCAGGAACGAGCATGGATCTGATGCTGCTGATGTCTCAGAGGCTGAATCTCTTTGGGAGATCAGATCTCACCAAGTTTTAAGAAGTTTGTCTATGTGATATGAATTAAACGGATTTTATTCCACTGGAATAAATAAAATTAAAATAACTGGAACCCTGAGATGCTTTACTGCATATAATGGCTTTAAACTGATAGAAAGCAGGTTTAGATTGGGTACAATGAAGACATTCTTCCCTGTGAGGGTGGGGAGGCTCTGGCACAGAAGCTGTGGCTGCCCTGGATCCCTGGAAGTGTCCAAGGCCAGGTTGGATGGGGCTTGGAGCAGCCTGGGATAGTGGAAGGTGCCCCTGCCCATGGCAGGGGGGTGGAATGAGATGATCTTTAATTTCCCTTCCAACCCAAACCATTCTGTGATTCTATGACAGACAGTTTGGTTGAATGGGAAGCAAAGGGGGAGGCAGATCTTCATCCAAAGCCCATCTAAACCTTTCTGGTACTCCTTTATAACTTATATTCAAGTTGGTTTTCAAATCTAACTCCAGTGCTAACTCCCCAAGATCCCCATTTGCACAGTCAGTTTGGTATCTCCACCCTACACCCAGAACAACACTGAATTTTTGCTGGAAATTGATTTTGCACTCATTTTTCAGGACCCAGAGGAGTTTCCACACTGACTAGGAAGAAGGTGCTACAATAAACATCAGAAACTAAAAGTCCTTTATTGAACTCTCATGAAATATTCAGTCTCAGGAGAGAGGAATAACTCTAGAAACACCATTTATCTGCCTTTTTTTCCCAAGGCATTTTTTCCATCCTTCAGTACAGTAACTTGCTCCAATTTTGGTAGAGTGTTGCTAAAACAGAATTAATCAGAATACAAATTGTGGCTTCAGTACTTCAGGATCCATCTCCACCTCATTCCAGCACACACACTTTATTTTACCATGGAAACTGGCACCTATCACAGATAGGCACCAGTTGAATTTCAAAACGACACAACTCTTCTGTTTTCTTGTAGTTATGAAGAAGCAAACCACAGATCTAACCTGCCACTTGGGTGTAAATAAACCCTTGTGTAGAAATAAAGATATAAATGTAAAGATACCGATACAGCTGCCTCTTACCAGAAAGAAAAATGAGCTATATCAGCACGAGGCACTGTTACACACCAACTGCACCCAGTACTAGGAACGTACTAATGGCATTATTTTGGGAACACAGAACCACAATCCCTACTGCAATTTTATGACACAATGAGGACTTGGTCTAGGCCAGGCTTCCCCTGAAAAGCCCAGGTGGTCACCAACCTATTTAGTGCAAAATGAGGCTTGCTAACACCAGGTAAAGAGGTGAACATCTGTTCCTTGGATGATGTTTTGTAGTGGCACTGGAGTTCTGTCAGGGGAGAACAAGGCAGGACAGAGAAGGCTGTAAAAGTGAGAGAAATCTGGGTTCAGCATCTCCCATCAGATGCTTCCAAACAATTGCAGGATACAGAGTGGATCCAGAAGGAGACCTCAAGGGGACGTTGACGACTTCTCTGCTTCATCTGTAACCTTGATTTGGTGGTGGGAACCCAGCCTGCCCTCAGGAGCTTTATGCTAAAGGCAGTGACGAGGAATTTACGTCAGTGTTGTTTATATTGTAAGCAAAATATCTGAAGCACAAGGTGACTGAGGTGAAACTCTGCCAGCCTGTAACCTTGTCATTCTTCCTCATCTCAAACTGCCCCATTTCCTGCATTGGTGGGAATAGGAATGTGCTAATTCAGTCGTTTCCTCTTGGTCTTCTCAAATAAAGCGCAGCTCACATCAGTCACAAGATGGGTTCCGTGCCGTTCCAGTCGATGACAGCTCCTTGCCACCTAGAAATGAAAGCAAGCCTTTGACAACCATCAGTTCATCACTGGAAAGGCAAACCCACAGCCCTCAACCACCCAAGGAACCTCAGAGAGATTGGGATGGGCTTGTTTGGGGTAACTAACCACATCTCAGTGGGAAACGGGGCAGAAGTGAGGGAGCTGTACCCCCTGATTTGAGGTGCCAAGGTTGGAGGTCCCTGTCCTGACCCTTCCTCCAGCCTCTCCTGGGCAACAGAAAGTCCTCAGCAGCAGCTGATTCACAACAAGAACCTTCACGTTGGACAGAATAATTAGGGAATGCCCAAGATGGGTACAAGAATTAACCCCAAATAACCAGAACACTCGGTGTCAGCTGTCAGGAGGTAATTTGCACCCTCCTGTTCAGCTCTGATTAGGAACCCTCTGACTCTGAGATCCTGTGCCTGGATCACTTCACTGAGCACCTCTCTTTGTCCTGACCTTGGCTCCTCCAAGCATTCCACGGCTCATTTTAATGGTGATGTTTCACTTTTCCTGTGCTGAGGTTTTGCTTTTCTCTGCCCTTATTCCTCCTTCAGAATGGCACTGAAGATGTACACTGGGAACAGTGTTTCCAGGCCAGTCTGAACCCTTCCATGTTCTTAATTCCTGGCTCTGCACTGGCTGCCACATCTCAGCTTCCCACCTCAGGAATGTGACTGAATGCAAAAGAGGCATCAACCCTGAATTTGCCACAAAATGTGTTTGCAAACCATGGCAAAAGACAAAGATCTGCCCCCAAACCTGGTGAAAGCAGGATGATGCTCTCCAGTCACATCCCTGAAGTGAGCCAACTGACCCCTCATGGCATGAATTCACCCTTGGCTGTGGCTTTTCTCATTTGCAAGGTCATGGTCCCCATTTTCTAGGAACTAAACTGTTGCATTCCCAGTACTGAGTAGATCTATTCAAACTACCTATTCTGAAAATCTGTCTCAGAGTAGTAAGACATTGGTGAGGGGGTGGAGGGAACAGGGAGCTGCCAGTGCCACATTCTTTCTGTCACTGAGGACAGGATGTGTCAGCAAGGGTATGGCAGCTCAGTCCTTGTGCTGAGCAAGCCAATTAAGCGTAAAGCAAAACCAAAAGCTGAATTCATGCAGTCTTCAGGGCAGTGTCTCAAAGGAAGTGACCATCTGAGGGCTGTTGTGAAATTTTTCCCTTCTGTTTTTTACACTGCTGAGAAAATAAAAATCGAAAAAATTCCAGAGATTGTCTCCATCCCAGGAATACTTAGCAGGAATACACAGCAGAGATGCCTCAGATCTTAAGTTAAAGTATGTTTCATGTGTGGATATTCAGTTTAGTCTGGCATTTGTCAGAGGTGAGAGCTGTCCCTGCCAGAGGTTAGGAATGTCACCCCTTAAAAAACCAAATGGAAAATAAAATTGCCACCTTCTGTCCCCATTGGATTTTTCAGGTAATGGCATCAAATCATCCCTTATCTTTGTCTCCAATCTTCCCAAGGTGCAATTTTCTATCTCACCAGGGTGATTAAAGTTTTGAGAGGGATCCACAGAGGCCCCACAGAGGCCAAAAGACACCAGATGAAATCTGCTCTGAGCCTGCACTGTGCCCTGTGGAATTACCCACATTGCTGACACCACTTTTGTGGTTGGTAAGGATGTTGTTAACCACTGTGCAGTGAGGAACTGGCCTTTTTTAAAACAGGCTTTCCACAAAGAGCTCCAACAGAACATAATTCTGAAGCAGGACTGAAGGTAACTCAGAACAAGCCTCATCTCCTGGGTTTATTTTCAAACCATTTTTTAGATTGCAAAGCAGCCTTTGGCTGTTTGCTTCTATGAGATAAAACCTTTTTCCCCCCTTGCATCTATCTGCACAAGAAAAGGTGTCAAAGAGTGAGGAATCTCACTCCAGGTGCCGAACAAGTCTTTTATTTACAAACAGATACAAAACCTCCTGGGCAGTGCAGGGGATCACTTCCCCAAACTATCCTGCCACAGTGTAATTCACAGTGAGGCATTTTCTAGCTGCTGATTCAATTATGATTTATCAGATTAGCAAAAGGAAAACTACATTTGACCCATCTGCTTCAAGCACAACCTCACCCAAGGGTCACAGAGTTAACGGGAACTGAAGAGGAACAGGCCAGGCCCTGAACAATGCTCAGCCTGGAATAGCACTCAGTGAGCATCTCCTGTGCTGATAATTTGGTTTTGTTTTGGAGCACATCAGTATCTCAGGGTGGAATGCCCAGGCTCTGCTCTTTTCTTATCCACTAAATTCCCTCTGGGTGTTTCACTTCACAGCCAACAGGTGAACTCATGTATCCCACAGCCCCACTACCACAGAGGGTTAACAAAACACACTGCTGAATTCAGGTTAAAATATCAGATCAGAGTTTGTTTCCCCTCAGGCAGAGCCAACAGGTATTATTTCCTCCAATGCTGAGGATCAGGACTGTGATATAAGAGTATTCCTCAGGGAAGAACAGGATAAGTTGTCTGCACGGCAGCTCCAAAACAACTCAGGGATGCACATTCCAGACATCCCTGGGCCAGAATCCGACTGCTGCCACAGATGTCTGGGGCTGAGAGCCACAAGAAAAGCACTTGTAACTTGTCCATTTTTTGGTTACAGTGATACCTGGTGGTGACTGGTCATTCCAGAGCCAGCTGAAGGGTTACCTGCTTTAAACTCAGAACTAAACTGCTCTGATGTTTTATACAATAGGGACTGAAAACATGAGCCTCCTCGTCTGGCAGAAGCAAAACCACCCTTCTCTTCTGATAATAATAACATTAACAGTATTCTTTTGATATTATTATTATTATTACTGTTATTATTATCTGAATGCCAAACCAGCCTACTACCTATGGAGTTTTTCCTTTAGGAGAGGGTAAGAGAACAAACATCAGGCAGATGTGAGGCACAGAACTCGGTGTGTTACAGGATGGTGGTGCTCAGATATTGGGATAAGCAATGGGCTTGTCATGGATTAAACCAGAACTGAGGCATGTGAATGGAAGGAAAAACCCCCAATTAACAGTAAAACCAATTAATGATAGTTAATTGTCCTAGCTTGATTCTTCAGACTGTGAAATTCTCCACTCTGCCTGAGAAATTATCCTGCTTTTTTTGATGAGAGAAGTCTGATACGGAGCTTCATCATGAATTCTTCATCAAAATAAGCAACAGTTCTTTGCTTTATGAAAAATTAATTCAGGAGTATTTTCCATGGCTGTATGATAGAAAACATCCCTTTTTTTACCTGCCAAATTGTTAAAATTTTAGTTATTTGGGTCGGTTTCTACTTTTCCTTATATACTGTTCCACAGCTGGAAGAAAAAATTCTTAAAACAAAAAGGAAAAATTTAACATGAAAAACCTTTTGCAGCAAGGCCACGCTTAAATAAATACCCTCAAAGCAAAGGGAGAACACTGAAAACAAGGAGCCAGACTGCCCAGGGTAAATCAGACAGTGCTGAGAATGCTACAAACAAAATAAATTGACACTGGAATTTGCTGGTAATGTACTTCTCCAGCAGATTAAAGCAGGGAACTTAAAACAAACAAAAAGCAGCACTACCAACACTGTATAACTCTGACACAACGCCAGGAATGGAAGATATTCTAAGACTTTAAGTAGTTGCATGCATTATTCTCCCTGTGGGGCTTTCTGAGGTTATACATTATTTATTTGAGTTTGCAATCATGCTTAAGTGTCACTGGAAATGAAGAATCAATAACATCTGTATGTGCAGGAAGGCTGGACTGATGTCATTGCTGTCACCTTGCAGGATGCCTCTTCTAACTTTCAGTGACTTTCTGATCGTTGGCAGCCACTGTCCTTATTTATTTGTTTTCTGCTGGGTTTTTTTTTACAGAGCAAATTGTAGCAAGGACAGGAGAGGAACTGCAGGAGAAACCTGAAGCTGCCTGGCTCGCTGATAGAACAAATGTTATGGTCTCTGACAATGAGGCTTTCACTTCTTGCTCCAGAGATATTCAGATAGTAACTTCCAAAGCCAGGCTGGAATTCATATAAAGATGAATTTTCTGCCCAGTTAAATTTCTCCATTTGGCTTCCTCCATGCCTCACTAAGCTGAAAATGTTCCCATTAACTTCAGTATGACTTGGATGAATTGCTCACACAGGCCTCAAAGTGCCCACGAAAATCCCAAAATGACAGGAACTAACCTTGTATTTAAGGAGAGAATATGAGCTAAGAACTGTCATGAATGACTGCACAAAATGCGCTGTTTTGTGGTCCTGACAGCCTGTGCTGTCCTCAGACAGCTGCAGAAAACTGAGACTGTTCAATGGGGCTTCACGATATTGACAATAACACCCACGTTGCCCCTTTTGTTCTTCAGAAAAGACTGATGAAAACGGAATAAATTTTCTCCTTTTCTCATTATACCTCTGCAACAGGCATCAAGCACTTTTGGGAATCTAAATTTAGATCTACTGCAGCCAAGCTGTGCTCTCTGACTGAATTTGGCTCAGTCAGTTCTTGGTGATGTAGTGAAGGTCCCTCTAAGAACGAACACCTTGGAGAGTTCAATGTGAATTACAGTAACACATAATTAAATGTGTAATACTTACCACAGCCCGGCCCATTCAGATCCTTTCTGATTTTTAAGCAGTGATTTTTCAGCTTTACTTGCTGAAATATTCTTTTTGACTCTACAGCCTCACATGTGTGACTTGTATCAACAACTGAATATATCTGTATGAAAAACTGTAATTTCACTTACTTTGTCCTAATACAGTGCTCAAGTGGAGGAGTAAGATCATTTTCTTTATTTTCAGGGCACACCTGAGTTGTATCTGCAGAGAGATAACAGACATTGTTAGTGGCTGGGGAAATTTCTACTCATACAGAACCTCACAGAAAAGACCTCTCAGATGATTTGAGCCCCACTGCTGCCACATCCACCACTGATCACCACGCCTGAGCCAGGTTGGATGACTCACAGAGATGGTTTCAAGGAAAACCACAGATCAGAAAATGAAATACTGTGCTGCAGGGCTGTCACGAGGCTTTTATTTTGCCACTGATGTTGTAATTACTGAGTAACTTTTGTTACTCAGATGCTAAGGACAGTGGCAGTGCTACACTTGAATAGGAAACCACAAGTCCAGTTTGAACTGGATTAGGACTCTTTCACCCTGGAGAAGAAGATTGCCCCTTGACTGTTCAGCAAGCAATGCACAGACAGGAGAAGATGATGCTGTGTGGGATATCAGAGAGCCTCCCCAGGCTGTGAGCATTCCCTTGGGACCGAGAGGCAATTGCAGTGTTCGGGGAAAACAGAGAGGTCACTGTCTCAGACATGGCATCTGTCAACAGTGAAAGTAGAGCTGAGCTTCCCAGGGACAAAACATCCTGCCACCAGCTTGGATGTCAGTCTGCTCAGCTGTTTCCTGTTTTGGAGTCAAACATTTAAACTGCAGCAGACCAGGGTTTTTTTCTTTCTTTCTTCTTTTCTGTCTGTCACCCAGCCAATGGACTGTGAGCAGCGCACGTTGCCAAAGCAGGGTGTAGGATTTGGGTCTGCTTCAGTGAGACTGATGTAGACAGGATGGGAGGGGATTGTTCTGACATTCACAACTGCCAGTCTCAGATCTATCTGGCTCTCTTGTGTCACAGAAAGGACCTGGCTCTCCCTTGTGTGTTGATCTGCTGGGTACAAACGCATGCAGAGAACTCTGGATGACTGCAAGGGCTGGAGTAGAGGGAAATGGACAATATTTAAAAGTACATCAAGTACTGGTGTTTTTCCTCTAGATCCTCAGGAACTTAAGAGACACACAGGAATCTTTTAAGTTTAAATGAACCTTTTTTTGTCATAATATTGAAGAGTTTGTAACACAAAATTTCAGAATAATAGAAGTTGGAACCTCTAAGATCATCAAGTCCAAGCATCAACCCAGCAGCACCACCACGTTCACCACGTAACCCATGACTCCAAGTGTGGAAATACTGTAACACTCAAGTGCCACATGTACACGTTTTTTGAAAACTTCCAGGGCTGGTGACTCCACCACTTCCCTGGGCAGCCTATTCCAAGGCCTGACAACCCCTCCTGTGAAGAAATTTTTCTCTAAACCTCTCCTGGTGCAACTTAGGCCACTGTCCTGACCACAGCGCTGGTAAGAGGACAGGCACAACGGCGTGACTGCCCTTCCATTGCCAACTTGGATGAATTTTGTCATTTTTAGACTTGAATTCTTCCAACAAAAGGTTTGAATGGAACGCTTCCATAACAAAGAAATACGAAAAAAAGTATCATAAAGGTGTATCTTACAGTAACAGGCAAGGAATATGTATATTGAACTTCTAGGTAGTGAGAAACTGAGCACCAGCACTGTTACAGCTCTTCTCTGCCTATCCAGAATTTCTAATAAATGCAAAGATTTATTATTATTTTCCTCTCTTTATGATGGTATGTTGATGTCATTAACCTGCTTTTATGAAGGAACTTTATATTTCTTGTCTCCATTTTGGGAAATGGTTAAGTATGAAAAGCAGGGCAAATTCTCAATATGAAGTAGCAATTGCTGCTACTCCCAAAATATAATTCTACTCTTCTGTCTTTTTTGCCTTTCTTGCCCAGCACAATTTCTTCACTATTTCCTGAAATGTGACCTTGATGGTAATTTTACCTAATTATAAGCAGGATTCCCATTTCAAGGAATTCACCTTCTTGCTCAGGTAAAGCAACCAGCTTTGCTAATCAGCAGCAGGGAGACGTGGCTGGGGCAGTGCCCAGCTCCTCGTGCTGCATCTCCAGGTAATGCTGCCTAAACATCACCCCTGCCTGGGATTTCCACAAGGAAAATACCAGCAATATTCAGCATTCTGGTATTTCCATCTGCTCCTGTGCTCTGGGTTTAGATGTTTGACCAGTGTTACCTTCTGGATGTAAAATAATTAGAGTTTTCTCCAGACCTACCAAGGGATTACTGCACAGCCAGAGCCAGGACAGCGTTTTTGTGGAATGATGAAAATATTTGCATTTTTACTGCCTTTTGCAGAATTTCACAGATAACAAAGGATTTACTGGGACAAACCCTGGAAGGGGCTATGGCCACAACAAAGAGATATCTACAACTCCATGCACGTTTAGGCTTTGGAGAGAAACACACAGGAATGCCATGGCAGGCTGGACAGCAAAGGGAAAAATTTATACGTGCTCTGGGGAATTTCTCATCCAGGGATCTTACAGGGCTTGGCAGCTCTAGATTTTGGAAACATTCCTGGTGATGGAAAGACAGATTAGGATACCTGTTTTGGACCAGATGTTATGTGGTAGAACACAACAGAAAAAATGTGCCTCTAGTCCTGTGCTGAGCTTCATCACCCGTGTCAATTTTATCTGGGATGTGGGAACCAGCTGGCAACCAAAGTCCTGGGAAAACTGATCATTTTTTGAGCATGTGACCCCTACAGCAGAATGACAGGGGCTTTCTTTAAAGTAAGAGGATAAATAACAGGCAGAAAGATGACTGAACTCACTACCACATCTCGTGAGGTTCTCAAGCCCCCAGCACTCCCAGCACATGAACAGCTTTGCCCCAGGGACTCAGGCAGAACATACAACACCCGTCCTGCCCAAAAACCTGGATGTCGGTGCAAATAAGGAATAGAGACAACTTATTTCTAAAGAGCAGACTACAATAGAGCGGCTCCTTAAGATTGAGAAGGAATGTGGTTATCAAAGAATCACAGATGAGATTGTATAAAAATACCAAAGGAAAGAAAACAAAAGGTAGGTAGGGTATTATTAGCAAACAGGGATTTAGTGGTGGAGAACATACTGAAGTAGGTGCTTTCTAAGGATCAGAATACTCATCCAAATGCCCTCCAGTTGGAGAAATACGTAGTTACTGTAAAAGCAGCTGTGTAATTTGGCATGGTTCCCTGAAAGGAGTGTAACAAGCTGGAAGACCTTTTGCAGGCTTGTGCTTCCAGGCAGGTAAGAGACAAAACTCTTTTAGCAGATTACTGGCATCTTCTTGCCTTGGAGGCAAGGATTTTCATGTTTCCTCATCCTGTGTGCTCATTTTCCTACAGGCATTTAGGGTGAGGAATGGGAGGCCTGCACTTTCTGCCTGTAGAAACGATGTGAGATGATGTGAAGGAGAATGGGAGTAGTAAAATACATTTTATGGTCCTGGGAGTATGAGTAAGGCAGAGATCACAACCTGTTCCTTGGGAATCAGTGCCACTGAAACATTTGCCAGTGTGTATAAAGTGACACACAATCACTTTTAACCCTTTCAAGAGCTTATCCTCAAAACCTCCTTGCGAAATATAATTAATCACCACAACCAATTACGCAAATTAGGGAAATTAACATTCACTGCCTGCAACCATCACTTTTTCTATTATTGGATCCTTCTTTCTGCCCCCATCCCGAGGTGAAATGCAGAGTCAGGGAGCTGCACATACCCACTGTCAACCGTATCTCTTCATCCTGGTTGGCCAAGCCATCGTAGTAATAGAGATCAAACCTCCGTCCCGTTTTCCAGTCACTGAGCAAATCCTTTTCCAAACAAAACAGCACACTGAAGTGGCTTTCACTGCAAACCAGCCAAATTGGGAACTTGGGGGTCTTCAAGTAACAACCAACCTAGAAGAAAAATAGAAAATATTAGGGTATCATAGGGGTTGGGGAGAGAAAAATTCATTGTGGAAAACATAGAATTTGTAAGATCATTTGTTTATTGTAGTCTACAAACACTAATGAAGGCTCATTATAGACTGTTGATGAAGCAGACCAGAATAGCTCTGGTAAATCAGGGAGCAAATAAAGCAAGTATTAGGCCTTGAGTTATGGCAGGTAATGAAATCCAGCTGTCGTGCTCTTACAGCTGTAAGATCAGATCCCAGATGAGCTGAACCAAAAGAAGCCTGTCCTCTGCAACAGCTGTAAAACCACAGTAATTTTAGGTCAGGAATAGGACACTGGATCAATGGGAGGCTGTGCTGTCATTCAACAATAACTGGAAACCAGGTGAGAGACTTACAGGATCTCAGGTGCCATGAGACATCCCTGCCTGGGCAACTCAAATGAGCCCAAAATCTCTTCCTGGATAAAAAATGTAACACATTCCCTTCACTTTATCATCTTCTAGTTCACAGTCCAAACATGTATTTTAAGCTATAGAAGAATGCAATACAGAATTTGTTTTGCTTCGTTATTCTTAAAAATGAAATAGGCTCAGGTGAAAAAAAAACTTTAACAAAAGCCTTTTCTAAACCTTTGTCCTTCTTTTGAAAGTGTATCTATAAATAACCTGAATATTCTGTAAGAAAGTGCATAAAAACAACTTCCATAGTCATTCATAGATGTTTTAAACTAGAATACTCCAGAGATTTAATCTATAAGGGATGGAGGAAGGGGGTACCAACAGCACTGCAGCTGGGCTTCATACCTTGGAGAAATTGCTTAGGGAAACTGAAATCTGAAATTAAACATTTTGCTTTCAGCCATTTTGCTCTCAGGACTTTTTTCACGGAAAAACCCCTCGTGGAAAGTGAGTGACTTTTAACAGAAAAATTCTTACACATGATTTCTAGATAGACATTTGTGCATGCAGGTCCTACAGTGCAGCCCTCAGGTCTTCACCATGGGCACAGGGGCAAATGGCAAATGCCAGAAGGAAGAAGCCAACATTAATTCTGTTGCAATCAAAACTCTAACCAGCACCCTAAGTGATAAGGAGTTCACCCTAAGCGATAAGGAGTTTGTGTTTTCATCCTGATTGAGGTTTAGACTTTATATCTAAAGTGTTATGAGTGTAAATTCAGCTGCCTTCCCCAATGAGAATTTCTTCTGATGTTAGATAACAAGTCTCCAGCTAATTAAGTAACTGTTCCCTGACTCATTACTTTGCTAATATCTATTTAAAACAGCCTTTTATACAACAGTTTTGCTTTTTAAGTAAATTCTTGGCTCAGAAGTAAAGAATTTTTTTTACAAGCTTCCAATAATACTCATAAGAGGAGTTATCAAAAAAGAAAATACAGAGTTTCAACAAAAGATGGCAAATTAGAGGGACACAGATGAAAAGATTCAGTCTCACAAACATGCATATTTTAATATGCAGATAAGTCAAAGCCAAAAAGAACAGCCAGTCTCCTCCTAAAAATGTGTTCTTCCTACATTTGTCTGCAAAAGCAACTTCCCAGCTTCATCAAACAGCATTTGACAAAGATTAGAGAGATACAGAACTTTCAAAGCCACGTCCACTCCAGCTCTCTCACATGAACCATCCCCCCCCCCGAAGCCAGGACAAACTGTTCAGATGATTGAGGGCTGTAGGAACATTCTCCAAAAATGTGTAGTTTTCAATTACAATCTTTGCAGAAAGCAGCGAGGGCATGAACTCTGAGACAACAAGGAGAGTCTAAAAATATTGTAGCTCAAATCCTCCTCTCCCTAGGAAGGGAGAAGTCTCTGTTTTGGTTACATCAATTTAACCAGCTGAGGATTAGCTGCTGCCTTTGACATCGAGATGCAAAACATATTTTGTAGAAAATACAACATGGAACCGTGCTGCTGACAAAGTAAGGACCATCCTCACTGCAAGGATTCCTTTGGCTGCTTCTTCAAGCATCAGCTGTTGAGTGGAGTAGAGTCACTGAGTCATTTAGGCTGGAAAAGACCTCCAGGACCATTGAGTCCAACCTCTGACTGAGCACCACCTTGACAACCAGAGCACTGAGTGCCACATCCAGTGGTTTCTTGAATATTCCCAGGAATGGGGACTCCACCACCTCCCTGGGCAGCCCACTCCAACATCTGACCACATTTTCAGTGAAGAAATTCTTGCTGATGTCCGACCTGAACCTCCCCTGGTGCAGCTTGAGGCCGTTTCCTCTTGTCCTGCCCCTTGTTGCCAGGGAGAAGAAGCCGACCCTCACCTCACTACACCCTCCTGTCAGAGAGTTCTAGAGAGCAGTAAGGTCATCCCCGAGCCTCCTTTTCTCCAGGCTAAACACCCCCAGCTCCCTCAGCAGCTCTCACAGGACTCACTCTCCAGACTCTTCCCCACACACAGAATTATGCCCTATTTTACTGGTGAGGCCTGAGTGCTTCCTCAGCCGCCTGACCAGCCTCGCTGGTGGTAGTGATCCTGGAATAAAACCTGGAATCAAACCTGGAATAAAACCTGGAAGCAGGACAAAAACAGGCAGGAACACCCAGTGTCTTGACTCCTCAGCAAACTGCTCAAACTCAGCAGTGTCTGTGTGATCCAGCAAGAACCTGACAGAGATCGGGGCTGACAGAGACCCCTTATTTGCAGTGTGTTCCCTACGACTGTAAGGCTGAATTCCAAAGGCAAATCAGGGATATGTGACTTGCATCCTTTTTATTAAATACTATTTTTGATAAGGGCTCAATGGCTGTATTTTTATCACTATGCAAGTATTGGTTTTCAAGCAGGCTCATTAATCACCTTCAGGTGGAAGGAGAGTAAGGGGGGAATGAATGAGGTGTCCTTTTGTGCTGCATGTTTCCAGTTCCTATGGAGACTTCCCTAACCCTGATCCTCTCCCTTACAAAGCCCTCAAGAATGCTCATAAGTTTCAGGGACACCATTCTGATCTTTGGGAAACATCAAGTTTTCAAAAGCAAGCCCCTTCAAAGGGCTCATTCCCCATCTGACCTCTGACTTTGGCGTGTATTCACACGATGGTGAAACTCAACCTACAGACAAATATTTATTGCTGGAAAATTATTCCAATAGATCTGCCAGAGTGAGTGGATGGTACCTCATTATTTGGCTTTAATTTGTCCCTTGAACAAGGCCATCTTCTGCCATGTGCATTCCAAAAGGAACAAGAGAATGTGGGATCAAAACCAAGCAGGATAACTGGATGTGGCCAATCTGATGGCATTTTTCTCCAGGAGTTTTATCACTTCATGTAATTTCACCTCCTTGCTTGTGGGATTTTCCTATTCATTTTTGAGTTATCAATCATTCCTTGCTTTATGTATCTTTCCTTGAATACAGCTGCTAGAGATGTTTATTTGAGAAGTAATCACAGTGTGTAATGGTTCCATGAAGGGCTGGGTTCTGTCAAACTGAGGAATTTCTGGTAGTACTGAATCCAGTAGGATTGACAGACAAAAGGATAATTACACAAAGCTTTCAGAGTTACAGGCAGCAGCCTATTGTTTGTCCTGTCAGTGTTTTTATTCCCCACAGCTGCAATGACCTTTACTGAATGAATATTAAACAGTGTTCCAGGGGTGTTAAGAGTGAAGTGTCAGTGGTGTAAAAACCTCTTCAACAGCCCTTGGAGGAGCAGGAACCCCGTTGACCCAGGTCACCCATTCCACCAGCCCCACTGAAACACCAGGTCAGCCCCATCACTACTGTATTTGCAAATAATTAGGGGACACTGTGAGGGTAAAGTTATTGCCATTGCTGAGTATTTGATCTCAATCAGCTTTAGAAAAATAAAACTAAGGCTTATGAGATCTGCCATTCAGAGTATGCACTATGCCAGGTGAGACAGAAATTGAGGAGGTTTTAGCCATATATTTATAAAATAATAGCAAACACTACTGCTACACTGGAGCCCTTGGTAACTTCTCTGCAGCTTTGGATCCCTTTTTTTTTTTTAATAGAAAAGGAAATCTTTCTGATCATGAATTGGGAGGGGGGCGGGGAAAGGACATGACTGAAGAAGAACAGAAAGAGATGTGTTAAATCCTAGGACTCCCAAAGAAGAGACTCCTGGAAAGCACTGACTTCTGATTAAAGCTCCCTTATGCTGCCATGGTGTAAAAAGCAGCAGATGTGGCACGGAAAACAGACCTCAGGGTGCCAGGCAGCTTCAAGAGCTTTTCTTTATCCCTGTCCCACTCTGCTGCTCTTCTGGAATGTCCCACCAAGTGAAGAAATTTTGAGGGAGATTCAGACCCTCACTCAGATGTCAGCATTTTGCCATTCCCTCAGAGTTTATAGCCCACTTCAGGGAGTTATATCCCTGCAATGACGAGGACAGGGCAGGATTCATCCCACTGACCTCTTCTGTATTTATTTCTAGGCCCTCTAATACAGGTTGGCCTTTAGGCTTTGGCTATAAAATCAAATAAGGAAGAGATGGGTATTGTCAGAAATTTAGACCCCTCCCATTCACTAGTGATGCAGGGAATTGGCTGGACTCTTACCTGAAGGATTTTCAGCCTAAAAAGCACCTAAAGTGAGATGGGATAAGTCCAGATCCAAATGCAGGTGTTTATAATCCAGAGAGACAGGTGGGCAGTATCTGACATCATTTTCTGCTTTATCTGTTTGCAAAGCACGCAGAGCTCTTCTAAACATGTGGGCTTTGTTATTCCTATGGTCTTAAAACAAAAACTCTGCCATTCTGTTTCATTTGGAAGGATGTTGACAGGGAAGCAATGCCAATACCCCAACAACAGTGAGTGGCCCCTGGGAAAAATAACTGGCCATAACTCAGAGGACAACAGGACTTCATTAAAGAAAATTTCAGTTCCAGGCTAGAAAGGGGGATGTAAAAACAAGGAATGAAGAACAGACTTTCTCAAAGGCCAATGCTTTGTCAGCCTTGTTTCAGTCAC
The DNA here is from genome assembly GCF_017639235.1 of Corvus kubaryi. Taxonomy (NCBI): domain Eukaryota; kingdom Metazoa; phylum Chordata; class Aves; order Passeriformes; family Corvidae; genus Corvus; species Corvus kubaryi. Next base: position 55,524,544 of record NW_024581137.1, on the reverse strand, counting down.
ATTTGAATATACTTCGTGTTTTTGCCCGCAGTGATGCTCACAAAAGTCTTACATAAATAGCAGCTTCCTTTGCTGTATCTACAGGGCACAATATTTACCCCCCATTCCCAAAAAATAAATGGAAAATTGAAGCCAACCATCAGTTTCCAGTTTGCCCTTGCATGTTTTTGTGGCTGGTTTCTCAAAAGAGGTTGTCAAATCCTTCTTTCTCAACTTTCCCCTCCACAACCCCACCAATGGCCTGGCTTGAATCCAGCCCATCTGATGGGGACAAGAGATTGTTTGGGAGACACATTTCCCTGGGAAGATGGCTATAGGAGGGACACTCCACAGGGCAAAAAAAAAAAAAACCAGGTGAGGTGCCAGGAGACAGAGCATGTGTGCTGAATTTCATAATTCAAGCAGGCCTTGTCAGAGCACAGAGTGGTTTCTTCAAAAGGACCAAAGATAATATTTCCCATCTGTGGAATTTTAATGAATAAATTCTGTTTATTTCTGTTACTTTACTCTTTCATTTTGAAAAGAGACAGGGAAAATGTGCGTAGCTTCTTTGTCAATGCCCTCTCTGTTTTCAGAGAAGCAAAAACTAAAAAGCACCAGTCCCTTGAAGTGCTGGGCAGGGATTGGGACACTGTCAGGAGTCAGAGTAGGGTGAATTTGGGAGGTCAGACAACAGGAGGTTTAACTGCCAGGACAGCTTAAAGTAGGAGAGAATTGGTGAAAACAAAGACAAATCAGAGAGAAGGTTCAAAAGAGACAAATAACCTTGAATATTTCCATTATTTCACATACAACAGCACACACCTAAAGTGGTTTCAAAAAACATTTCTGCAGGATGGTGAAATTCATCAGCCAGCACCACACTGCCTTTAAAATGAAAGATTTAGACCTGTACTCATCCCAGTTCAGCCAGGAGCTTACTGGCAGATTTACTGGGATAAGCACTTTGACTTTTATTCACCTGTTACCCCTCTCTGCGAAGTGGAAATGCCCCTCTTGCAAAGCACAGACCTGCTAACAGGAAATGGCATATAAATGCTATACATTACTGTTATTATTATCATTATTCAAGTTAATTGTGGTGTTTATTAATTGGTTATTAATATTATTAAAGAATTAGCAAGTTATTAATAATAATGATAATAACAGCATCTGTTAAATTTATTACCTGAGAATGCAGATTATTTTTCCCCTTTTCACTGTTATTAAATGACCTGGCATAAACACGAGGAGCCTCTGTTTCCATCCCTTTCTACTTTTAATGTCACAAGACATTTTGAAAGAAAGAATTTCATCATTCTAAATCTTTTCACCTGCAATTTTAATGTGGCATTTAGGCCAAAGGCTCTGACCCAAATGCAGGGATTTTCTCATCCAGGAGTGCTAAAATTGGTCCTGCCCACTCCTGTGTCTCATCCCCTTCTCTGAGGTCTTGTCCCTGCTGAGAAACCACTCAGCTTCCCTGAGACTGAACTGCTGCATCCTGCAGGTCAGCAGACAGAGGAAACCCCCACCAATTTCATGTGGAAATGTTTCTATTGCATGAAGTGCTCTAAATAAATCCCAGGAAACCTAAAATCTTGATTTGGACTTCTAAATTAAATGTGTAAGATCACACGGAATTGATATTGCTTAAATATGGGCTTAGCACAAAGAAAAGAAACCCAAAGATGTGTAACTTGCCGACTGAAAAGTAGCAGAATTGGATTTTTAGCGTTTTTTTTCCCATTACAATACGGACTCTCACTGTGAAACTAAACATTTGCACATGAAACAGATGGAATGGATCCATCTGTCATTGTGAAACAATTTGCAGCAAGTAATTACACTGCAAAAACTCCACGGAGCTCGGTGATATGTCAGGACTGAGAGTGATGGTTAAACATTAACAACTCCAGACAAATTACTTGGGGCACACGTTTTTCTCATCAGCAAAGACAACACACGATCCACTGGAAGAGATGAATGGGTGGGGAACAGAGGGATTCTCCAGGCAGTCGCTGGAGAAGAAGGAAGGATCATTTTGTTTTGATTTGCCACTGCTGGAGTTTGACAGGAGGATTAATTCACGTGCCCTCACAGTATCTGCAACTCAGCAGCCATGCCAAGGGAACCGTGGATTACACACAGAATGCTCCACATGTCAGAAAAATGAGATAAAATGGTAGAGAAGTCTTCCTCCATGTGCATTTGGTGCATCTGGCCTGGAATCTTGAATAGCCCATCCTAAATGTGTCGGTCAGTTGGAACAAGTCTAGAGCAGGGCAGTAAAAACAAGCTTTGGACAGGATGTGCTGATGAAAAAGGGAGGAACTGTTACATCAGCTGCAAATGCCCAGCGGATGGGGATGAATTGTTTAGGGGGCAGGTTGGATTAGGAGTAAAATTATAATCAGAGGAAACTAAGTAAATGAAGAGTCTGATTTATTAATAGTATTTCCAAACACAGGCTGTGTAGTAGATATTAGAATCTCCACATTCACAAGGACCTGCAAATCTTTATTTGCATTTATTCATGTTTTAGAGTAGAGATGGGTGAGTAAAACTGTAAGATGACAGTTATATGCACTAAAATCAATGAGAAAATGACCATCTGAGCAAAAAGGGACTTAATACATACAGATTTTTAAAAGAAACCCTGCTATATAACAGGACACAAAAATATCCTGAGTTTTCCCTTGAGAGATTGGCTGGATATGACCTAAAGGGAGTTTTCTGACTCCAGTGTCTGTGATTCACCATATAGCACGCTCAGGATTTTCTTACTGCTGGAAACAAAAAATAAACCCAACCAAAAATGACAGTCCTTTTCCATGGCTGGTTTCAGTTACCAGCCTCAGAGCCACACTGTAATTGGATGCTGAGAGGAATGAAAGAGTCACTTTGAAAGACAAATTCTATTCTCGGTTCCACTGCTGCAAACTGCCACTGACATTTCTTTTTCCTGAACTGCTCTAAATTTTGTACCAGGAAGCAGAATCTGGCTCCTCACACTGGCTCCTCACGCTGAAGCCACAGTGAAGACTCCCCAGTTTGGGGCCAAAGTCCACCAGAATCGGACTTTTGTCCCAGTCCTAAGCAGACATTGCCTCTGAAATGAAATGCAGAGAACACCCAGATGTTCTTAATAAAAACCAGGACAATTTGCAGCAGATGCCCAACTAGGGTAGACTCTTTAAAAAAAGGAAACTACGTCTGCTGGAGTTTCTGTAACTGATTAAGTCACTGGCCTGGAAAAACAGATCCCGGCTCATGAGTCCAGCTCCCATGCAAGAGCACAGCAGTAGAAACAGATCCCCTCTACCACATAATTTGCAGAATAAGTGGAAAATGGTGTCTGAATCTCTGGGCAACATTTTATTTTTAGAGGGCAGGTGGGTAAGAAATAGCTCTTACCTGCCCTGACCTCGTTTACCATTTTGCTACTCCCGAGTCATTTTCCTCACTAGAGAATGGAACAAATTCTGGAGTGGTGCATAACCATTTTTTGAGGGTTTACATTGTTTATAGAAAAGAAAAAGCAGCGTGAACCAGACACAGAAGCTTATTTATTTATAGTCCATTCTATTCTGAATTAATCTGATTAGGGTACACTGATAAACTGTCCTGACTGAATTCAAGCCTTTTGTAATCTGGTGAATAATGTAAATGATTGTGTTAATTAAAAATAACAAAAGTTATAATTTGCCAGTAGCAGAAGAATGTAGCTGACTTCAACCTTATGGGAAGGAGTTAAAATCAAGCTTTGTTTTCAGTCTCACATTTAGATCAGATCAGTACAAACAAATCCTTTGGTAATCACTTCCAAACTTTTACAGAGGTGATGATGCTGCAAATGCAGGTGGGACTGCTACAAGTATCTAATCTAGCATCTCATAAAAGCAAGAGAATTTCAAATAATATTCTTGCATCAAACACAAAATTGGCTGTTTAGAACAGAACAGGTCTTTAGGGAACATGTCCATCCTGACATCCTCCATCTCCTCTTGATGGAGAACTAGTGAAATGCTCACACAAGTTTTTCCCGAGGAAAACTAACAGCTGTCACTCCTTTGAAAGTTTTAATCTATCTCTTCATTTTCATAATGACTACAATTGAAATACAACTACCAAAAGCAATTAAAGGAAACAATCCCATTGCATTAACAGCTATTTGAATTGTCTGTAATTTTTTTTTTACTGGTAATAGAATCACCACTACAGCACAGAAGAGATAAACTGAACCAAGGCAGTAATTTCTCTGCTGCTTTACTCACTCCAAGCTGATTTTAAAAGTAATTGTTTTCTTTTTAATTAAACCAGGGGAATGGAAAACATACCTGACAGACATCATAGTGCTCAAAGAGGGACAGCAAACCGATATCACTGCGACTCGTGATGCCTTTCAGAATGGTGATGTTGCCATTCCCAGAGTCCAGCTCTATCACGTTGTTGAAAACATTGGACACAGCTTTGCCAGTCAAAAGCAAGTTCACCAATTCCTGTTTGGGACAGGTTAAAAAAACAAAAACAAAAACAAAACAAAAACCAAACAGTAGTTGAACATCAGCACAAGACTGATTCAGGATTGATAGAGTTACACATCTACATGACCCCTAACTTATGTGGTTGCTTTAGGTTTATGGTTAGGATCAGGACTGCTTATAAAAAGATTCCAGACATTTTGGTCAAAGTCGTCCGAAGTAAAATGAGGAAATCAGAAAATCAGGGAGTATCCTGAGTTGGGAGGGACCCGCAAGGATCATCCAGTCCCACTCCTGGCCCTACAAAGGACACCCCAATGATCCCACCCTGTCCTTCAAAGCGGTGTCCAAACACTCCTGGAGCTCTGGCAGCCCTGGGGCTGTGCCCGTTCCCTGGGGAGCCTGGGCAGTGCCCCAGCACCCGCTGGGGAAAAAAACCTTTGCCAGCTGTGTGCTGGACTTTTTGTCCAGAAGGATGCTGTGAGAGACAGTACTGAAAGCTTTGCTGAAGCCCAAATATTGAAGGAGTTTTCAATTTTCATCCTTCCAGAGGCAAACGGCTGATAATCAATTTACTCTCACATCCAACTCTCAAACACCTCATATAAGTCTTGGGTTTGGGGTTTTTTTTTAATGAAAACATTTTGGTTTCCCTTCTTCTCTACAATGAAAAGTATGGCATGAATGATAAAAACTCAAAGCCTGTACAGTACTGTATGACATCTCTGTATGTGCTTAGTGATGTATTTTGTATGTTGGACATGATTTGTTAAATTATCACTATTTCTGCATGAACTAAAGTCTCATTCAGTAAGACATTTACCCATATGGATCCAGATCACTAAGATACTGATTCTTAGAGATGATTGTTGATTATTTCCTCTCCAATGGAAGCAGGGTGTGTTAGAGGCTAAACACACGTGACGGGGGGGCATGTGCACATGTGAGCATGCCTGAAGTTCAAGAACAGAGATATGGGGTATTTTTCTTAGCTAACATCCCACCAGGGCCAGCTGGGGTGCAACAGCATGAACCAGAGCTAAGAGCAGGCTGTGCTGCAGCAGTGAACAGCTCACTATTAATAAATAACATATGGTTAGAAACAGGAGGGGAAATAACAAAGAGAAAAGTTTCCAGAAAAAATACTGTGAATTACCATACCCAAAGACATGAATAACTCTGGTATGGCCAGTTCGGAATTGGTCTTAAAAATACTGCACACAATTAGAGCTCTGCGTTTCTCCTGAAGGATTCCCCAGAGTTTATAGGTTCTTACAGATGTTTTTAGTATTTCTAATCCACCAGGGGTGTTCCACCACCTTCCTGAGGAACCATTGTGTGGTCACAGTACAAAAGTCCTCTAGCAACAAGAGAAGAACATGAAGCCTGTCTTTGGCAGCCAGAAGGGCAATAGATAGAATCATGGAATCACTGAGGAGCTGTAGTATCAGACATGGAACCTCAGGCACCTTTCTGAAAGGGCAGGGAGGGAACACAGCGATATCTCAGCACTAAAATCAACCAAGGAGTCCAAAAGAGGCAGATCAGAGGAGTCTGAGGACATGGACACACAGGTAGAGGAACATGCAGGCCAGAAAACCAGCCTGAAAAGCAGAACCTCTGAAAGCAAAGACAACAATGTGCCAAAACATGAGGAAAAAGAATAAAGGATGAAGGAGCTTGACGTTATGGGGATAAGGGAAAACACAAAAGGAAATTGGTGGAGATTTTATAGCAGCCTTCCCATACCTAAAGGGGCTCCAAAAGAGCTGGAGAGGGACATTTCACAAGTGGATGGAGTGACAGGACAAGGGGAAATGGCCTTCAGCTGAAGGAGTGGAGGTTTAGATGGGATATTAGGAAGAAATTCTTTACTGTGAGGATGGTGAGGCCCTGGCACAGGTTGCCCTGAGAGGATGTGGACTCCCCATCCCTGGAGATGTTCAAGAACAGGCTGGATAGGGCTTGGAGCAGCCTGAACTAGGGGAAGGTTTGGAACAAGATGAACTTTAAGGTCCCTTCCAACTTAAACCATCCTGTGATTCCTTGACTCTGGGACTTAAAAATAAGAAATGCCATCTCATCCCAGACGTCAGTTCACAGAAGAGGCACAGGACAGCCCAAAACTGTACCTCTGACTCACCTGAGTGCAGTAGCCATGGCTGCCAATCAGGCGGTTTGTGAGCACATCGAAGTCATTGCGCACCCTGAAGAGGAAAGTACAATTCTATTTAAATACAATTAAATTTAAATGCAATTGCTTCTTTTCGTTAGGCACAACATCTCTAAATCTTACAGAAAAACAAAACCAAACTGTTTCCCAACCATAAATACAGCTCTGTATTTTCTGAGTCCTTTCAAGGTGATTTTTTACACGGCAAAAAAACATTAATATATCAACTAAACCTGTGGGAAGCAAAAGTTTGGTAGAGCTAGGCTTGAATGAAACAGCTGTAGAGGAGAAAAGAAGTCACTGTCATCACTAGGTAGAATTTTAGAAGTTAGAATTACTGCACTATTTAGGTGACAGAATCACAGAATGGTTGAGGTTGGAAGGGACCTCTGGAGATCCCTTTGTCCACCCCACCTCTGGTACCTGCAGCCAGTTCCCCAGGTCCACATCTGGATGGTTTCTGAATATCTCTAAAGAGACAGACTCCAAAATGTACCTGGGCAACATATTCCAGTAGTCAGATAAGATTTTCCATTTGCTATTCCTTGTAATATATCCATACCATCTATACACCACATTGGCCATGAAAAGAAGAAAAGAAAAAAGCCCTCCAGGTGTCCACATTTATAGTGGTGCTGTGTGACCCCCAATGATATGTTGTGACACCAAAGAGAAAAGTCTGAAACTGCAGTACCCATAATTATGGAGTAATGTCTCCCCAAACTAAGTTCACTCTCTCCTAACTCGTGGAATTATTGAATTAGGGATTGGTTGACGGCCTAAACGATAAAGGTTGTAACTGTGGTCGTTTTTTATCCTGCAGATATAATGGAATTGCAAACACTACTTTGTACATCAATAAATGTTTAATCTAGCTTTGAGGAAAAGCAATGCACTATATTCTGGGAGAGTTATGGCAATAAAATCCACAGATTAATTCTGCAGGTCATAAGGAAGTTCTTTTCCTTCAGCATAAAATATGCTGATCTCAATTGTTGTGACTCCATCCGTATTTTGGTATTGCTACTGAGGTAGAGAGAATGCCTGAATGATCATCAGCTAAAACTTAGTTATTTTACACACATCCAGGCTTCTTATTTGACTTGGGAAATCTATCCATACAAATACCCACGTTTCTTGACAATTGGCACAATTACTTTTATTTTAAAAAGACAGTAGTTTGTTTGTGACAAAGCAGGAGTTGAATTGATGTGGTCAGGGTAAAGCCAGCTGGGAATTTCCCCTTGATATTCCTACACATGCTCCATTAAAAATTTATTTATTAAGTAAAAACCCAGGATGTTTCCTGTCTTCATCCCAAATTTAGATAATTATTTTCTCACAGGATTTCACTGAATGCCAAAATCAGAATGTAACATATAATTTCAAGGTTGACAGTGCTAAAGATAAATTAAAATCATTCAAATAAAGTCATAGTCATGGAATCCCAATTCCCAAACTTTAGGTAATTATTTTCTCAGGATTTCTCTGAATGCCAAAATCAGAATGTAACATATATTTTTGAGGTTTACAGACCTAAAAGTATTTAAAGTAATTCAGAAAAAGTCATAGTCATGGAACCACATTTCCTACTTTGATAAATGCATTTTATCCCTTTTGCAAAAACATATTTTACCCCTTTTTAAAACTCTTATTTTAAAGGTAATTTACAAGTCAGTGTCAGACATAACAAAGTGCCACTGACGTCCGTTGCCGGTGTGAAATCAAAGGAAAGGCCGGGGAAAGTGTGCCCGTGACACGGAAAACTCTCTCGTGCACCACTGCAAGGCATGGATGGGATGATAAAAATCTTTGGATTTTGGCCATTTTTCAGTTTTAGCAACGGTTTCATCTCGCCAGAGCCGCGGGCAGAATGTCCAACATGCGTCAGTCGGGGACGAGGGGACATACGCCACACACAATGGCAGGAAGCTCTAATTCCATCTGTAGGCACAAACAATATGGGAGTGTGGAGGTGGATCCCAGCTCCTCCAGAAGGAGGACAACATCTGCCTTTGCAATCAGCCCTGCTGACGAGGAAAGCGACATCAGGAGCGTGGCCACGGGATTGACACCTCTGCTGAACGCGTTTGGGGCTCTTATTCCTGCCTGCCCAAGGCTCCCCAGCTTCTCTGCAGGTGTGTTTGTTGTGTTTCAGGTGCAAGTGCACTTCACGCATTGTAAAAATACCAGATGGTGATAATTCTGTGGTTGGTTTTCTGCTGGGGTGTTGGAGACATTTATTGGTGATAAGCAAATCCAAAAGGTTTGTTTGTTCTGCTGTCCTGGCTATGAGATGTCAACGCAGACATAATCAATAAATCATTATCACTAATATGACTGCCCCAGCATGGAATTTTCCATTTATAATTTTTAAATCACTTTAGAACAGAAAAAAAGCCACCCATTTTAAACCAGGAGTCTTTTAAGTATCCCAGTGATCATCAGACAACGATTTAAGGCCTGATTCCATGAATCCCTTCTTTTTAATTTACAGCCCAACGCTCCATGTGGAGTTTTAACAGAATCACAGATCAGTACACAGACACTAAAAGGCAACAGTGTTAATGGTAAATATTCCTTTCTTGTGTTGTATTATCACTATTTTCCAGTTCATTATCCCAGCTGGAGAGTGGGGTAGGAGCATGTTGGCTGCTAGAGCAGAACAGTGGGGTTTGCCTCTCCTGGTAATATTATAAAGTCTGTTTGAGAAAAATTATTCAGGCAGAAAGCAAGATATTGATTTTTTAAATCTCCTGAACAAGGATTTTAAATCAAGCATATGCTTCGTGTGCATTTTTCAGCAGAAATCATTCCCTGTGCTGATACAAATCAAAAAGTTGACAACAAGACTTTGCTAAATTTCAGATCTCTTGTAAAATCTCTCAGCTTGATTTTTGGTTTTAGTTGTAATGTGTGTGATGTGGTTGATGCCTGTATGAAACCAGGGAAGAGAGAGTTTGGATTCTAATATATTTGCAAAATGGGAATGTTTTAATATGCTCATAGAACTTACATGGCAAAACTCAGCTCCATATGCTTTATTCACTTTCTGCTGTTCTTTTAAAAAATATTTCTATTAAAGCCTTTTTTTCCCCAAAAAAAGGGTGATTGTGGGCCTTTATCCTGGGGTTTAACTGTCCTTTCATTCCTCATACAAGTGAACATTTTTTCTAACATTATTATCACACAAAATGAACATCATTATGTGGTGAAACCAAAAGATGTGTAAAGTGGCCTCAGAGAAAAGAATTAATATATAGCAACTGGAGAAATGTCCTCGTGACAGAAATCACCAAAATACAGCTGGCATGAATTATACCTACATTTTCATGCTTTTTAATGCTGCTGGGTTTAGGGCAGGGATGCCTGAAAGTCCTTCCAAAAAATATCTTTATATATTATAAATTCATTTTCTCTCCATGCTCCTGTTGGTGAATCTGTGTTTATCTTCAGCCTATTTGTAACTCTTTGTTTCAAGTTATAAAAAATGTGTTTATAAAGGATGTTAAGTACTGAATGTGGAGAGATGTTCTGAGCCAAGCCTTTGACTGCTTTGAATTGTCACAGCCATACTGACACAATTTGCTGACTTCCAGTTGTTAGAAATCTGCCTAGAAATCAATCCACCCTGGGATATAACAAAAAAAAATAATCTAAGGGTTGAAGACAGATGGACAAAGCCACCATTAGACAGAAACTGTAAAGTCATTATAAACCTTAGCACTGATGGTGCATTGATGAAATAAACTTCAGTGATCCGTACAGACTCTATAATAAAGTTTTAGAAATGCATAAATACAAGCCCAAAATAGAAATATTTTAAACACTGCAATCTCCAATATAGCATAATCTGCAATCAGATGAACTTTTCCTTAGTAAAAACTGAGTTCAATAAATAAGACATATTTAAAATGCTTCACATACATTTATTCTCAGTTTATTTCCAGGAAAATTCTCGACAAGTCTTAAATGGAGAATAATTAAATACTGAATACAAAAGTCCCACACAAACTGTAATAGCAGGAATAATCCCAGACTATCACAATGTGAGTTAGTTCATGCCATAGATACCGTTTGCCTTGATAACAGAACAAAATAAAATAATATAAAAGAAAAAATAGTGCATTTGAGTAAGTGCTGGCTGGTTTACAGTCCTTAACTCTGACACAAAGCTGCCTCAGAAAATTGGTGACCTCACTTTGTTCATGGCAACAGACAGTCACATTAACAAACACACAATTACAAGTCTCCTCCCAAAATAGATTTGGGGCTGGGAGGGAGAAAAAACTCATCTTCAAGCATAAGGATTTCAAATAATTACAATGGGGATGTGGAAAATGTCAGCATGGGTGACTGCCTTATTGTCTAAATGTTCCAGAATATTTCTTTTTTTTTTAATATTGGCTCATGGCAAAGGTTTCAAATGAATGTTCAAAGAAGGGAAGAGCCTCTCAAAAAAAAAAAAAGTAAATAGTTTGGGATTCAGACAGTGAAAGCAAGGAAGTGGATTCATTCTTTATTTATCACTTTTGCCACATATCTGCTAATTTCACAGAGTTCTTAAAATGTACTGGGGTGCTCATGCCAGTTAATTCATCAGCTCTGCTGCCCCAGGGTGCTGATGTACTATAGGAAGAATTTATATTTCACAGGGATAGATCTGATGGGAAAAATGATTCATCTATTGGCATATTCAACCCACTATTTTATTTTTTTTTAAGAAAAAGCCTTTCTTACTGAGTGCAAGAAATCAAGCAAAGATACTGAACCTGTATCTACCTCACCATACTGACCCTTCTGCAAACAGCTGAATACTCTGAATGTAACAAGAGTAGCCTGATGAAATTAGGACAAAATCTGACAATTTATTTGTTACTGCTACATTTTGTAGTAGAATCACACTTCTTCTTCCACACCTCTGCAGACTTTTAATCAACATACTTTATTCCCCTAAAATAAAAAGATTTAATTTCTGAAATGCTCTGATTCGCTAAAGGAAAGGGAAAAAACAGGATTGGAAAGATGATCAATCACTTCTGGGCAGGATTCATATCACTAATTTTTATATCTAAAGATGGACACATGAACAGGCAATAACTCTGGAATTCTTTAAATTTGTGTACATGGAGAGAAACTGGTACATCCTGAAGGCAAATTAGGTGACCTTGCTCAGGTAATCTGCAGAGCAGAGGAGGAAACTACAGGAAAATTCCTTATCTCCATCTGATGAACACACAGTCAAAGGAGCCTGCCATGGCCCCTGCTAAATACCAAGCACCAGAGGGATAAATCACAAATATTCTGGTACTGCAGACAGACAGAGTCTATTTGGGTTTTTTTTTTAGATTAAAAGCTGAGAAGCGAGAAATAAGATTGATATAGAAATAAAAAAAAAACCCTTCGAGAAAGACTCTTTGATTGGACAAACCCCATTAAAAGCAATGCATGAAGACTCGATTACATTTAGTTAATTTGATACAAATTTTAGCTCAACAGAATTTGAGCATTTAGATATTGCAGGATCAGAGGGATTTCTAATGGTGAGAGGAAACCACAGCTGAGAAATGGAGCAGCTTTCCTGTGGGAAGAGGCTACAGAGACCAGGACTGTTTCACTACAGCAGGACACAACTGATGGACTGCAAGAGATCTTCAAATGGTAAAGAGATGATTAAGGAACATTTCCTCACTACTTTTCATAACATGAATTCCACAGCAATCCTTAGACTTACTGGGCAATTCAAGGCAAAAAAAAAGGAAAAACTCTTTCACAAAACACATTAATGCAGCAGGGAGCTCATTGCCACAGGAGGTTGTGGAGGCCAAAAGGATTAAAGGGCTTAGAAAAATTCATGGAGGACAGGTTTCATCGAGGCCTAAGGAACTCAGTGACCTGGACACAACTGCCAACTTGGAATTACTGCTGGAAACATGGAGAATATTCCAGCAGAAGGATTCTTCACTGTGCTTCTTAGAGAGTTTCCTATCTTCCCCCTATCAAACACAGGATAGCATGCTTGAAGAACCTTTCCTCGATCCTACAGGGGCAGTCTAATGGAACCAAGGGACAGTTAAACCCACAGATCTCACAATATTCCATGTTTACATCAGCCCTGGTGTGGACTGCAGCCATATCCCACACTGGGATAAAGCAGAATTGTGGGGAGGGAGAAGGGAAGATGGTGTTCTCTGCATCTGGCAGGTAAAACCCAGCCATCCCAGTTACTCTCTTGCACAGAAATCCACACTTCTTAGCTGCTTTCTCAGCTTTCCATATTTTCTCAGTGGTAGCTCAGGAACCTGAAATCTGGTCAGGCTTTGATGAGCTTTATTGACTCAACAGGCCGTCCACTGATGCACTTTCACACTGTACTAACACCCATCTTTAAATTAAATAACTTTTCCCTGTGTTTCCTGTTTATTTACAGCCACTACCATGCCATTTTTGAGAAAATAGTTATGTCCCGCCTCAAAATTTGCTTTTTTTAAGGCTAGAAAATATAAAAACCTTTTGTTCTTTTAGAATTCCTCTTTGACAAAACAGATTTCTCCTTCCCCTGGTCTGTGCTTTTCCTACACTTCTCCTGGCTTTAATGAGTGAACCCAGCCTGACATGGTGTTTCTCTGAGGACACATCAGTGCCTTGCACAATCCATTAACATTTCTTCACCTCCTAAAACTATTTATGTTGATACACCCCAAGAGCAGATCCAAGGGTATTTTTTAGTGCTGGCTCAGAGTCATTGTGTGCTCTGCTGCTCTTCAGCTCCTCATCCTGCCATTTACAGCTGATGAACCCCCCAGTACAGTAGTGAGCAGCCTCTGTTTACAAGACCTTGCAGTTTCTGTAGTGAAAATAAATTCTTTTTTATTGCCCTCATCATGAGGCTGAGCCAACTCTTTTTTACAGCAGATTTGTTCTCTGTATTGACAGGGCCTTTCAGCTTTTCAGTCACCAGGTCACTTCATTAGCACACCACTCCCTTTTTCCAGCATTATTGTAAGGAATAAAACATTTTTAATCCCAGACTGATCATTGACAAACTCCATCAGTCACCTTCCCCGTGCTAACAACTCTTTTCTGAGTCTCTCTCTTTTAGCACCTTTACAGTTCTTAAAAGATGTGTTATTTTCACATCAGCAAACGATTTTTCACTTGAAATACCAAATAAAAATCTCTTATTAGGTCTCCATTAACTAATTTTATTCGGTTTTTTTTTTTTTTGAGTTTAACTAACAGTTCCCCATTCAGTCCTATAATTGCAAGTCAAGTTACTCTATATTTAAATAAGGCATGACAAAAGTAAGCTTTTAGGATCAGGTCCATTCATAAAGTCTGAAAGCAAGAGAGAGCTTGAAAGCGCTGAATAAATTTAGGAATGAGGTGTAGGTACAAAGCTACCTGGCTTCTTTTTCTCTTCTTGTTGTGTAGCCATCACTTTTTCAGGTAAAATTCTACCTCCCACAAACTTAATTCAGTTATTATGCATGAATCCCAATTAGCCATGCTGACTCTGCACCGTGTTCCTCTCCTTCCTAAAAGGCAGAACACTAATTTAGACTTGGAGCATTCTTTACATTATTCCTGGTATCAGCCACCTCCACTCTACACACACACACCTCACATATTTCCCTGATATCTTTGTATTAATATGATAAGGAAATCACTTGTTGTTTCATTTCCTCAGGTCTGACCTCGCCTGAACCACATTTTTTCTCCATTTTCCAACACCAGCACTCAGACCACTAATGACAGAGAAGGTTGTTGCTTACCACACTTTTTCATTCCTCTGCACTATTTTAAGAAGTGAGAAAACTCCCCAGGGAATGAGCTAATCATCTTCCTTCTCTACAGTATTGTTCCTCAGCTTTATGATTTATCCTGACCTGTTCCACAAGGAGATTGATGTCTCAGGGGAGCAATCTGGATTTATTCCCACAGGTGATCTTTCTGCTGCACATCCACACCAAAATTTGCTGTCACTCAGTCTCTAGTCCACTTCTGTGAACACAGCTGGTGACAGCTTCCTGAATTTCCTTACCAGGGGGACAAGAGTCACATGTCTCAATTATCAGTGCAAACTCCACGTTTTCCCCCCTTTCTTATTTTTGGCATTGTTTCCCAATTCCCAATCCCTTACCTATCAAGGTAACAAACAGAACCAGCATAACAACCTCTTTGTCTTCTTGATTCTTCCCTTTTTTTCTGAGTGAAGCCTCATTTTTTCACCTTTCTCTACCACTAACCTTTGCTTTTTGTCCTCCAGTGTAGCAAACATCCTCAAACCTAATTCAACCTTTCCTCTTCTTTGCCTCTGTGGTCACGTTTCCACCTGGATCACACTCCTAATCTACAATGTTAAATAGCTTCCTTATATTCACATTTTATTTGGCAAATCCTACACATTTCCCTTTAGTGAGACCCTACTCTCCTTTCCTGTATCTGGTCTTCAAAACCCCCTTTTCCCACCACCTTGTGTCCCTGGGTCCTCTCTCTCTCAAGCATTAGAAGGTGACATTTCACACACCAGTATGTTCCACTTCCTATCCCCTTTGGAAAGCACATCAATCTCAGAGCTTCAAATCGTGGTCTGACATCCTCCCACAAATACTGCCAGGGCTGTGCCACTGATTGCCCCTGTATTCTTGCCTTTCTTTGAAGGAAAAACATTAAACTCAAGCAAACTCCCCTCTTTATTACCTTTTAGCAGCTGCAAGCTGTGCTTCATCAAGGCTCTGCATTTATTAATTCATTAATGTTGCAAGCAACTCCTGCCCAGTGAACACTCTGGCTACAAGGGCCTCTGTCCAATTCCCACAACAGAACTTCAAAGGCAGGGAAGATCCTGAAAATCAGGAATTGCATGCAGCCCATTGAGCAGGAGGCACAGAAGTTCACTCACCCCAACAAAAGAGGGCTCAATTCTTCCCTACCAAGGCCTGGATCCCACAAAGTCTTTCCTATTTGCTCCTCCCACTGTTCCTGAAATCTAACCTGCTCCCTTCATGTCGCAAAATCCCAAACAGCTCTTGGAGAGCTCTGAGATCCTCAAGTATTTTTTTTTTTTCACTTGTGTCCAGCTCCTTGTTTTTTAGCACTGTAACATAATTGACAGCAGTTTCCCCTCAAAACCAGCAGCTTCCCTGTCTTTTTCAAGGACCAAAAGCTGTAAAAAACACAATGACATCTATTTCTATTACATAACTGCAAGCCCTGAGTGAAAACTGCTCACAGACACAACTTCCCCAGCTATTGGTCTCCCAGGCACTCTCAAGTGGAGAGGAAACTACCTCTGGAAAGGTTTTCCCAGAAAACTGGCTCACGGAAAAATGTACTTCCATCAAGAGCTGAGAGTGCCCCGTGTGATTGGATCTTTCACACGAAGTTGGAATTGGAATTTTACCCCTGGCCCAGCCAAATGGACACTTCACAGAAAGCCTTTCTTAGCAGCCAAACAGCGTAAGGAGAGAAGGTGCATTTCAGGGGAACTCCAAATTAGAGATTGGCTCTGGGACAGGAAAAGGTGTCAGCAAAGGAAAGCGGACTGAGGGTGGGGGATCCTTTGTTCCACCCACAGCCCATCAGCCAGCAGAGCATCACTTTCCTTTTCAATGTCCTGCATGACTGGAAGACATTTAAGGTCAGGTAATGTGTCAGAATTGGGGTTATTTACAGTAAATGATACAGAAGGGATATAGGAAATACTACAGGAAAAAATGGTTTGATAGGGATTACTGCAGTGATGATCACTGCCTGTTACACATCTCAATAAAAACTTCTCTCGCTGAGTAAAGGCAGACAGAACTGTTCAAAATCTTTTAAAAATAGTAAAAATGGTTTGCCAATGGATCAAAGAGGAAGATTCTTGGAATACTGTCTGCAACCGGACAAATGATTACAGAAGTAAACCCAAGATGATAAAAAGATACATTTGACCATGGTAAAGGGCATAATAATGGGCAGCATTTAACATGATTTGGTGCTTCTGTGTGTTTATGTCAAGGATGGATTAGGATGGCAGATTAAGGAGATTTAACTTCCCCAGTTAGGTAGAATAGTACCACAGGAAGGAAGAGTAAGTGCTCAAGTGCACAGAACAACATCACTTTAATCATTTGATTCCCTTGAATGAAAAATTGTTCATTAACAGATTTTGGAGAATGAGGTGAATTGGTAATAATCAAGGACAGAGCTACCAGGTGTAAGAAATCCTAGACTGATAAGGAGTCATAATGTGATTTATTCAATTTAATAACAACTGCCTTGTGAAATAAATAAACTAAATAAACACACAAAACAACCAACTCCAAACAAACAAAATTCCCCAACACCAAAATGGGAACAGCACAGATAATTTTGGAACAGGTCTGAACACCCTCTTCTGGAGCAGTAAGGACTACAGGAGTGTAGTTAATAGAGTTGTGGGAGCACGACAAGGAAGATGTTGACGTGTATTTTCCAAGGTTTTATGAGCAGCCAACCTTAATGAAGTACACAGCCTCCTCTTAACTTGCAGAATCAGTGTTCTTTTTTATTTTTCCCACAGCTAAAGCCATTGTTTTACTTATTCTCATAGAAACACTTCAGAGAAAACATGGAAAAGACAGCCAGTGACCAATCCTGACCAGAGAGTGACACGTGACCTGATATCAGTAACTGATAAAAGTACCCCCAAGTCGACAGAAGTTATGCACACAGGGGCATTCTGAGGTGTGAGCAACACAATGAGCCTGTGTTTCAGATCAGGCTCTGTGCACTGGCTCCAGGTAGCCTGAAAATGGCAATACACTGCTTTTCCACAGAGGGATTCGACCCAAGGAATTTTCTCGTTCCACGTTTTCTTTGCTCCAATGTAGCAATCTAGTAGTGATGCTTTTATGCTGTAAGGTTATTGCAGTGATTAGGAAAAATGTGCAAACAGATGGTTGCTGAGGAGCTGGAATTTAAGGAAAGCTGAGGATCCAGTGAGAGGATCCAAAGGCACCACATCCCACTCCAGGAATGGCTTTGCATGAGCAAGCACAGCGAGGAAGGTGCCAAGGGTTGGGAGAGGATGAGGCAGCATCCAGCAGGGAAAGCTGTGCTGCAGTTCCACTGCAGGTTGGAAATTCAGTCAGACTGTGGGCATCACTCAAGCTGTCATCAAAATCACTCCTGAATATTCACAACTTTCCTACACTCAGTGGTGAGGCTCAGTGGGGGCTTGCAGCCCAGCTTTGAGCTCATTCTCTCATGGAGAAGAGATATTCCATGCATGGAAAATATCCTGTAGCTCTCATCAGCATGAAGGTTCCAGTACACATCTTGCACACTCAGAAAAATTACTCCCCTGAGCTGCTATAATATAATTATTTTTTTAATTTTTCACTGGCTAATTAAGAAAGAAAAAAAAAAATTTAAAAAAAGAGGTTACAATTGTTAGGGCCCAGCATTCCTTCCTGTACCAGAAGCAACAACGCGTTCTCAGCAACTTCCTCAGGAATTCTCACTCCTCTCTGGCCATTTGTTATCAGTTCAGGCAGTGATGATCATTAGCACTCGGAGCATGAAAAACTCATTACCCAAAATCTACAAAGCAGTGCAAACTCCTGCATTTCCTGGCATGCATCCCCACGAAATAAAAATACTTAAGATTGCCAGTGATTCTGGAACAACTGCCCAACAGAGCTGGCTGAAAGCTGGAATTTCCATTTGTGAGGGAAAATCTGTAACAATGTAAAAATTATGGAGCTGCACCAAAAAAGCACCAGCAGCAGCAGCAGCAGCAAACATCAAGGCAGAACAAAATGGGGGACACGGAGATAACATCGAGGCCAGGGGGTTTAGGGATACTGGAGCTTGCACCTTCCAGGAATTGCTCTAAATTTGCTTGAACCTCTTGATACTTTTGGCCTCCTCATCTCCCAGTATTGAAAGTGACTTATGCTGTGGGAAAAAAAACCCCAGAACTGTGGCTTGTTTTAACATCAAAGTCCAAGTGTTTCCCTGAGAGCACCCAAGTTTTTGGACTCTGAGGGAAAACCTTATCATGGGTGCCTGAATTTTTATTACTTCCAAGTTATTCCTCTTCATTGGTGAAGAAAAAGGACTTTTTTAATCTGTCCAAATTAAAGGGAAACTTCATTTTTGTCTTCCACTTTGCTCCAGTATTAATGTGACTTTACTGGCCTGGGGGAGACAGGACTACATGCAAGATAAAATATGCAAGATCATATATTTATATAAAGCCATTAATGTGTTTTTATTCTGTTCTCAACTCCCAACATATGATTTATCTTCTGTCTATCACAGAAGATTGAACTGATGTGTTCAGATAATTGAATTTCTAGTGGTGATGCCAGAATTTCTCTCCTTTTTTTATAACAGCCTATTTAAAGCCCATGGCTAGGTGAGGATAGTTGAGACTGTTCTCATCACGTATAATGCTCTGCATTACTGACATTTAATCTCCCATTTTTCATTGACCTGTCACTATGAAACAGATTTCATTTCATGACTTGATATTTATAGTGTAAAATTTCTTCAGGAGTAGGTTATTTAGATTTTCTCACTTTAGAGGGGAGATAACCAAGCACTTCTGGAGATGATTTATATCGTTCTAAGCTAGACACCCAAAGTAAGTCAAATTAATCATGATTTCTTTATGGTTTTTTGAGTATAAAAAGGCCTAGATGCAAATGTTTCCATAGAAAGTAAATAAATCACAGAATCCTGGAATGGTTTTGGTTGGAAGGGACCTGAAAGCTCATCCAGACCCACCCCTGCCAGGTGCAGGGACACCTTCCACTATCCCAGGTTGCTGCAAGCCCCGTCCAACCTGGCCTTGGACACTTCCAGGGATGGGGAGCCCACAACCTCTCTGGGCAATAAAGATCATTAAGATAAATAATCACACTCAAAATAGGAAAAATCTAAGTGCTGCCAACTCCCTAATTAAAGTTAAATAATATTTTTTTTCCTCACACAAAAATACAGACAACTGAAACTTCCATGGAGTTTTTTTTTTGTAAAAAAACCTGATTTTCTGTTAAATAAAAAAAAAACCAAAAAACTGGGACAGAACAATCCCAGGGAGATCCCTTACTGGCTGAAAATTCCATTATCTAAACCAGCTCTTATTTGCCTTCAGCTGCTCATCCAGAACTATGCCAGTTATGTAAATAATTGCTTACCATGCTGGTAACACTCTCTGAATGGTACATATTTCTTGAGGGTATCAGCACTGACTTACTTGTCTTGATATTCTTAATATCCTAAGAGAAGCACTGTGACATAGGCAGCTAAATCGATTGCTGAGGATTACATAAACAAAATTCAGTTTGCACTTCTAAAAAAAAAATTATGCCAAGGTCTAAAACCACTTTCCATTGTGTTTAAAGACAGAAAAAATCCTGTTTCTTGTAACCAAAAGATAGGTACCAGCTCAGTGTCTCACACAGTACAAGCTAGAGGAGTAACAGTACTTTAAAATGAAGTTTTGTGAGAAAATCATGACAATTCCTCGAGCTGCACTTCATAAACTGTTCTGACATTCTGGATCAGATCTGTAACAATATTTAGATAGCTTAAAACGCAAACAGGCACCATAAGGAATTGTCATGTTCACTTTAGACACTGCTCCCCCAAATAAAAACACAGATGATTGATTGGCCTTGTCATAATCCATCTGTTAGGAACTGGGAGGTGATGAGGGAGAATATATCCTTGCTTTTATTATTAAAGAATATTTATCATTTTATAGCAAGCAAAGCAGGGCAGACAGCAGCAATTATGGACCTACCAAATGCCAAACAGATCATTACTTGCACAAATACCTTTACTAGTCTGAACCTCTCTGTTGTAACCAGCTCAGAAAAATGAGAATAAATGGCATATGCCTTGGAATTATCACATCATTTGTGTTAGAGTACAAAAGCAGAGCCAAGCCAAAGGCTGAAGTGTTACTACAAGCAATAGAAAGGAATAAATTACAATAAAACCGAAAGAACTCAATCTGGAAACACCTGCTGGGATCCCAGCAGGTGAGCAACTGATTGTGGATCTCAAATTTGGACTAAGTTGCTGTTTCTTGTCAAGACAATGCAGAGCTGTAAGAAATAAAAGCTTCCACAAACCAGACTCGTGCTGCTTTCAAGTGCAGCTGCTCTCTCTGTGTCACCTGTCCTTGCAAACTGCCCGGGAGCAGCTTCCCCTTGCTCCCGGGGATTTTCACAGGAGTGGAGCTTGATTAAACCAAGGAAGCCTTTCTATTCCAACCCACTGACACTCACAGCATCACAGCAACACCTTCAGTCTGTATAAAAGCACAGTTAAGTGCCACTGTGCCTGGGCAAGCCCCAAGTTTTTAAAGAGGTTATGATGAATTTCCATGGGTTAGAGTTCAGAATATTCATTACAGCAATAAACTGAGACCAGATTTGCCACACATTACTTACAACTACCTAAAATTGAGCTGCCTAACCCATTTTTTTTCTAGCTTTTCCTTATCACTATCACGGGCAGAGAGACTGGGGCATCACAGGCAAGTTATTCCCCCCTACCTAAGATGCCTCAAATGTGAAATAAGTAACCTTCTAAATAAGTCTTGCTTAAACTGACAAGGTAGGGAGCACAGAAAAGTACCTCAGATATGATAGATACCTCAAGTTTAGATGGAGTATTTGATATCAGATGTGGTGGACTGATCACTAAAATAGATATATATAGATATATATACATGTTCATACACACAAGTGTGTGTATACAACAAGAAAAGCCAAGATGAGTTGAGAAAATCTGCATCATTCCCCCGTATTTATCAGAGCAAACACCACAATGGGTTAAAAAGGCCAGAGATTTAAGCACACCATGGATTTTTTCTCACTTTTCACAGCTCACTTTGCTCTGCAGTTTAGGAAACAAGGCTAGAGAGGCACTCACAGGTTGATGGATCTTGATAAGATGACAGACACAGTCAGGAGGATGCACCCATAGGGACCAATTTCAAACTGGAAAAGAAAAGGTGTTATTTTGGTGTTTGTTTGTTTGTTTGCCTAGGATTCTGGTGCTATTTTGTTTGTTGTGTATATATTTTTTGCCCAATCCTCCAGAAATGCAAATGGAACTGAAGGCAGAAGGAACTGCTGTGATTTATGCTAAAACTGAATTTGTTGCTGTGCTTGTTAAAATGCAAGACATGTCCATACAGTGTTTGAAACTGTTCAGAACACATTGGGTGAGACTAACAGACACAGAAAGTCTGGCAGCTGAACCATCATTTGTTTAATTAATATATAATTAAGCACAGTACCTGGTGGATATTCTGCTGTAGAAATAGGACCAGATCCTCGTATCTTGTGGCACTGTGAAGTATTAGCTGGGAACAAATGCAAGAAGGAAAAAAGGGGACTTAAAAAACAGCAACTCATTTTTATATCCTGAAAGCTGAAACAAAGTAGCCAAAACTTTCAAACTGCCTGGAAAGATCTGACCCGACAAAAGGAAATAAAGATCTAATGAAATCTACCCCTTACTGCGGTCATTTGGCATTGAATTGTATCTCAGCACCCCGTATATTCTGAATTTTTCAATGCTGCTTCTTGGTGTTTTAAAGCTTGTTGAACAGACCTTTTGACTCAATTTTAAGCATTGTTTATGCAATGAGAAACAATTCCTAGAACAGAGGAATACTGAAGGTGTACAAGACACAGGACGGGCAAGAAGCTCAGGGGTTTGTACCTATAGGGTGAGGCATTTATCCTACTCAGAGAATTGAGTACTCCTATTTAACATGAATTCCAGGAGAGCTCACAGATCCAGGCCCTCACTTCAATATTCTTTGCCTGTTTTTCCATCTTCAGATTTTGAGACATCCATTCCCCTTTTAGGAGGCCAACAGCATTTCCTCCAACCACTAAAGCCTGGCTGATGGCACCACTGCTTGCAAAGCCATCTGAAAGCCTCAGATGGAAACAAGGAATAACTGGAAAGTGTTCTGCCATTTGGAGCTCCTGGAGAGGGAAAAAAAGGCAAAAATTCTGTCTAAGACAAGAAGAAAATAGTGCCTTTTCATGCTCATGGTCGATTGGAGGGGGGCACGTTCATTTTTACTGTGTATCATTAAAAACAGGCAGAGTTTTTAGGTTTGGAAGGTAAATGGGACAAAAAAGGATTTCGGAGAGCCCAACTTCCCACAGCCACTGGGACAAGTCAGAGCCAGGCAGGCTGTGGGATTTTATTTCCTGTTGGGTTTTGGATCATAACTAATTTAACATAACAGATTTTAAAACCTTAGGAGAGCAATGGAAATCAGATTCACTGAACTAAAGCAGGGAAAGCAAGAAAGAGGATCTGGAGAACAGGAGTCACACAGAGCCTTACAGTTTCTAGGATTCCATCTGCCTTGTATTTTCCTGTGGGAGTGAACTGCTGTCTTCCTGATGGCCTGAAGGGGATATTCGGATGAAACTCACGTTAAAAGGAAGAAAATGGCATTAAAGAGGAATCAACATGTTATATGAGCTGAATGATGAGCCAAAGATTTGCATTATTATTATTTTTAATGATTTTTAAAAAAGAGATTTCTTGTAAATACGTTCATATTGCAAATCAAACCTCTATCAGTGAAACAAACACTTTATCTGTGCTGTGCTCGCTCAGTCTAACATGGATTACAAGTTTCTCCACACAGAAAGAGGATAAATATAAATTTAAGATGTTAATGACAGTTTTTATTGAAAAATATTTTTAGAGCAATGACATTCAAACAAGCAGAACATATGTAAAATATCACAGAGGAAGCAGTTTTCAGATGTAAAATATGTGAAATATCATTTGAAAGGTCTTTGAATTTGCTGCTTCTATTTCAGGTTTAAGGATTTCTGTGTCCCAAAGCCTCTCTGCTGCTTTTTAGCTATACCAAATCTTTAAAAGACATTAATTATGCTCACAAAACCAAACTCACTTAAAAATATCCTTTAGGTTCCAGTGCAGCCAAAGCCAGGGATCTAGAAGTTGGATGTTTTGTGAACAAGCAGCCTACTTGCACTGCATAAACTAAGCAGGCAAATACAGCAAAAGGAACTTAATTCCAGCCATAATGGAATATCCTGCAACACAGGAGCAGAATGCTGCATCTGGAAAAAAATAGCTCTTGCTGAAAACATTTTGGAGGATTCCTACATTCAATTACATCCACAGGATCCTCCACAGCAACTTCGAAGTGTTTTGCCTACTCTGTCCCAGCTACTGGGGCAGCAGAAACCACATTTTGCATTTCTCCTTAGGCTGTTTTAGGGGGCATAAATGCAGCTTACAAGGCTTTTATATCGTGAATTATGTAGATTTGGGACAGATAGAGGTGTAAGAGCAGTGTGCAGTGACTAAAAGGGCTTGTCCTACTCACAGTGCCACGAGGGCTTTCTCGTGGCCCCCCGCACGCCACAGAATGTCAGCGAGAGCCAAGGAGAGGCACTTGGTCCTGTGAGCTTCTGAGGGCTGGAGGCAACTGCAGTCCAGGAAATAAAGGAGAGAGACAAGCACCAAAATTTGAGGGCAAACAGATTCATGGCAGGTTTGTCCCTAAAAGAACAAAAGCATCTTTAGAGACAATTTTGTACTGATTAATAACAAGGCTCCAGTGAGTTGCCTCAGAAAATCATCATTTGGGTACCTCAGTTCTTCTACAGATGGGAAAGAGACAACCTGGATGGCCACAAATCCTGTGAGTTGAAGAGGGAGCTGGTATTGTCACTGGGGAGACATTCCAGGTGTGAAGGTACAGCTGGATCCCCCCTTCCTCTGGGAATCAAACAGCAGAGTGAGCGGCCACAAGAGCACCCACTGCACACCCTGCACTGAGACTTCTCAGCACCCACAGAGCTCTCGAGGAGGAGATGCAATTGATGTCACCACTGGGCTTCCTGGAACCATTCTCTGAGGAGAAACCTCATTTTAGGCATTTCAGAGGACCCTGAAGATAAACACACCCAGTGAACAGAGCTGTAGGGAGAACAACTCTGTCTTTAGATTGCTGCAGAACAAACTGGGCACACTGGGTGGGTCTCCTCTGAAGTCAGAAGGACTCAGGACTAATTCACCAAGGTCAAGTGTTAACAGCTCTGTGCTGCTTTTTGGGGGCCTGGATGAGTTTTTGTTGCTCCTAATGATAGTTAACCTGCTGATATGGGCACTTAAGCAGTTGCAAGCTTGCTATGTCTCTGTCTTCTGTGACACTGCTCCTGTCATACAGGCGGATTTAAGTGATGAAATGCACATCTCTTCTTCTAGGAGATCATTACGTAATCTGGTGTCTGATTTACAAAAAATAATTAAAATAAAACTGTTTTTATCATTAAAAGCAATGGATGAAAATCAAGAGAAGACCAAATAAGGTAGGGTCAACAACAGGAACTGGTTATGCACAGATCTGTTATCACACCCTGATCTTCTAAAAGAAAGAGCTGTTCTTTCACAGAACATATTTTTAATTGCTTGGACAAAAAAGCAGGTAAATGTTTCAGGGAACAATACCACATTGTCAAATAATGGACAAGAGAAGCTACCTCCTCCTTAAATCTGTAATAAAACTTTCAATATTCTCCAACAGAATTGTTTTATATTTTAAATATAATTTTTAGCTTCTAAAGGCATTCATACTTCATTTCTTTCTGAAGTTTTTACTTCTTAACCCTTTTAAACAAATCTACACCGTAATGTTTTTACCCACTACTCCACTTTCTCCAAAGTACCATCAGCAATAAACACAGGGCTTGCATTTTCTTAAAGAAGGTGTGCCCCAAAGTCAGGACCTCAAACATTACAGGACCAGGAAGCTAAAAGTCACAAAATGGGAAAACTGGCAGAATTTAGAATAAACCAAATATTCATGAGATTGAAGAAGTGGCCAAAAGATCCCACGCCACTGGGGAGAACCTAACTGGAGTTTTCCCTGGTGGCTTCAAGAATGGCACTCTTTGAAATTCAGATTTTATCAGTTTTAGAGTGTTACCAGCATGGGAGAAGAGGACAAAACCTGTTCCCAGCGTTTGAGTAAAAGATCTAATAATTCAAAAGACTAAACAAGAAACACCAATCATCAAAAAAATTAAACAGCCTTTCAAGTTCAATGTCTGCCTTGAATGTAACATTCACTTAGAGAACATTTCCCCCTCTGAAGGATGTGAGATATGGGAAATAATTGGTGAGAGTTTTCAAGTGAAAAAAAATATAATCACAACTTTCTCTTATCTCTGCCTGTGTTCTAATACAGACACCCAGAAGTTTATGGGAATCACAACTAATTTATGTGTCTGAGAGAGACAGCAGAGGAAGAAGGAGACATGATAATTATTTCTTGAATGTGAAAGAAGCCTGAAATCAAACATTTCATGTGAAGTGGTTGATAATTTGAAAATCCAGGTTAGAATTAGAAAGGAGTATTTATCCTCTTATTTCAAGCTTTGAGACTTCCCTTTCTTTCTCCCTGACTCAAAGTTTCTGCCCATGGCAAACACAGCGTAAGGAAAGTTATGTTTATCTCATGAATAAAAAACAAAAATCTTTTAAAACCATGTGGACAATAAGAGGGGAAAAACAGGAGAGACAAATTCTGCCAAGTAAACAGGATGGGCTGGAGCTGGCACAAGTTGGGACACACAGTTTAGACAACCTGGCCTCCATCCACTTCTTTGGGTGCCACACAATTTTATTTCATTTCTGATCTCTGAACCATGCTGCAAGAGGAAAATTACCATCTCTGTTTTTACTAAGGATGACCTGAGACACAAAGGGACCAAGGAGCAGATGATCAAAGGCCGTCCTCAAAGCTGAAAGAAATTCTTGGTTTTCACAACCAGAAATAATTCTTCTGTGGAGATCCCTGGTCATAAAACCTAAGTATGTACCGAGCTTCTTGCAAGGAAGTTTCTGAGGTCTTCCTTTTATGCAGGCAAGAACCTTGAGAAGTCTGCCCTCATTATAATCTGAATTAGAATCCTAAAGTTTTGCAGGGTAATTTCTGTCACTTCCCATCCTGGATGCTGAAGACAAATAATGATGCTCTACAGGTACCTTTTTCTTTCCAATATTGATGAAAAACAGCCCAAACGGTGAATTTACATTAAGTGGAAGCCAGACAACACTACGGAATATCAACAGAGACCACAGCATTTTCTTACACAGTTCCAAGCAGAAAAATGGGTGTTTAAGGCCAAAATTTAATACAAGAGGAACATTTTTATGTTGTAAGGTAATGAAGTTCAAGAAAGATCTCAGCATGAAAGCTTCTCTTCAGACTAAATCGAGGTCAGACTAATGGAGGTCACAAATAAAACAAGGTGGTGGCAGCACAACCCAGCAAAATAATTTTCCCTATTTAACATTCTGTTCCTTTAAGGCACAGGGAAGCTTTGTGGAATTTTTCTTTTGTAATGGACTTAATTTTGTATTGAAAACAAAAGGTAAATACGTGAAAGCTGGTAATAAAGTCATTTTTGAGGCATTATTTTCCAGAATTTAATTCAATAACCCCTGTTCCTTTAGCAGTGTGACAAGTACATTATTATTATTGTAGCAGTCCGAGCAATTTCCTTGTCAGTAGCAACACTTAACAAAATCCCTTTAAAGCAAGTAGAAAATACACAGCATATAAATTCAAATTCCATTAAGGAGTTTAAACATGGATGATCAAATACAGTCACAAGGAAAAAAAATTGTTATAACTTTAATTTTTCAACCCTGTTGAGATTCTTAGTGTCAAACACTGGATGAACTTCGTGCTCTTTCAAACCTTGATTACTTTTTTGTTTGAAATCAGATTTCCATGAAGACCTCGAGGCTAAATAATTTTCATTGGCCTCAATTCAAGCTGTTGGGTTTTTGCAGAGGTTCTTGGGTTAATCACAAGCAATTACACCAATAAGACACCAACTTCTACATTCCTACAGTTCAGTGGGAAGTAAACACAAGTAAATCAGATGCTGCTTTCTTTCTCTCTCTCTGAGACAAAAAGAAGTTCAGCAAGTTCAAACTCAAAAGGCTCCTGAGTGGCTGCAGCAGAGAAATAAAATTTTTTTACTCCTGTAGGGAAAAATTCGTGAAATTCCCTGACTTACCGGGGGTCTCTGTTCCTGTTGCTGTCTGCAAAGATCAGCTGCTGCAGGACACAGGCTTGGACTGCAGCCAGAACTCCACATGGGCCACCCTGGGGGGAAAATGGGACACTCCATGAGCAAAAAACTGGATGGATGCTGGGGGAAACCTCTGTGAGCTCCCATCCAGCCCAAAGGCATCCTTTCACCTCTCTCTTTCCAGCCATGACTTTTGTGCAAGCCAAGGAAAATCAGTGGTTTTAAGCGTTCTTGGAGTTCCTGCCTGTTTTTCCTGAAGAGACCTAGACATCTACAATGTCAAAAGAAAGTGGGGCTTTTTTTAATCTGGGATATACAAATTAAATATCTCCTGATCCCTACTGAGCTGCAGTTTAATTTTCAGGGAGAAATCAAATCTGAGTGTTTTCCATGGACTGAAAACAAGCCTTGCTCTTGTACCTCCTCTCAGCACCTCGAGTTCCCACCTGCATCAGTTAACAAAGATTTCAGCTTTCAGTACAGCCCTCTGCACCAGGGAGATCCTTCCTCTCTCTCCCTCTCAGTGGGGAAGAGAAAGAAAACCAAGAAAGTTCGAACCTTTCAAATTATTAATCTCAGAGGGAAAAAAAAATCACAAAACCAAGAAATGTTGTATTAACTATAAATTTTATGGGAAGTAGATTCATAGCTGGTTTGGGCTATATGCAGGACACAAGGCTACACCACAGTGCCACCCATCAAACTCCTCCCAAAACCCTGGAGAAGAAGGGAAAGGGCAGCCAGCACTGCTGTTTTCACACAGCAATGTGATTAAAGGGATCAATTTAATTCTCTGGTTGTCCTATGTGCAGCACCAAGGGAACAGGACCTGCAGGTAAATGCTGAGAGGAACCTAGAGAACAAAGGTCCTGGAATTAGGAAACAGCCTAGATATTGACACCTTCCCATTTCTCATTTATATTATACACACACTGCCTCTCTAGATTTATTTAAATACCTGATGAGTGAATAATTTGAAATATATCAAGGAAAAAAGCAAGGTTTGTTTCAGGCCCTCAGGGAAAGCCTTGAAGTCAAAGTAAAAATTACGGGATCTATTCTAAATACCTTCTTAGAGCACCACAAAAATTTAAGGTAAGAGAGAACCAAACAGTTGTTCAGCTGAAATGAATTTTGGAAGTGAGGAGGAAATACGTTAACGAGCTGAAACAGGCACAGTCTAAGCAAAGCACCATTCCTGCACTGCAATTTATGGTGGGGAATTTAATGGCCAGTAGTGATGAGATATCCTTTCTCCAGCAGCAGGGGCTGGAAACACCAAAGTGACATTTACTGTGGGCCAGTGAACACCACTGCCACGGTTCCTTTTGGAGTTTAAATTAACATTTAATATCTTCTTTTTCCGCTAGGCTTTGTAAGATAAGCAGCTTTCTTCTGAGATCACCAGCCTAATGAAATATTTGACTAGACGAGGTAAGTTAATTAAACATCTTAATGACATGTTTATTAGCCATTGTCCTTGCCTCAAAGCCTCTCTCCCTCTCATTTCTGTATAATGGTCTACTTCTCTCAGGTCAGATCAAGATTTTCTGCATCAGCACAGAGGCTTAATGAGTGTTTTGTAAAGAGGAGCCTACAAGTGTTCACTGAATTCCTCAGATCCCTGCTCCTGAGGGGAGAGACCTGCTGTGGATACCCCAGGAGCACACACACAGCCACAAGGGCAGGCACAAAAGCACCAAGCAGCTGGGGAGGATCCATTCTTACAAGGGATCTGTTGGATTTTGGGGGCAGCTCCATGACCCTGTGGCACGAGGGTGGTCCCTGGTCTGAGCCTGTGAAACCAAGGTGAGCAGCACAGAGGGGTGTGAAGCACTGCAGGCTCAGTGTTTGAGCCAGGTGCCCAGACAGGGATAAAAGGGAGAGGCCGGAGAAGTGACTGAATACCCTGGAACAGAAATCTTCATTAGCACCAAAAATTTCCATGGATTGGGCACGTGCTGTCCAGGCTGGCCCAAGTCCAGGCACAGTGCTTTTACCAGCTGTGGTCATCACAGGGACCTGCTGGCCATTCCAGATCTGTCCACCTGGGAGATGTTGCCAGGGAATTGATGAAAACCTCGTTGCAGGGAGGAGTTGGCACCTTGTGGCTGCAGGCCAGAATTACAGAAAGGTGGCTGCAAGAGAGATGAGCCCACCAGCAGTGCCAGGGTCCCAGGGACCCTGCAGGGTGTTTGTTCCTTTTATTTTAGGAATGAGCCTCATCACCTGACCCCAGTAGCTTTAGGAAATCAAAATCTCCACGTGCTTTTCCAGGCAACTCCTGCTATGTCTCATTTTGAGACAGATCAAGCTGCATCTTAAGTTGTTTAGCCCCACATATCTTCTTTAACTCCACCCTTGATTTTTGCTCTTCTGTTCTTTTACCACCACCAGCTTTCAGCTGCAGTGGCTCCTCTTCCTCCCTGTGAATAATTCCCCATCACACACACACACACACACACACACACACTTGCACACTTTCTGCAGCTCCTTCAAGTTCTCCTCCATCCGCCTCAAGTCTCCCACCATGACTTGACAAGGTGACATCATCCACTGGGAACCAGAGAACTTAAAGAAAGAGCAAAGTCTTTAGAAAACGAATTTTTTCCACTGCTGAAATACACAGCCTTTGTAAAGTCAGTGTAAAAAGCAAAGATCGCTGTTAGGAAGGAATTTACAGCACCTTTTTCTGCACAATGCCGTATTTTAGCTGTGGGATATTGTTAAATGTAAAACTCTGGATTTTCCACTCTTCACTGAAGCAACAAAGACTAGAACCAAACAGCAGATTTTTTAATTCCTATAAAAGAAGGAAAGAAAAAAATTTCTCATTTTAAAAACAAATCCAAAACACAGCAATTTGTAGAAAAGGAAGGAGGAGTGTGGAAGGGTAATGACTAACTGCGTATAACCACCCTCTTCTGTTTTATCCATACTGTAAATAGCAACACCCCAATGAAAAGGAGCAAGATTTTCCTTTTCCTGCCATATTCCTTCCACTCATAATGCTGGGAGCTGCTCAGCACTGGAAAATATTTATGTCTGATGTCTGGGGCACAGTTTCCCATGAAAGCATCCCAGAACATTGCCTGAAGTTTAACAGCTGGGAGAGCAACGCCTACCAATGGTGACATGAGGGAGAAAAGAACCTTGGATGAGATGTTAATTAAATGCTTGATTTCTGCATTTCAGGTGGCACAAATCCAGACCTTGGTCCTGAACAACTGCAGACCACAATAATTCAGCAATGGCCACACTGAATAAATTGCATTCATGCTAAAGCAGAGCTCAGTAAATAAAAAAGACTACTCAGGGCTGGTAGTTACTCCAACCTCTTTGAGCTAGAAATTAAATTGGAAGACACTCTCGTTATTTGGTCTGGGTTTTTTTCTCCTCTGTCTGAATGGGAAGGAAAGTATTTAATAATTTCATCTCTGCTCAAAATAGGGGAGATAAGCAAGGCAGAAACAGTGACGGGGGAATAATCACTGTCAGTGGAAAGGACTGGAGAATAAGCACATGAATAACTGACTAGAGGCATTAAGAAAATAATACAAGCTTCACTAATTAAAGCTATTATCTGTGCTTCAGGTGGGCTGATGCATGAGGGTATTTTTCTGAATTTAGGCACCCCTAAATTACTTTGTCACCTGGATAAGGAATGTACTCAGGAACACAGCACATGTTCAAAAGCACAACGCAGAGCAACCCACTGCAACTTTGGCTAAGGAAACTCAATTAACAACCCCACACATCTATTTATATTTACCATAATCAGTCTTACTTTTGCAAGAGAAATATCAATTGCCTTTGACATGATTTGAAGCATATAAATTGTTGAAAGATCTGGGGTCTTATTAACTTCTCCAGTTGTCTCTTCATCCTCAACATCGACTGAAATAAAAGAAAATCATGCAAGAGTTGGATGAAAAGAGTTGTTTTCCCCAGCACACTCAGTGCCAGGGGTCATCAACGTGAAAATTAACACTTACTGTCTTTATAAAAAGGAAAAGACAGTTTTAGCCAGAAAGGGCAGATAAAAATACACGAGCCAGCTTTGGTTTATTATCTCTTAATGATTTGTCTTACCTAGAAGTTTATAGCAAATGCAATTGCTCTAAATCAACCAAGAGTTACAAAAGAAGCCCCTCCCACGTATTTATTTGGTCACAGCTGCTCTGAACAATACAAAAAGATTTGGCAAAAGCCAAACTGAAACTTGACAGAACTTACCCAATTCTAGGACTTCTTTCATCTGGTCTTCTTTATAGCCAGTGGATGTTGGAGACTTCCTACATGAAAATTAATCAAAAAATGAATGACAAAACATTCATTTTAAATGAGAAAAGGTGTTTGAATAAACAGTAAGAAATAGGGAGCATTCCCACACAAGGATATAACTTTTAGCTCTGTGTGTGTGTATATAAATATATACAAAAAAATAAATACATGGTGTAAGAAATAAATGGTCTCAGAGCAAAATTTTTCTCAATGGAAGAAAGCTGCACTCCAGGAGCTCATCAGGAAAAGCAGCCAGCACAGAGGAACACCCTGTGTTTGATTTTGGATTTCAGTCCTGTTTCAGCATCAATTTCATTTCATTTGTGTGGTATGACAGATCAGGCCATAAAATAAAATGTACATCCCTGATAGGGATCAGAGTAAGATTCAAATTAGTCATTAAACAACCTGAAATATCCAAATAATGAAAGTGGGAATAGGTCTTAGACTGGCTCCTTTACCTGGGTAGTTTTTTAATCCACTAAGAGGGATCAGTTGTTCAACTTCTCTTGTGATTTAATTGTATATTAACAATTAAAAGGTTAAAATTCATATGAGTAACTACTAAAAGGACTAAGCATTTAAACTTGGCTGTGAAGTCAGAGCTGAAATAAAATGTCAGATTTTTGGAGATGAGACGGGTTTTATTCTTCCTGTTGAATTCACACCAAAACAAATTCAGAATCAAGGAAAAATTTTGAATAACTATTTCTAAAAATGCTAGAAATTGACTTTTTTTATCTTTTTTCCCAAAAAAGCAATACTGTATCACTGGCTTTTGCTTTGGGAAAAAAAGGTATTGCACTGACAATCCTTTCAAAAATAGTATGGAATAATTTCCTCAGCAACATTCTTTGTACGCATGATATTACAGCAATGACTGCTGTCATGTCACATACTTTCCATGAGCTTAATTTCCTTTTCAGAGTATGAAATAATAAAAGCAGGACACAGACGTATCACACTCAGGATTTGCCCAGTTTAAAGGCATTTTGGCAGCTTTCTCACTGACAGTATTTGATACTATAAGAACAGAAACACTTCTCTTTTTATCTATAAATAAGTTAAAGGACTGAAGCAAGGAAATGTGGGTGGCCCCAATTTGGGACAGACAGAATAGAAATGAATCACCCACATTCTAGGAACTTCAGGTAAAAACAAATGGGAGGCCCAGCAGGTCAATAAAAATAAGAGGACTGAGAACAAATTTATACAGTGACACAAGCAGCACTGAGCTCTCACTGAATATTACAGTAATTTTATGTGATACAGAATTTAATAGAGTTGATTGTGGTGTATTTTACAACACAATCAGATCTCCCCTTGGTGTTTCCTAACACGAATTTCAGCTGAGATCCCCTTCCCACAGCTACTTGCTACTATTTCCCTCTCTCCTGGTCAAGGAGAGGGTCTTAATGGCAATAAATTCACCAATAAAACGTTTCTCAGCCAAGTCATGTCTCTCAGGCATAACCAAGAGCCACATTTTTGTTTTGTCCGAGATTGCACACTATTCTCTCTTCTTTCCTAGCATTTCTTTGCAATCAGCCCATTTCTATCTAATTTTGCAAGAGTTTTTAAAACCTTCCAAGGCCAGGTTGGACAGGGCTTGGAGCAAGCTGGTCTAGTGGGAGGTGTCCCTGCCTGTGGCAGGATGATCTTTAAGGTCCTTTTCAACAAAACCATTCTGTGATCCTGTGATTCAGACACTGAATGCTGCACTACAGTTTCTATATATAAATGAAAATACAGCCACTCATGGTACAATTCACATACAGCCCACCTGGCTCCAGTTTTTGTAGTGTTAATTCGCTCTGGGAAGTCTAAAAGATGTTGGTTCTACACCCATTCCAGGAAGAACCAAGCCCGGGATGCAAAGTGCTCTGAATTCTCAAGGCTGAGAATTCCCATCAAGCTGAGGAAAGCGCTGACATCCAAGATTAATGTTGGGTGTTTTCTGCTTAAGTGGGGTATTTTTGCAGGTTGTGTTTCTCAAAACAGCCAGGACATTTACTGCAATTTCCATTTCAGCAGAGGGCTGCTGTTCCAGGAAAATTTACTGTAGGTGTAAAACCATTCCGTTGGAATACTTAGGGAAGGGGGAAGTCATCCATCACGGCAGGAAAATGGGACAGGAAGAAAATATGCTTCATTCTAAACATACTATACAGTACTTTCTCTAAATATTTGAACATTCCTCTCTGGCCTCCAAGCATTGTAGAAAAATGGATTTACAGAGGAGAGCTGAACTCGCAGAGAGGGAGCTCCTTGGCACAATAATGGATGTGCATTCCACCATTTCCTATTTACACCAACACTCACAAGAGGTCAAATAAACAAAGGGGCTTAAAAATTAAACATCAGTACCTTTAAGGTGATTGTGGTGGTAAAACTTATTTTCATTGCCAGATTACAACAGCTTTTTTACTGCATGTAGAACAGGGAGACATATCCAATATTCTTGGGATAGTGAGTAAAATCTGCAGAGCAGGTAATTAAAAAATAACCTCTATTGCTGTTTGCAAAAGGGTAAAAAAGGCCATTCTCTGTGGTGCAGCTTGCCACTGTTTTAGGGCACAATTACAAAACCAGAATTACTAAAAGCAATTGTAAAGATGCAAAGGACATGATCACAATCAATGCCAGGCAATATTTTTCTACAGGGAAAAGGTCTTGTCATGAAGATTTAATATAAATTCTATCGTTTTGGCAAGTCTGGTTGACAAAGGTAACAGAGGCTCATACACTTAATTTCTCCAAAGTTCCTTTTTAGTGAAGACCTGCATCTGATCTGATTTGCACATTTGCAATATGAAAAATTAGCTTGTGAACAGATGACAGACAGATTTGTGAACACTGGCAGATATAAAACAGGTAAATGAGAAACTTGTCATTGAAAGGGTCATTTCTAACAGAAGTGGTCACTTCTGATAGAAACAGATTCCCTCACACATGAACAGGAATTTGTCCTGCCGAATTTTATTAACTGTGACAATTTGAAATCTTTGTTGAGAAGGTTTGTATGTAAAAAAGGGATGACCATAATCACAGGTTGAACTACAAGATGGTTTGAAGTGCCTGATGACTTGGGCTCGCCTGAACACAAAGCTCACCCACACGCTATGAATGAATATTTATCACCAACTACAAAATCAGAATTGTAATAAAAGTGGAGCTGCTTTGTTCCTACTGTCCTCCACCAGAGATTTTGGAGTGTGACACCCTCACACTGTGATTTCCAAAGAACTCAGTCCCACCTGTGTGAACTCACCATTATGTTCAGCAACTCAAAACTGCTGCCAGCTAAATGAACGAGAATCAGTAAAATTTAAGATGGGGAGATAAAATTCCAATAAATAAAAATGCACAGCACCTACAAGACACAAAGTACAAGGGTTCCCAGATTTTGGCATTGAATCAATTCACATCAGTGGAGGTGAATCCAACCCTCTGCTCCATTTACCATCCATGAAGTACCCACTCTCTCTGGTTTGGGCCTTCAACTCCGAGGCCACTTAATTTTTAAGGATGTGGAATATTCGTGGTCTTCCATTTCCTGTCAGAAACCTCAGATTTTTAACAGTCCAAACCACTGTAACCTGACAGGTATTAGCAATATAAATGATTTTCCTGAGAGTTAATATCAACTGTTAAATTGGGAAACAAAAGCTTATGCTGAGGATGGGGTAATTCTCTTATCTCATTATAAAAAAAGGTGAGTTCAAAAAACAGGTTACTGGTGAGCCCACAGAGATTTTACCTCCTGGTAAAGTAATCTGAGGGATAAATAGGGGTAAAAAAAATTCCTCATGCTATCTGCACACAAACTGATTTTTTTTTAAGGAGCAAGTAATTCCACAGTCATGGAGCTGGAAGATACCTCAATGATCCTCTAATGCAAATTCTCAACTCACTGACTGCTTTTCAGGCAATGGGCTAGAGCTCTCCAGATTTACCTCCTCTCCAAAAAGAAAGAAATGATACAGAAGCCGTTTGTCATTTCCAGCAATTGCAAAGTGCCTCTTCCTATGGAGTGCTGGAAAAATACTGAAAGGGCCAATGGCAGCCCCACAGATGTTACACCGTGGGCTCTGGTGCCATAAATCCGTTGGCACCGCACAAAAGTCACAATAGTTCATAACTTTTATTTTAGGTCCTTTTTTCCCGTCCAAGCATTATGTTATAAAAGGTGTTACACAACTCCAGGCTCTTGAAGGTTTTCACTCCTGATTTGGCAACCATGACCTTTCTTTTCATCCATGGGCGGCTTAAATCCATATTCCCCACAGATGAGCCCAGTTTGACAGATGTTCCTCTGCTGCTGGCTGTAAGAGTCAAACCCAGACTTACTCCCTGGAGTAAGGGATCAGAAGCCCTCCAGGAGGGTTTGGCTGCTCTCTCCAGGAAGGTGTGGCTGCACTATTCTCATGTTTCCTGCCTCCAAATCCACTCCAAAGCACGGGGGGAAGCTGGAGATGATGCAAAGTGTGGCTGAAGGACAACACAGAGCTCCCAGACAAAGGTGGAAGGAAATGTGCCAACGTAATTTACTCCTGGGCTGCTCCAGCCCCGCGTTCCTTTCCGTTCTCTCGTCTGGAACGCCGCACTCTGACTAAACTCCCACTTCCTAGAAATGCCACCCCGGCCCAGTGCATCCTCTTCCTCTCACAGGCGGAAAAACTGAATTAATTCCTCAGGCATTGCTCACACACACACACTGAGAATCCTGGAATAATCTGGGGCTTTCTGGCTGGTTTTAAACAAGATTGAGTCCAAAACGATACGGCCATGGGAGCTCAGACCTCATCCCACAGAACAAGCTATCCAGGTGGTGAGGACTTTTAGGAACTGCTCAACACCTCCCAGGATCAAAGCTTCATTACTCACCAAACTGCCAGGTGCTATTTTAGACAAAGCCATCCCATCCTACGCACCAATTTTGTACGTAACACTGAAATATTGCAGCCCACCAGGCAAACCATACAGAATATTCCTAGAAAACCTACTTTTACACCAAAATGCACAGTAGGAAAGACTGGAGCCAACCAAAGCTGCAGAGTAAATAATGTACATTACATAACTTTGCTGGAACTATTTTTCCTTTGACTTGGAAATTCAACTTTATTTTTTAAAAAAATAGCACTAAAACTGGAGTGTTGATCAGTATTCCTTGTGAAATGAGACATTCACGTATTAACCTTCAACAGGCAATGAATTTTCCTGTCCCAGTGTGTCAAGAAATTACCACCAGTGCAGTCCAGAAACCTCCCGGGTTGCTTGTGCTCTGCGTTGCTGCTTACACTGACCAAGGGAACATCAAATCCTGCCTGGGACTTGCTCAGACACTCATGGCCTATGTTCTCTGCCAATCTCCTAATGCAGGTCAGCACAGATTGTGGCTGGGGATGATGCAGGATAAAAAGATAGGAGAGGCTCTTTGCAGCTTTAGGCACTCAACCATCTGTAATTGACAGGTATTGGCTCAGTCCTCACATGGAAAATAAGCTTTTTTATTCCTGTTAATAACGGAGAGCATGACTATCAATCCTTTAAGGACCATAACGCTTTCAAAATAGTATTTTGAAAGCGTTATGGTCCTTATAATATTTATACAACAATATTTTGAAAGTGTCAGATATCGAAAAGAATAAAAACCCAAAACAACTAAACAAGCCTGAATATATTTGTAAAGGACTTAAGGGATCTTTCTGAAGATCTGCGTTTTTTTCCTCTAAGGATTTCCTATTTCTATAAAGATGTTTTCAGGGCCTTTTTTTTTTTTTTTTTGGAACATATGAGAGAGAAAAAGCAGAACTTTCACTAACACGATGGGTTCACCTGTACTGTGATTTATAATGCTGAGGACCAGGCCAGGAGCAGAAGGTGACAGATCTTGCCCTGTTATCTGTGAGAGTCACAGTGTGACAATGGTAGAGAAATCCTTAAATACATGGAGGAAATAAAAAACAAATCAATAAAACCTAGCAGAAAAACAACAGCAAAAGTTCAGAGCAAGAAAGAGAAAAATATTGAGCAGACAGTACAAGCCTGTCTTGTAAAAAACCCTGAAGGAACATGAAAAACACTTAAAAGTATTTTAACAGAGGTGATATATAGCAAGGAACAGAAACACTAGTCAAAAATCAACTTCAGCTGTGGGAAACAGGGAAAAAAATAGCAAATGGAAGGTGAATACAACAAAAAAAATCCTTATAATAAGGACTGCTAGAAACTGGAATGTATTATCAGGGGAGAGGTGTCACTTGAGTCATCTAAGACTGGACCAGACAAAACCTGGAAAAAGTATTACAGCAAATATAAATATATATAGCAGTGATTCATCTGCCATAGAAAGAAATGACCTTAAAAGTCCTTTTCCATCCGTAATTTCTAAGATCCTATGAAATATGAGTAATGTTCTGCTTGGTGTCTATGGCAATTCCCTAACCCAACCCTATCCGTGTCAGAATGCAGGGCACTGCTAGAAAAAAAGGCTTCTTACCAAATAACGAGGGATATTTTGGGAATGGGAAGCACTAAACAGTGCCCAGCTGAGGTGAACTCAGCTGAGAGACTCTGGCAGGAAGAGAAATCCTGGCTCTGAGCTCACTGGCACTTTCCTGGTAGTGGAGCTGAAGCACCTCGGAGAGAGTCAGCTTTTGGTTGGAAAAGGCACCTTGAAGCCAAGTTCCAGAGCCATAAACCAGTCCCTGGTGCCTGGAATATCCCTCTGCACTGGCAGAATGCTGGCAGCAAAGCAGCAGCTCCCAGGCAGGCTGCAGCCAGCACCGGTGGCCAGGCACAGGGGGAAAGGCAGGCGCAATCGGGGATAATTCAGGTGATTGCTCACAATAGAAGGATGAATGCAGAATCAATTATTCTCCCTGCTCCTGCAACTGCACAGATCTCTGCCTCTGGACAATGGGATTCACTGCTGCATCCCTCTGCTCGCTAATGGCAGCAGGAAATTTCTGTCCTGACGTCACGATACTCCCAATTCTTTGTGCCTTTCTGATTCTGAGTCATTCCCTTTGAGCTCCTAGGAAATATCCTTAACTTCAGGTCCTGATTGCAAAGTCCTTTTGTTCCCTTGGTCCCGTTTTACCCTTTTTTTTCTGATTTCAGTGCTCTGACTCTGATTTTATGCTGTTTTTCTTGAAACTGGGGGAGGGAAGTTGGTTGGCTTTATACGTGAAAACCAGAATTTCAAGCACCACATGTTCTTCTTCTTAACTACCAGAACAGAAATGGAGCTGTACAGACCAAATCTGCCCATCTAACTCAGCAAAAGGTGGTTCCACCCCACTGCAGAACTGCCAGCTCAGATTTACTCATCTAGAAATTATTTATTCAGCTGACAACTGAAGGGTTTCCACAGCACCACCACACCTTGCACTGATAGACTTAAGGGAATATGGAAAATTAGGAAAACACTTCAACTTCAGGGGCTGCAGGAGCAACAACTCCAACACGTTTCTGTAGCCAAGACCAAAGAATTGTTTCTCAACTGTTCTGAAGTGGCTTTTTCTTGCCTTTCCCCAATTTTGTTTGCTCAAGCTGTGAAATGGGGAAATCTTGACCTTCTAACCCCATGTAACCTTCCCAAAAAAGTCATTATTCATCGTGGGTTTTTTCTGGAAAAGCAATAGAAAGTCTTTAACGCAAGGACAGGCATCAAGTTCAACACCTGTTTATATTTTTACAATTTCTAAAGATCATGAATTCCATTCCACTCATTCTTCCCTCTGTGTGCTCAGGTTAACGATAAATATTCCCAGATAAATATTCAGCACTAAGGAGAATCACAGAATGATTTAGAGGCCACAAGGCCCAACCCCACCTCAAGATATCAAAGGAAGCAGAGAACCTTTCCTTGCTGCCATTCGAGGCTCTGGCCAGGATAAAAGACTCAGGAAAGCCTTTAATAATTTGCTTATCTGTGACCTGAGTTTGTTCCTTCAACATCATCTCTCCCAAGTTCCTACAGATCTTAAGAAACTACAGATACAGCAGTTTTTTGTTGGAGTCATGGATAAGACACTTGGACTGGGTACTTCTAAATTTAGGTTTTTATTCCCTTAAGAATCTCTAAATAAAAAGAAAAAAAACGAAAAACATAGTGAGTAATTCACATTTCACTTGGCCTTGCACACAACTGAGAGGAACAGGGACTCAACAACAACAGGTGAATACTCCTTTGAAGATGAACCATAAACAACAGCATCAAAATGACCTGAAAGGGGTTTCAAATTCTCCACTGAAGTGCCACTGAGACCTAAATGTCATTTTTAATTTGTTAAGTCAAATTAAATTGCTGTGAAGGAGCATGGAGGAATCACTGACATAATTCTGGATAAATGTGTGTGCACTGCCTGTACAACATCACCACATCCCAGCATTTAAAGGCTGGCTACAAGTAAGATGGAGACTCCCTTTTTCCAAGGAATCACATGGAAAAGACAAGGGGCCATGGGTACAAATAGCTCCTGGGGATTTTCCCATTGGAGAGAAAAAGGAAAATTTTGCAAGAGAACAACCAGCCATTGAAACCATTCCCCAAGGGAAGTGTGGAGTTCCCAAATCCTGGGCACTTTTAAGATTTGGCTGGACAGGGTGCTGGGTCACCTTGTCTGGACCTTGCTTTTGCCAGGGAAGGTTGGACCAGGTGATCCTTGAGGTCCCTTCCAACCTGGTGTGCTGGGATTCTGTGAATTGAGAAATTAAATTGGCTGCTGTCTGCTTACAGCTGGGGATAAATGAAGATTTGCTGCCACCTGTATATTGCTTTTCTCCTGGATTAATTAAAAACAAAAATTCTAAAAAAAAAACCCAGTTGTAGAATCTGGGTAGGTATGCAAACTCTACACCATGTTGTATTTTTTTATTAAATAACCCCTCAGGACATGGCAAAAAATACAATCATGACATAAAGAACCATCGCTGACCCCTGTAATTTCTTTCATTAAAAGGTGTGAGTCAAAATGCTGTGCATCTGCATTTCCCCAGGATATTTTGATGGCCAGGTATTCTTTTAAAGCATGGCAGTGGTTTTACTTCCAATTTTTTCTGCTATGTGTGCACAGGATGCCTGCAGACTATGCTGCAACAGCACTTTTGGCATGGGAGAAAAGAGAATGAAAAGGTAAAGCAAATGGAAGGAGAAATAAGATTTATCTTTAGTTTTCTATGGGAAACAAAACCAGAATTGCAGATGCTGTGAATGAACCAGCTGTGGTTAATATTATAGAGGTTTTCAGCTACTCATCTAAATACTTAGATTAGCATTTATGTCAGGTAACAGAGAACGGAAGAGGATCCAGACAAATATCTGCTCCCACATTGTAATTTTTTATTATTTAAAATGCTTAATCACTTTGGCCAAAATCTGCAGGGCTCTCAAACACTGAAGGATTTGGCTGAAGGGAAATAAAAGTCTCACAATAGCCAGGCCTTGTACTTTGGATGTTTATTTGGAGTCTCTGCTCCTTCCACTTAACTCCAGGAGTCTCAGCAGCCCTGCTGGCTTCTGTGGGCGCTTCCAGGAGCTCAGAGCTCAGCACGGATTCCAAGGCTCTGCTGGCTCTAACTCACGCTGCCTGCCAGGAGTGAACCCGTGTTCCTCTGCAAACAGGCTCTGCTTAGGAAAGGGCTCCCTCTCCTGCTCCTGCTGAGACCAAACCAGCTCTGAGGGAATTGTTTCACTCCGTCCCTGCAGGGACGGAGCACAGGATGGCAGCACATTGTGTGCTGTGCTGTGGGTCACCCCCCTTCCAGCCCAGCTTCTCCTTTTCAGCTCTTTCTGCCAAAGGTTGGGAGGTGTCAGCATGTCCAACTACATCTGAGTGAACCACAGAATTACAGAATTGTTGAGGTTGGAAGAGATCTCTAAG
Organism: Corvus kubaryi; assembly: GCF_017639235.1. Classification (NCBI taxonomy): domain Eukaryota; kingdom Metazoa; phylum Chordata; class Aves; order Passeriformes; family Corvidae; genus Corvus; species Corvus kubaryi. The sequence continues at coordinate 55,482,624 of NW_024581137.1, read as the reverse complement.
ATCACTGAGTCCAACCAGTAACCCAGCATCACCATGTTCACCACTAACCCCTGTCCCCAAGTGCCACATCCACACACCTTTTGAAAACTTCTAGGAGTGGTGACTCCACCACTGCCCTGGGCAGCCTGTCCCAATGCCTTCAGTGAAGAAATTTTCCCTAATATCCAGTGTACACCTCCCCTGGCCCAGCCTGAGGCCGTTCCCTCTGCTCCTGTCCCTGTTCCCTGCGAGCAGAGCCCGACCCCCCCCGGCTGCCCCCTCCTGTCAGGGACTTGTGCAGAGCCACAAGGTCCCCCCTGAGCCTCCTTTGCTCCAGCCTGAGCCCCTTTCCCAGCTCCCTCAGGAATTCTCCAGCCCCTTCTCACCTCCATTCCCTTCCCTGGACATGCTCCAGCCCCTCAATGTCCTTCTTGTCGTGAGGAACCCAAAAGTGACCCCAGAATTGGAAGTGCGGCCTCACCAGTGCCCAGCACAGGGGGCAATCACTGCCCTGCTCCTGCTGCCACCCTGTTCCTGATCCAACCCAGGTGCCATCGCCCTTCCTGCCCACCTGGTCATTCCTGGCTCACATTCAGCCACTGTCACCATTACCCCAGGTCCTTTCCCACTGGGCAGCTTTCCAGACACTTTCCCAAGCCTGCAGCGCTGGCTGGGATTGTTGTGAGCCCAGTGTAGGACCCAGCCCTTAGCAAGTGAAGTTTGCACAAGACTTTGTTACTGGCTTTTCTCAACAGCTTTCCCAAAGAATTCCATCCAGTCCACCATGCCTCTGAGGCTCGTCCTCAATGAACTATACATCCACTGACTATCAAATACCAGGAATACACTCAATGTTCTCAGCTTTGCTAGGGAGCTGCCAAAGGCCACTGAAGCTCTCTTCTCCACCTCAGTTAATGCTGAGTGTGAGGTAAAAAACCATCCTGTGAGTGGAAAGGGTGAAGTGATGGGGCAGCACCACCTTGGAGGCTCAGTCAAGCTGTATGAAACCAGAAGTTTTAAGACTTTAGACTGTAGTACTTTGCCCTATTACACAGTAGTCTTTCACAAATTAAACAAGCCAATGCACTGTGTAATGCTTGCAGCTCTTTCTCAGCTGATTTTTGGTTCCAGAGAGGAAGCAAGTGCCACTCCGGGCCCACCTGCAGCTCCAGCAGATCCCCAGTTTGATAATTCCCACAGCCCTTAACATAAATGTGGAGAGACCTAATGTATAATTGCTTCCTTCTCAACAGGGCCTCCACACGTGGTATCTCAGGCTTACAAGAAATTAAACTGGAAAACAAAATGGCAATAATAATATTAAGAAATCTGGCTGCTGTTTTAGTGTGTAAATAAACAAAATGCCATGCCTCTCGCTCTTTGATTTCACCCAGAAAAAAAAAAATCTTAAAAAAAGATCAATTAAGAATATAAGGGAGAGAAAAGCCAAAAATATATACTTGGAGCTCACAGGAGACACTTCTAAAACTTTTATATCATTATGAAATCGTGCAGAACAACAACAAAAATCTAGTTTAGCATAATATTCCCAGAAATACTCTCACCTGTGACCTGACAACCGACTCTCAGTTTTCTTGAGGGATCTCTCCTTCTTTTCTCTCCCAGCCCCCGAATGTCTGTGAGGGGCACTCACTTTAAGGCTTTTTTCACTGCTGTCTGCACCAGAGCTTGGAAGTGATTTTCTTTCCTCAGTCTTGGCCCTCTCTCTCTCAGACAGCAGCTTGGAAAAAAAGTCATCTGGATCTTTGGGGTTGTTCCTTGGTTTTTCAGAGGCAGAACTGGTGTGTGAGCTTGGCAGAGTTTTTGATGTAAATTCCGCATTTGATTTTGTTGGAGATGCTTTGCTTTCCTGAAAATCAGTGCTTGGGACACTCAGGTCTTGTTCTTCAAGATGTCCTTCACCCCTGAGCTGTGCTGTGCTGCTGATGCTCGTGGATCGTTTGGAAAGCCTCCTTTTTTGGAGATCCTGGAAAAAAGTGCCATGACAGCCACAGATTAAAATTTTACCATCTTTAAATAAACATGAGAAGAAAAGGAAAGCTCTAGGAGTGATTTCTGGGCTAAACAATTTGTTATTAGGAAACAGCTTCTGGAGTAAATCAGATTTTTTAAAAAATCAGTAATAAATAAGACAAACACTTTCACTTAAAATTTGACCAGTATTAAAGATGCTACATTCCATTAAAATACGCTTTCCTTTACCCAAGAAAATCAGCAAAATACCTCCTAAAAGCTTATCTTGGGGTTGTACACAACTCAGGAAATCAAGATACATAAGATATTTCACTGGTGTCTACCACTGGTCTTTTTTTTTAAATCAGAGATATTTATAAAAACCCAGCTAATTCATTTAACTTCCACATGCTCTTCAGTATTATCTAAATGTCACAGTTAAAATAGTTAAATTTCTCATTATTACAAGCTTAATTTTACATTGGAAAAGTCCCTGTCTATATAAAAGCAGCATAAAGGAAAAAAAAAAAAGGGCAAGAAATTCTTAACTGTGTTTTGAGAGCACTTCTTGATGCAATATGGTCTGATTTGATCAGTTCTGAAACATATTTCGAACTGAAAGCAACTTCCAGTTCCAAACTGCCACTGATTAAATGTGAGGTCTTGGAAAACCAGAGTAAAACAGACACTGTGAAGGTAAAAAAGCAATTTTCATAGGAAAACAGAAAACCAAATCTGTCAAGAGATTTCAAGAAAGGGAAAGATTTATAAAGGAATTTGGTGACCTGAGATCACAGACATGCAGGGGCAGCTGCCTACAGTGTCTATTATCTGAAATTCTCAATTAGGCAGAACAATTTCCCTAACTCACTGCACCTTTTCAGCCTGCAGATTTAATGGATCAACATGCAGAAGTCATCTGAATACTTTATGCAAATGATTTTTATCCCAGCAGGCTGGATATAAAATCCATGGGCAAGCCAAATACTTTGTTAAGTGTTGGGAATCACCTCTGGTGGACTTGCTACTGGTCCAGCCATCATTCCCTTGGCAGTGAGACCAGCCCTGGGCCTTGGCTTCTCCTTCCCTGTGGATTTCAGCTCCTCAGAAACCGGAGCTGCCTTTAAATCCTCTTGACTGTCTTTTAACTTCTTGTCCCAAGCACAGGGTAAGTTACTGCTGTGGGTTGTCCCTGGGTGGCATTTTTCACTCCTGTGCTGATGTTTTCTGGGTGGAGGGATTTTATCCAGTGGATTCTCAACATCATACCTAGAGGGAAGAAAGAGGAAAAGCTTGAAACAGCAAAGTAATGCACAAGTAGATTAATAAAACAAGCTAAGTAAAGCACTGCTGTCAAATTAAGCAACAGTTTGTCTCGGAGTGGTAATCAAATGCAGTCACTTGTCACTCAAACACCTGGATGTAGGACTTGAGGACATTCTTTCAGTATCATTATTATGTGCCACGATTGGTTATAATATGGGTAACACAATCCCATGTTTACATATTTTGATGTAAAATGGGCTCAAACTGAAAGAGGGGAAATTTACATGAGATATTGGGAAGAAATTCTTCTCTGGGAGGTGGGCAGGCCCTGGCACAGGGTGCCCAGAGAAGCTGTGGCTGCCCCTGGATCCCTGGAAGTGTCCAAGGCCAGGTTGGATGGGGCTTGGAGCAACCTGGGATAGTGGGAGGTGTCCCTGCCCATGGCAGGGGGCGGGACTGGATGATCTTTTAGGTCCCTTCCAGCCCAAACCATTCTGTGACTGTATGACTGAGTATCATAGTAGAAAGCACAATTTATATGTTATACCAGACAGGTCCTAAACTACAACCAGCAGTTCCCATTCCTTCTCCATCTGTTTGGAAATTTGTTAACACTTTTGCTCACTTCTTCTGTTCTCCTGTAACTTAGACTGACTTTACTGACCTCTCTCACTCTTTGTTGAGATGTAGAACACTTATTTCAGTCCAGAAAGAAAGGCACTTTTGTGATGGAAATTATTTTACTGAGTTCTGGGTATAAATTTATGTTCTGTGTAACCCAAAAATGCTCACCTTCCTTAACACAAGGAAACAAGCCCCTGAACTTGTTTTTCACTCTGGGGTGTCATCCTCCATCCTAATTCATTGTAAAGCAAGTCCATAAGTTGAAACATCTTGTACCACAAAAATGTTCCTTTTATTTAACCCATTTTTCCAGGGGTGTGTCTTGTGTTGTGAGGATACGCTGTGCATGTAAATAAAGGGAGCATGATCCATCTCTGGGAGCATGATCTGCCTCTGGAATCATCAGGAAAAGTAAGGAATGCTACTCCTGACCCAGCTGCACATAACTCCTCATTGCCAAGGGGTGCTGGCTTAGAGACTCTTTTAACAGTTACAGACACTCACACAAACCTCCAAAAGGAAAGTTAAAAGGAAAGCAGACTCGTTAATAAGGAACTGTGCAGAGTCCTGTCTGATTATACTCTCCACCCCTGAAAGCATCGTTAACAATTACCCAGGTAGTTGAAACTAAAACTAATTTCAGGCACTGGCTGGTTGACCTTGGCAATCCCTGACTTTCCTTTGCCCAGAGGGGATGGCAGTGGTGAGGATGATCCAGAGCTGTGCTTTGCTGTGGTGTTTCCCTGACTGGTTCAGTTTGTGGGTTGAAAAAGAACGTGGCTGAGCCAACCTCTCAACCTGCCCACAATAACCCTTTTTATGGCAACTCTGCAGCCACAGGACAAGGGCTGATGGCTTTAAACTGACAGAGGGAGGGGTTAGATGGGAGATTGGGGAAGGAATTCTTCCCTGTGAGGATGGTGAGCTCCTGGCACAGGATGCCCAGAGAAGCTGTGGCTGCCCCATCCCTGGAAGTGTCCAAGGTAAGATTGGACAGGGCTTGGAGCAACCTGGGATAAAGGAAGGGGGTGGAATGAGATGATCTTTAAGCTTCCTTCCAATGTTAACACTGCTGGGCACGGCTGAGCTCTCACAGAGCAGTGTCAGGGACTCCTCAGTGGGAGAGATCCATAAAAGGGAAAGAAAAAGGGGGAAAAAAAAAAAAAAAAAGAGGACGAGAAAAAAGGAAAAAAAAAAAGAGGAAGAAAAAAGAAAAGAGGAAAAAAGCCTTTGCACTGCCTCCTTTTCAAGTGTTCCTTCTGAGCTCAACTTAAAACATCTTGGCTTTCTTCCCCAAGAAGAAATGACTTCATGGGTTTTTTTCAAGCACTGATGCTCAGACTTGGCTCCTTTGAGCATGCTGCATTTAGGATGAAGAATAAAACCTGATTAATTCCCTGAGAGTGGAGCTGGGAAGGTGAATTACTCTTCTCTGACCATTTTAAAAGCTTTCTATGGAAGCACAGGGCTGTTAATCCTCTTTGAGGCACTAACAAATGAAAAACTTGATTACATGCTATTTTCAGGTTTTCTGCAAGATCTGAACCTACACAATTTGTAACAACACTGAATTTAAGACAGCAAACCTTTGTCTGTGTAAGCCATGAATATACCTGTATTTTGAGCACAGGGGGTTTGTTTCACCTCCAAACCTGCTTCAATTTGAGTATTTCCAATTTAAAAGGCATGAAATCTCCTATTTCTATGTACTTCCGTGACTGAAAGATGCAACTGAGTTTATCAGTCTTCAGAATTGTCAGGGAACACAAAAGATCATTTTTGAAGGGGGGCTTGCACAGGACATTTTAATAATCTGGGAAGTTAAGCTTTGTGTTACGAGGATAGCTAATAAAAATGTGGTAGAGCTGAAGAAATGATAAAACATTTAACACTATTTCCCTTAATTAAGAAAAACTAAGTGAATAGAAAGGGCAAAGAGAAATAAATCAGACTGTACCTGGAGGCCTGAGTTTTGCTTTCATCCAGTGCATTGGCATTGCCATGGTCCTCATCCGGGAGGTCGGATGCGTGGGATGCTGAGCTCTTACTCTGAGGAGCTGACAGAGCAGAGCTGGAACCCGTGCTCCTGGAAGTCCCACGGTGCTCCAGGAAGTAATTAGTAATAATTTCAAGCAGTGTTTTCAGTGGGTTCTCCTTTGCCTAGCCAAAAAGAGAAATAAAGCTCTCGGTGACTATTGGAACGCTGTGTTGGTCTGGCTGCAGGGTGTTATTTTTACCCTGTACAGCAACTGAACATTTTAACTATTTCCTACAGTTACCTGGGGGTGTATCCCAGGTGTGACTGTACAAACAATCCAGGGAACTGGAAGATGGCAGCTAAAGAATGTCGAGAGCTCAAAGGTGCTGCTGTGTTAAATGAAGGAAGCACGACACAAAAAAGCAACCTGTCACGGCGATTTCTGGCTCTCATTTTATCTCAATATTCCAAAGTGTGGAAACTGTGCTCAAATGCACCTTTTCTACACTGGGAGAGGGTTTTTTGAAGTGGCATTTATCGACTTATATGAAGGTATCTCAGGCTGCTGGCCAAAAGCATCGTGTGCCTCAAGTCATGAGTGACCTATTTATATTGAATTTTAAAGGATAATAAATGCTCAGAGAGTAATTTTCATCTGCTGTGCCATGTATAAAGCTACAAGTAGAAATGGGCATGCAAGGATACTTCCACAATTAGGGAAGCACCATGGATTGCCTCACCTTGTTCTGTTTGTACAAGGAGTGCAGGTGCAGGACATTCCGGAGCTCATTCCTGTTATTGATGCTGAGTGCAGAGCGGGGAAGCTCCCGGTCCATGGTGGTGATGGTTTTCTTCAAACCCTGAGAAGGAAAAGTGTCAGACCCCAAATCTTTCCCTCTCAGTTTTGTATGGTGTGACATGAAACTTGTGGATGGCAGCAATTGGTAACCAGGTAACCCTCAGAACCTGTGCTGTAATGGTACAATATTGAATTATCACAGCCCACGGATGTGGAAATAATTAAGGTGCTATGTGAGATGGAAATTGCTGAACACAGAAAAACAAAAGCCTCTTTGCAGGTGACTTGAGCAGCTAAACAGCCTCCTAAGACTGATGGTTGGTATTAAGGGCCCTGAGCTGAAGTTATTCCAGCCAGCTTCAGGTTGGAAATCAGTCAGATCTCCACAGCAGCAGCTGGTTTGGGGTCTTCAAACTTTGACTTTCAGTCTGTGGTCAGCACCCATGGGCACCTCAGAGACAAAATCTATGTGCATCTCACTTTCTGGGAGGAGAGGCTGATTTATTGTGAGTTGGATCCCAAACTAATTTAAGTGGTACAACACAAGACTACTATTTTGAGAGAGAAAGCCCAGATTCCTTCCTTTTGAAGAAGTTATTGTCACAACAAAGGATTTATTTTTCTGCTGACAGAGTGTCTGGCTCAGATTTATGAAATTAAGGGCAAGTTGTGGTAAATAAAGGATCATTATCTCTGTAGGCTCTGATGGGTATGAAAGATGTGGGGGAAGCAGAAGCACAAAGGATTATCAGTGCCCCTTGTTTTGAAAATGTGAATTTGGAGACAGGATGCAAAACATGAGTTTTGTGCAGCACTTAATGAGACAGTGGCTGTTTAATTTCTGATATGAAACAACTCATTCCTGACACTGGGAGTCTGACATCAGCAGTATTTCCCTAGGATTTAACAGAAATACAAGGTCATAGGCACTGCTACACAGAAATGTGAAGGTGGGTTTTCAGTCTGCTCAATCCCACACTCCCCATATCCCTGTGTGGTCCAAAATTCCCTTTATAGTATTAAATTCGTGACAGATACAATGGCCTCTTTCCTCCCTTTATCTCAACTCCTTCCCCCCCTAAAAAACGGGTTTTCTGCTGAGTTATTACTGAAAATTGGGAGGGAAAATACAGCTGAACAGTTTCTCTAAAACTGTTACCTTCTGCCTTAAAAAAGTAAATAAATAAATTAGGCTTTGTATACCTCTTGCAAACAGAAGGACAACATCAAAACAGGTAATTCAGGAAGGAAAAAAAGCAAAAACAAATTTTAAAAAATAAAAATCCATCAAACTGAAACTGCAAACAACAAGAAAAACCGAACTGAAAGTGCGTTTCTTGATTTAATTTCCAGTCTCGCAGCCCTGTGCGAGTAAGGATGGGGCTTCCCCGAGCGGGAGGAAGCGGCTCCATCGCCGGGAATGAAAGGGCACTGTGGGAGATGTAGTCCAGCTGCTCACCCCAGAGCCTCCCACCCTTCACATCCAGCTGATTCCAGGCTGGAATAAGTCCCCGAGCATCCCTCAATTTTTCCAGTCCTTCCCATTTTCCCCAGTGCCATCCCCACCGGGGCTCAGCTGGGACAAAATCGAGACAAGTTTACCTTTCTACTGAGAAACTCTCTCACCAGTGATGCGGCCACTTCTTCCACGAAGGCGTTGTCCATGTTTTAGCCCCAAAAAAGCGGTTTTGGGGTGCAGGGATGCTGTTCAGTCCATGGCAGCCCGGCGGCATCGCCGCTGCCCGCGGCGGCCGCACCGCGGCGGAGCCCGCAGGGATGTTGCCGTGGGTACCATGTCATCGGAAGCGGGGACAACTCCTCCCCCTGGGAAGGGAGGGAGGGAAGAAGGAAGGAAGGAAGCTGGGCAGGGGTTTGGGATGGAGAGGGTTCGTAGCGAGCGGCTGGGTGGTTGCTTTAAATTTAAAAAAATAAATAAATAAAAAAATAGTAATAAAAATATTTAAGAAAGGAGTGTTCAGCTCTTAGAGAGGGAACGGATTTATGGTTATTTCTTTTATTTTTAAAGAACTCTGCGTAGTTATCTGCAGTCGAATAATTCTGTGCTAATGCGACTTTTAACCGACCATGTGCGTGCCTTTAGTAAAACGGCACTCTCTGCATAAAACTTTATAATTTTTTTTTTTTAAAAATACGAAAAAATGCAAAAAAAAAAAAAAAGAGCAGCTGCTCAGAGAAGCTGAATCTCTCACACTGGCAGTGTCTGGGGCGGGACATTCGTCAGCTCAGCCTTTCCTTTCAGGTGACACCTACATGATCAAGGCTGAGACTATGGTGACACTCTTCAGCTTGGGGATCTGATCAGAGTACCCTGTGCCCCTGGCTGTTGAGATTCCACAGCCTGGCCAACCTCTCCCAAAATTTGGTCACTCTTGTGTGGGTCATTTTCCCAATCTGTTTCAAATTTCTCTTGCTTCAGCTCCTGGCTGTTCTGTCTCACCCATTTAACTGTGCTCTCCGAGGTGAGTGTGGCTCTGTCTTTTACTTAACCCACATTCAGTAGCTGTGTACAGCATATAAAGCCTTTCCAAGGCTTGTATTCCCTTATTTTCACCGAACAATGCATGGACTCCATCCCTGTCCCTCTGATGAATGGATGGGCAGTCAGAGCTTGAGGCATTGTAGCAGTTCCTGCTCCAGCATCATGTCAGGTACAGACTGGAGCTCTCACTGGAGTGTACCCAGCCTGGCTGTGTCCTTTCCCTTTCAGAGGTCCCTAAATAATTCCAGGTGTTTTGTTAAGCTCAATTACTTCTCTGACTTGATTAAGTTTTGGAATACAATATGTTTTCCCAGTGTTGTTTCATTTATCTTAGGGCAGCCTGGAGGTGATTTTGCCTGAGTTTGTGATGTCCTCCCCCAGAGAAGCTGTGGCCCACTGCTTCTTAAAGCCTCCAGCCCTGCAAGCTCCATCCATCCCTGCGCCTGGGAAAGAACTTCTGGAGGCCAGGTTGTGGAGGTTGTCATCAGAACAGGCTGAGTTTTTGCCAAGTTAAGCTGAGCCTGAGGTGTTCAAATGGTGGACTGTGGTGGACTACAGGCTTTGTGTTAACCACCTGCACAACTTTTTGGAGATGAGATTCCCATTCTCTGAGATTGCCTTTCTCCAAGACCTTCAGAATAATTTTTGGTTGCATTGAGTGGCAGTGTCTGCTGAGGTGTGATGCTCTTGAGGCACAGGGGTGCCTGCCCATCTCATCACTCTGGTCCTACAAATTTGATTGTTCTTCACGTCAGTGACAGCCCCCTCCAGTGCAGCAAGCCCAGTTCGGCAGCAGGATGCTCTGTAATCCACAGACAAATCAGCTTGCAATGGTTTCTCTGAGCTCTGACCTGCACCCCTGTGCACTTAATCACTTTTTTCTTAGCCCATCAGCTGCATCCCACCTGCTCCAATTTTCCAGCATCTTCACAGCTGCTGCAGAGGGATTCCTGAGGCACATTTCCCACATATCCTAATCTCTGTCTGAGCAAAGGGCTGCTGAGCCGCCGCACTCTGGGGACGTGGCACTCCTGTGTGTGCAGGTCTGTTAATCAACAGGAGCTGGGGCTGCCTTACAGGCTTCTGCTTTTGATCAGTCATGAAGCTCACAAGTGTCCCTGTCCCAGCTTCAGGGTCCCAGTGGGTGGCAGTCATGGCAGACACGTGGAGCTCACCTCCTGTCACACAGCAGCTGGGGCTGGTCATATGCAGCTACTGGTCATATGCAGTCTAAAAACATTCTTCTGGTTAGGGGCTAAGGGAGATGCTTCCAGTAATGTGACACTTCCAGCAATCCAGCGCATGGGAGGTCTGGAAAGGCTTCTCAAAGTTTTCTTTCAGCATTGTGGTGTCTGTAAATACCTTTTTTTTCCAGAGTGGGTAACACTCAATGACTGTAATAGCTCTGGCTTTTAAGAGGCACCTGCAGTTGGCTGACAACTTTTTCCTAGAGAATTTAGAATACAGTAAAGCCTGATACCAATGCAAAGTAATTAGAACAAAAGTAATTATGCATGGGTTGTATAATTGCACACAGCTACGTGTGAGCTGCAGTTTGCTGACTGCCTTTGTTCTCTGCTCTGTGCTTTGGAGAACATAATTGCACTTAAGCTTGATGTTTTATACTCTGTTTAAGGTGATCTTTATTTGTCTAGTTAATGTTCCTGTGGTTTTTTGTAGAAATGCAGAATATTTCTTTGTATGTAACAGCAGAAAGTGAAATGTATTAAAAGAAATTTAAATGCTAAATCCAGCAACTTTTTGTGAACAAAAGGCATTTTTGTGAATAAGGGGGTTGGAGAGTGGCTGATTTGTACAGGAAATGACTTGGCTGGTATTTGTGGTGAGGAACAAGAAAGTTGGTTGATCTCCTTGTTGCCAAAACATTCTTTTGGTCCAGTTATTTCTTTTTCTGTTGCCTGTCTCTTTTTTACAGCCCTTAGCTTGTTCAGAGAAGTTGGGGGGGGGGGGGGGGAAATGAGTTAAAAGTTCAAGAAAGAAACAGATGAGTCAGATCTCTGAAAACACAGAGCCACAGAATAGAGAATAACTCACCTGAGAGAGTAGTTGGAAATAAAGTTTAATGAGGACACAGGACAGACTGCACTGACCACGGGCACAAACACAGACACACTGGCTAGCCCTGGCTGCACACAGCCAGCCTCTTCTAACTCCTGAGTCACCTTTGTATTTTCCTGGAGCTCATCTTTCCCAAATCACCTTGACCCCTACCTTCTCCTGCCTTTGGTTCCTTCCCTAAACTTGGCAATGAGTTCTGAAAAATGCTGTAAAGCTCTTCCCTGCATCACATAAATCCCCTCCTCAGCCCAAAAGATGTGCAGGAGAGCCTTTTCATGGTCTCACTGGTGGCTCTTCTGTGACAAGACTCGGAGGAGATGCTGCTGGGGCTCTGTCATAGGTTAGCAAGCATAGTCCCGGAAGGGACATCCTTGCTAAGGGGTGCTTACAGTTTCCTCTGGGAACTGACAGAACCTATCAGCTGGCCAGTTTGAATATGGACAATTCTCTAAGCCACTTAAAGTTGTGATCACCTCTGTGATCCACATTTAAGAATGGACAAACTCCCCCCCAGCTCTCTCTCGTTTCCGGCGCTGGCACAGGTGGCTGCAGGGCCCGAGCAGGGCCCAGTGGGCCCGGCAGGCCCTGCTTGGGTCAGGCCGGGCCGGGCCACGGCCATCCTGAAGCCATGGACCTGTTCCAGCCGTGGAACCCCCCCCCCACTGCCTTGCCGCTGCAAGGCCGAGGTGAGATTAACCCTTTTATTGCTGTGAAGAGCTGAAAACCTGAGGGAAGAGAGAGAGGAGATGCTTAAAGCTGAAATTCTGTTGTGAAGCTATGATATATCAGAGTACCCGTTGTAATTTCATGAAGATATGGGGGGTGGAGTGTTCAACTTGTGAGCAAAAGCACCTGCGCTGAGATAGGCAGATGCTGACGCAGCTGTAATTTCATGAGAAGTTTGGACAGGGAGAGATGAACCAGATGAGGACTTTTGCTCCAAACGGGAAAGGAGAAAACCTCAGTCCCTAGAGATGAACCTGATGAGGACTTTTGCTCCAAATGGGAAAGGAGAAACCTCAGTCCCTAGAGATGCTCCCAGAGATAGTCCTAACAATGAAGATGAGGAAGACCCTTTGCTCCCAGGGAAGGAGAAAGGCCTCTGTTTTTGTTTCTGAATGGCTCAACCTTAAAATTGTACCCCAAAAAACTTCAAGAGTGGACCCTCAAACGTGGGAAAACCAATTGCTATCTGTGTGTGACCTTGAACAAGCTGCAAGTCGGGGGAAGGGACTCACACGCAGGCAGAGAGACTCCTCTTCCTAAATGGACTGAACAATATTTGGAAGTGGGCGGCTGTCTCATTGTGATACTGTTTTCATAGCATGAGCAAGAAGAGACTTCTCTTTCTAAATGGACTGAACAAGGTTATTATGGAAGTGGTAAACAGACTGAACATCTTAAGGGTTGTTTTTTCACATTGTCAGTGGGAGAAAGGAGGAAGGTGGGGGGAGGAGGAGAGTTCTGAAGGTGGTATAATTTTTTTTTCCTTCTTTTAGGTCTGTTAATAAACTTCTTTATATTCTTTCAAGTTTGGTGCCTGCTTTGCATTTCTCCTAATTCTTATCTCACAGCAGATAAACAGTAATGAGTATTTTGGACCAAACCACTACAGGCTCTTTTTCTCTGGGTGAGTTATTCGGGTTCCCTTCTCTGTTGCCTGTTACTCGTCTGTGCTCTTTCAGGCTGATGATTCCTGTGATAGTCAGGGCAGTGTGTTTTTCAGGTTGTCCCATTTGATACTCTCTCTGTGGTTCCACATGGTCATAGAATCACAGAATATGCCGAGCTGGACCTTTCCTGATACAGCAGATCTCTTCCTTCCTGCAGCTTTCTCCTCTCCGGGCTGGAGCAGCCCTGTCCCCTCGGGCACGTGCTCCACCCTCTGCCCATCTGATGACCATCAACTGAACTCAGTCCTGCTGATCAGTGTCCTCTGTGTGCCAGGGGTACCAAAAATGTGTGTGACATTTCCCATGCACAGATCATTGGGATGTGATCCAGTGTGATCTAAACCCCCCAGAGCCAAGGGGGTGAATAATTCTGGCTTTTCTGACCATGCCTTGGCAGCATTCCTCAATTCCTTCATTGCACCCTGCTGTCTATCACAGAGCTCCAGGCCTCTTGTGTTGATGTTTTCATGGTCTCCCTTGACCCATGTGAAGGAGCAGCAAGTGCCCAAGGGCTGGATGAGCCTGGCAGCTTCTCCTCAGCATGGCTGATCCAAGCCTAGGGGAAGCAGCAAAACTCCCTGGACAGGGAGGTGGTTCTTTGTCATCTGGCTCTGGGGGTCTCCATGTTCAGCTAGGAGGTCTGAAATGATTTGGAGTCCTGATCACCACTAATGTGGGCAGATAAATGGTGTGATTCTTGGCCACCTTCTGAAGTGTCTTTGGAAAGAGAATTAAACTGCCCTTTGAGGCTTCATGAGAGGAGCTGGCACAGGGTGCCCAGAGATCAATGGATGCCCCATCCCTGGAAACATTCAAGGTCAGGTTGGACAAGATCAACATGATCTGGTTGAAGATGTCCCTGATCATGACAGGGGGGTGGGACTAAATGAGTTTTAAAGGTCCCTTCCACACCAAACCATTCCATGATTCTATGATGCCCATCCCTGGAATTGCCTTGGGACTGACCTTCCTTTGTCTAAATGTCACAGAGGTGGGCTCTCCTGTGGAACTTGAAGTGTTTGTGTGCTTGTGTGTGGTGTTTGTGCTTGAGATTTGAGATCTTTGGAAGGAACGATTGGGAGCTGGACTTTGATGGTCTTTGTGGTTCCCTTCCAACTCAGGAGATTCTGTGATTCTCAGAGTGTGTAGTGACAGTAAAGATGCACCTGAGTGGATTTACAGAGGTTGTCTGGATGGCTTGGTAGGACCTTGACTGATTGGACCAGAATCTGTGGTGAACCAGATTCTTTGCTGCTTAAAAAAACCCTAAAATTACTGTATGTAGCTATAGTTTCACCCTACAATTTAAATTTCCTTCCTTCGTGTCACCTCATATAAAGGATCGATCATTGCATGTCTGCATTATATAGCTATAATTTTCTCTCCTCTGTGATTCATGTTCTTTATTCACATGAAAAATTTTCTCCTTGTTCTTTACATTTTTTTTTCCAAGATAAATTATTTAATGCAACAGTACTTGAAATGCTCCATTTTAAGCCCTAAATTAACCTTGGATGTGAGACATAGATTGGCAACATTGTATTAGGGAAGAATCTCTATTAAATAATTGACATTCTTTTAAAGTGGTGCTTAAGCTCTTGAAGGCTGTGACACTCCCTTCAATTTATAGAATTTAGGTTTGAGTAAAATGACTCATTTAGCTTGAACTTGGCTCATTGGTACAGGTATTGATTAGAAAAAATTCCTTTTCAGTTCTGCAATTGTACGTTTTATTTAAAAATGTACATTAGTTTGTGTTGACTGTGAACAGGAATACAGGAAATTACTGCTGATACACTGAAAAAAGTATTAAAAGAGGGAAGGTGTTTTTGGTGTGGGTGACCTGCCCTTGCCAGCAGCTTTGCAGGTTCACACTGTAGAGAGTGAGAATCAGTTCTGGGGGGTTATTGACAGCTTTGGTTTGGTCCAATGTTTCTTGATTCACCACAAAGGATGTCAGAGATGTGGGAATCTCGCCAAGGTCTGTGTCAGAACAGCCCAGTAAAGAGTGGTTTTGCTGCATTTTCTCCATCAAGCATTCCTGGTGGTTCCTGAGCTGGCCTCCTACTTTAATGTTCTTCAAGAACTTCTTACCAGGAAGTTGACTGTCCACAGTAAGGTGCTGTTCAAATTAATTCTCATCCTCTTAATTTCTTGTTTAGCTTTGACCTGCCATGTTTTATGCTTTTCTGCTCTCTGCATGTGGGCAAGCTTTCCACTTCTTTAAATTCTGACCTTTTCCTTCAGACTCCTGAACTCCCTGTTGAGCCAAGCAAAAATTAATTGGATTTTCTTTCTTCTTTTTTTCGCTTTGGTCCATGTTTTATCTGGCCCTCTAACAGAGTGTTCTATGTAGTCCTTGGACTGTTTGTAGATGTGATAGTTCCTGCTTTTGGGGCTGTTCTTTTCATCATTTTCTTGTCTTATAGCCTGGTTTCTACATTGTTCCATTTCTTCCCGTTTTTTTATCTGGTGCTTTTTTCATTCATCAGCTCTTTTCTACAGCAATACAATTTTGTTGTGAGCACCACTAAAAAACAGCTTTTCCAGTGATTCCACTTGAACTGTTTTCCAAGCACCACTTGAGTCTAAATCCAAAACAGCATCTTTCCTGTGGATTCCTGTATAGGTTCTTGTAGAAGTTTTGAGTTTGCTTCTCATCTTGAAGAATTCCAGACCCATTCTCTCTAGGTGATTTAACTGCTCCCAGTCCAAAATTTGCACTTGCTGTGCTCAGCATTTCCTGATCACTGTCATTGCCCTGGTGGGAATCCAGTTCCAGTGCTAAACTGGAATTAGATTACGGGATTCCTGTCCTCAAGGGTTCTCTTTTCCTGTAACACCTTCATGCTGTTACACTACAAACATGTATAATTCTCTAGTAATTCAACCAGAGCACGATTTGCCTTTGAAGCTGCTGCAGTCCCAGCCCTGGGAGCCTGCCCATGCATCTCCCTCCAAAGAATCTGTCACTTAAATCCAAGTATCATCTTGTTGCCTGTGTTTATCAGACCTACCTTCATTTAAGTGTTGGAACTCAAAGGTAGAAATGACTGGAGGAGTAAAACAATAATGGCAAGAAGTTTCATAAAGCTTTTCAAGGATGAGATGTTGGGCTGATGCTGGAAAGCTGTTACACTGTTCTCCTGCTCAGGAATGCTGTAAATCAGGGCTGCAAAAATTATTAGCCTGTCGAGTTGATACCTGAAGGATGCACTCTTAGGGAAAAAAATACTAAAATATCACCCACCCCCTGAACAATTCAATATCAAGGTAACTTTCTGCTGCTGTGCTGAATGAAACCAGCAGAATCTGCCTGGGCCAAAAGTGGATTCTGTTTATCTTGTTGTGTATTGTTTAATCAGTATTGAATCATAGAATCACAGAATGGGTTGGGTTGGGTTGGGTTGGAAGGAACCTTAAAGCTCATCCAGTCCCACCCCTTCCATGGGCAGGGACACCTTCCACTATCCCAGGTTGCTCCAAGCCCTGTCCAGCCTAGCCTTGGACACTTGGACACAGGGATGGGGCAGCCACAACTAAGCAGGACCCCTGGTGAAGCCTTCCTGTCTGGAGTGGCTGGAATTCCTTTGTCCTGCTCTTCAGGTGTTCCCCTGCTGACTGTAATCCCTCTCCAGACACTGAGCATCTTCTGTTGGATGTGAGGAATGGGATGGATTGAGGTTCCTCTCTCCCAGCAACTTTAAACTATTAATATTATTATAGCCCCTGTTATTTTAGACCCTATTGTTAAAACAAATCGAAAGACCTGTTTTGGTAAGTGTCACGTTGGCTTGGATTCCTCCAGTGTGGTTTGGTTAATATTTCCTTAAGAACTGTTTTGATGCTGGATTAAAAAGCTGTTTCATTCTGTAAAAAAGAAAAGGCATGACACCAGGCTTTTTTTTTACAGCATTCGTCACTCCCCATCAGTTTCAGGAGGATTGGGAACAAAGGACAGGCCTTCAAAAACCCTTCATTTTTACACTGCCTGGTAGCCTTGGCTGCTTCTCTGTGCACTTCTGAGTATTTCAGAGTTGCAAACAGCGAGCAAATAATCACAGAACTGCCAGACACAGTTTGAAATACAGCATCACAATCCTTATAACTCAGGAACTCTGAGCTGTGGCATTGTTTCAATCTGGAGCTTCATCCATCTTTTTGTCTCACTCCTCTGGTGAAGGAGGACTGGTTTAATCGGAATCTCAGCTTTCTGTTACAGAAAAGTTATGAAACACAGGTAAGAATTAAACTTCTTAGAAGAAATGAGAGCCAACAATATGTACTTGCCCACCACTGAGTTTTATAATTGCATCCAAGGCCTTGAGAGGAAGCAGCTGTGTAATTTATTATATTGTTGTAGTATTTCATGTAGGAATATGATGGATGCTTTGTTCTTCCTGAGCCCTGTTGTTAAGGAACTGCTGGAATCCTGAATCACTGTTAACCATAGCCTGTGTATAATGACATGTGTGTCTTTTGAGTACAATGCTGTTATTAGTTTCCTAATACCAGGTTGTCATATCCCCATGAACATTGCATTTTCAATAGTTAAAAGCTAATTTAGTCACAATCTCCGGGACTATTTGCTAATGCAAGGTATTAGGGAGCAGGAGGCAGAGACCATTGTCTCACCTTAATGCTTGGAAAATAGTTATGAACAAATGTTGGCCATTATCCTGCTGGAAATATGGAATCCATGCAGGTGCACAGTGGGGCTGTACTTGGAGCATTCCCACAGCATCTGGTAACAGCAGGATTTGCTGCTCTTTCCTTGTGCAGCCGTTCCGTGGTAGCTGATAGCCTGTTTCTCTTATATTGTCCCCGTTTTTATTCCATCCTGTCTTATGGGTGACTGTCCTGATGTCTGCTGAGGCTCTCACAGAAATCCAACGATCCCTCACGGTGCTATTTCTCCACCTTTTCACTGTTATTTATATCCAGCAGTTTCTAATGTTGTGTCCAGTAGTTTCTCATGGTCTGTTCAGATGGCTGAACCTCATCCGAGTGCCCCAACTTCTTACAGACCTCAGCAGAAGCTCTCTAAGTTTGGTGGCTATATAATTTTCTTTTTCTACAACATTCTGTCCCTCAAAGATCCACAGAAACTCTGTGGGAAGATTTCACATTGGCTCCAGTACCCGCCAATGTGGCTGTGTGGAAAATCAAGAGTATATTTTGGTATTTAAATAGGAACTGGCGCTGTTGTCAGGAAAATAATTAACTCCAATCCAGTGGTGAACAATAACATCTTTTGGCACATAGACTGAGCAATAAACAAAATGCAGAATAAATTACAGGGACCAAACACACACTCTGGCTGTCAAGTCATATTTCAAACATCCTTTTCCTCTTTTAAGATTTTTTTCCCTCAAGGTACAACATATGTTTAATACAAGAATGTGAATCAGAAGAATACAGGAGATGTTTTCTTTTTCTCTGCATATCATTGTCAGCAGAATAAGATGTTTCCTTTGTCCCCATCATGCTTTTGCTGGCCTTGATGGAATCTGCTGGCTCCCACTCTGGACTAGCCTTGCTCTTACATCTCCTCTGCAATCCTTTATCTGTGAGCATCACTTCTTAGAGTATCCAGTTGTTCTGACTGAGACAGAAATAAGAGATTTTGATTTGGGTTTGAGATCCCTTTCCTTTTTATTTTTCCTTTGTGAGGGGATTTTGAGACAGACTTAAGATGGAGCAACCAGAAGGCCCTGCTTTAGTGTCCTTTCAGACACCTGTAAAGCTGTTAAGGATGAATCAAAGGCCTCTACTTCCCAAAGTTTTGCCCTCAAATTTCAGTCCATCTCAAGCTTTTCCTCCTCCTGTGGGTTTTGAATTCAGGTATGAATTATCATCACCTCCTGCCAAATTGTTGCTGTTCTGTTTGGCTTATGCACAGTTCCACCGAGACATTGACACACTGAGCGCTTTTCTTCCTGGTGCCGTCCTTTTGTCCCTTTCCTAAGGGAAAGTACAAATTACCTGCATCTTTGGAGCACTTTTGTCTCAGGTAAATGCAAATGTTCCCCCCATCATCTCTGCAGGGTGGCTGTTCAGCACTCTGCATGCTGCAGGACACTCTTTTCTTCCACTAAAATGTCCAACCACTTTCTGACTATTAAGGAATTCACCTGCTGTGGACAACATCCCCAGTGCCTTTTTTAATTTTTTTTCCTCTCAGCAATGAGCAGACTGCAGAAGATTTTACATCTGTCCTTAAAAAGCTTTTCCGACTGTAGGTTTCAAAGGCTCTTTTTGTAGTTTTCAAAGGCTTCACATTTCCTTCTTTTCCTTTTCTCCCACAATTTGCAGCCCACTGCACACTTCTGTTGAAGTGTTTGGTGTCCTGCTCCTCCTGGTACTTTCTATCCTCTTCTTGAAGAAGGTCACTTTGCCAATTTAGAGGTGACAGGCCGTGTAAAAAACACGGGTCCGTTTTTTTTCCCTCTAGGCTGGAGTGCATGATCATGGAATCCCAGAATGACAGAATGGGTTGGGTTGGGTTGGATTGGGTTGAGTTGGGTTGAGTTGGGTTGAGTTGGGTTGGGTTGGGTTGGGTTGGGCTGTATTAGATTGGGTTGAGTTGAGTTGGGTTGGCTTGGGTTGGGTTGGCTTGGGTTGGTTTGAGTTGGGTTGGGCTGGGCTGGATTAGATTGGGCTGGGTTGGATTGGGTTGGGTTGGATTGGGTTGAGTTGGGTTGGGTTAGATTGGGTTGGATTGGGTTGGGTTGGGTTAGATTGGGTTGGGTTGGGTTGGGTTAGATTGGGTTGGGTTGGGTTGGATTGTGTTGAGTTAGGTTGGGTTGGCTTGGGCTGGGCTGGATTAGATTGGGTTGGGTTGGGTTGGGTTGGATCGGGTTGAGTTGGGTTGGGTTGGGTTGGGCTGGATTAGATTGGGTTGAGTTGAGTTGGGTTGGGTTGGATTGGGTTGGGTTGGGTTGGATTGTGTTGGGTTGGGTTGGGTTGGGTTGGGTTAGATTGGGTTGGATTGGGTTGGGTTGGGTTGGGTTAGATTGGGTTGGGTTGGGTTGGGTTGGGCTGGGTTGCATTGGAAGAAACTTTAAAGATGTCCCATGGCAGGGACACCTTCCACTATCCCAGGTGGCTCCAAGCCCCATCCAACCTGGCCTTGGACACTTCCAGGGATCCAGGGGCAGCCACAGCTTCTCTGGGCACCCTGTGCCAGGGCCTCCCCACCCTCACAGGGAAGAATTTCTTCCTAATATCCAATCTAAACCTGCCCTCTGTCAGCTTAAAGCCATTCCCCCTTTTCCAGTCCCTACATGCCCTGGCATTGACCTGTCTGCCTAAAGTGTGTTATTTTATTGGGAATTAAAATTTAAATGTCAAGAAGAGGAAAAAAAAATTAGAAAGACAGCTGCATGCAGGCTGTATTTATGTAAATGGACTCATTTCTAAAAACGAGGTCATGAATGAATTGAGAATTTAGTATAAATCCCACATAAACTGCTTCAGATTTTTAATTGTTGCTTTTGCCCTCCTTTCTTCTGTCTTGTGTTTTAGAGTAAAATCCTCACTAGAAATCTGCTAAGGATTGTCCATGATAAATGCTGCTCTCCTTGGAGCCTGCAAAATAAACTGTGATTTACTGACTTGATATTAATTGACACCAAAATGTACATCAAAACACAGGAGTATGTTCATTTTGTTGTAAAATGGGAGAGCCAGATGAGGAAGTATTTGTTAAATACTAACAGAAGGAAATCAGAGCTCAGGCAAGGAATTTTGGCTTTAATATGGACAAGGTGGACAGCTAAAATGATTTATGAAAATGCCAAGTGAAACATGAAGGATTCCTTAGCTCCTCACTGCAGTCTGATACTGAAACACTAGGGAGAGCTCCTGATTCATGATTTCATTTTTCCAGAGGCTTGTTT
The DNA here is from genome assembly GCF_017639235.1 of Corvus kubaryi. NCBI lineage: Eukaryota > Metazoa > Chordata > Aves > Passeriformes > Corvidae > Corvus > Corvus kubaryi. Next base: position 55,461,851 of record NW_024581137.1, on the reverse strand, counting down.
GGAGAGCTGAGCCTCCTCATGTTCTCCTAACTGTAAATAAAAGAGAAACTTTCAACAGAATATTGCCTTTTACTCCATATCATAGCAAATTTGTGGCTAGTTAAAGTTGAAATGTAATTTAATATAAGAATTAAATAATTTTCTCAGTAATGAATTAAGAAAATGCTGATTTTACAGATCCTCATCTGCTGCTTATCCAAATTTTTTTTTTCTTACCAGTAACAGTTACAGGTGTTGAGAACCCACTTAAAACAACTTTTTCCTTTTATTCCACTCTGAGAGCAGCACAGCAGTTTTACTGCAATATAAGAATTTTGATCATGCATTTTTGGAATATCTTCCCTGTCACAGTGGTCCCAACTATTCTAAATTTCCTTTGTGGTATTTGGGAGCGTTTGGGTAAATGAACCACAAGCAGTAGCAGCATTTCCGTTCCTTGATTGGATGAGCAGCTCTGGCATGAATCACATTCTTGTGTGTGTACAGATCCTCTCTGGAGCCTCAAATATGCACCCCTGAGATCTCCAAACTAATTTCTTATGAGTACTTCTGCTAAAAAAAGGAATGCTTGGATATTTGCTGAGAGCCAAGCTGAAGTCTATCTGTCCCAGGCTTCTGCAGGAATCCAAGCCTTTTGTTACACAGTAATTTGAATAATTTCCAGTCCAGCAGCTTACAAACTTGTTTGGGTTTGGTACCCAGGCTGTGTGGCAAATTCAGTTTATTGACAGCTGCAGAGCTACAAAATAATTGAAAATATTTAATGTTTGGATTGAGAAATAAGGCTGAAGTCAGACATAAGCGTGCAGGCCTTGTGTATGTGGTCATGTGTATGTAGATATATATGAAGAAAAAACATATTGTGGTTGCTGTCCTGGCCTTTTTTTCAGCCCTCAGCATTGCTGCCATCAAAAACAAGACAATTTTATTCTGTATTTGCACCCCAGCCCCTGGATAATGGCAATTTCCCACATGGTCTTCTAAAGTATGTTTGACTCAGATTAACTGACCCAGACCTTACTACAAAGTCTGGAGTTCAACTTTTGGAGGTAAATCCATGTTTTGGAGTACCAAGAGGATAAAAACTTGGGGTTTAGACTAGATCTACCCAGGTCTGGTCTAGTGGAAGGTGTCCCTGCCCTTGACAGTGGAATTGGAATGAGATCATTTTTAATGTCCCTTCCAATCCAAACCCTTCTATGATTCTATGTTTCTATGATATTGGGTATTTCAAAAGAAGGAGCAAGAAAATCTGCAGTGCAAGGCCTGGCTAAGCTTTGCTTCTATTCTAAAATTTTAATGGCACCCAGAAGATCTCATTTCCAGTGGATTCTCTCTCCTTAACAACAGTCCTGGAGGTGAGGAGCTCCATCCATGCCTTGAAAACAAAGATTTAGAGAAATTGAGTAAGGAATGAGTTTCATGAGGCCCATGAAGGGTCCGTGATTTGAGTGGGAGTAGAATTTATAGCTCGTCACCATCTCTCCTGCCACCAGCCTGGGTCACACAAATTCTGCTGCACAGGTGAGCCTCAAGAAGAGGTGCCTGGTTTGGATGTTACCATTTCACCAGTCACTTTCCCCACATTTTAACAGGCAGAAATCCTCACGCAGCTGAAGCTTCCAGTGACAGAGGCTTCCCAGGAGCAGGCTGTGAGCGCAGGATGGCGGAGAACAACCCTCTTCACATGCTTCCAGAGAGGTATCTGTGGCCTCTTTGTTTTCTCCTATTGTTTGTGGGTGTTCTCAAAGTTTAATCCTTTATTTGTTGAGGCACGTTTCCCTCCTAATATTTATGCATGAGCAAATATCTATTTACTCCAGCAGGACTGTAAGGTCACGGTTGTTGCTAATGTGAGTGTCACTTCTTTTGATTGCTCTGTTTCCCGGGGTGTTTATTCCCCTCTAACAATGCCCTTCCTTTTTTGAACAACTGCTCTCATTAGCGTGATGTTGTTTAATGATAACGTCTAATTGTTGGAGCCTCTGCTTCCCCCTTCCAGATGCGTGGGGAGGTTTTGTTTGTGCTACGGGATTGTTCAGTGAAAACATTCACGGGAGTGGCGCTAGGTTGGGGAATGGAGCAGGGATTGATTGCAACAGGAGCATTCAGTTGAAATTCGGTACAGAGAAATTTCAGGGGAAAGTAAAAATTATTTTTAATTGAGATTCTGGACAAGAGGTAAGGCCAAATCTTTCCCCTTCAGACAGTCTCTGATTTACAGTTAACCTACAACTAAAATGTTTGGCTGTTAAGAACATTCATTTTCTATGAAATCAGTCTTGTCTCCAATGTCAGTTTTGTTCTTCCCTCCTGTAACAGAGTGTCCCTGAACCTTAATCTCTTTTGAAATTCAGAGGTATTTAAAATTTGGATTTAAAATGTCTTGTGCCTGAGGGCTGTTCCTACTTCACATGTTCATCTCATTTGAATGAAGACCTTGAGGTCTGCCCAGCCATCAAAGGTATTGGAATTTGCTCTTCTGGAGAAACATTATAATTTTTCACTGGGGGGAATGGAAAGGTAAAATTCCAATGGAAATTGTGTCCTGCCTTTCCAGCAGCCCTAGCAAGTATTTCCCATCCTGTTTCCCTTCCTACTGAAGGCATGCCTTCCATATTAGAAGCTTATTGTAAATTACAAACGTCCAGAAGGAAGCTTTGAAACATTTGGGGCTCTAAGATATTCCTGTGCTCTCTTTAGGATCATCACTCAAGCTTTATCAAAAATATCTACGGTCTTATGTTCATGTTTTTTTGAGGGGAGCTAATTATAGATACTAAAACTAGCTGAAGTGGAGGAGGGGTTTTTTTTCTTTTTTTTCTTTTTTTTTTTTTTTTGGTGGAGGCACCAAGCCAAGCTCCTCATTACAAGGTTGCACAGTTTGTTGCCTGTGTAGGCCCGGGGAGCAGATGGAGGGAGGGATAGGGACTCTCTCGAGTAGAACTGGCTGGGAAACTGTGCATCTGCTTTGTGAAAAATAGGGACACTTTGGAATATGTGTGGCTGCCAGTGTGGATCCACAGGGCGGGTGCTGCCGTGATGGATGGGGGGAGAAGGCAGCTTTCTGCAGCAGCAGCAGGCTTTGCTGTCAAAGACAAGCTCTCACCGATGTCAGATGCTGTTTTTGCAGCAAGATTCGAGCCCAGGAGTTGTTGTCTCAGGGTGACAGAGCACTGGGAAGGGGGAAATATGGAGAAGGATGGTTGTGTGTACAAATTGCTCTAAAATGTTTGTAGTTCTTTTTCCTTATTTTCCAGGTATTTGAAAGCATGATACCTTTAGGCCTAAAATTTCACAGGGGCCTATAGGGACAGGACAAGGGGGAATGGCCTTGAGCTGAAGGAGCGCAGGGTTAGATGAGGATATTATGAAGAGATATTAGGAAGGTATTAGGAAGGAGGATATTAGGAAGAAATATTGGGAAGAGATATTGGGAAGAAATTCTTCTCCTCCCAAGAAACTGGGAGGCGGGTGAGGCCCTGGCACAGGGTGCCCAGAGAAGCTGTGGCTGCCACATCCCTGGAAGTGTCCAAGGCCAGGTTGGAACACCCTGGGATAGTGGAAGGTGTCCGTGCCCACGGGAGGAGGTGGAACAAGATGATCTTTCAGGTCCCTTCCAACCCAAACCATTCTATGATTCTCTGAAAATGTCACCGAAGACCCGCTCTGCCCAGGATTTTGATAAATTCTGGTTCAATGTTAACTTCATCTCAGTTGCTGAAGGATTTCCACGGTCCCAGCACAAGAGACTCCGTTCCTGTGGTTTCAGCTTGACACAGTGAAGGGTCTTGCTTGGGTCAACCCTGCCTCTACTTCACAAGGTTGTAAGAAGTACAGAATTACAGAGTTGTGTCTCTGCTTGTTAGAATTACAAAGCCAGTTAGGTTGGAAGGGATCTCTGGAGCTCTTGGTCCAACCTTGGTTTCAAGCAGGATACACTTCCAAGGCAGATCATGTGGTCTGAGGATTTTATTAGCTGAGTGCTGAAAATCCCCAAGGACAGGGATTCCACAGGCGTTCCAGGCACCTGTCCCAGTGCTGCACCAGTCTCACACTGAAAAAAGCTGTTGCTTATTCCTCCCCAAATTCCCCTTGGTGCAGTTTGTGTCCATTGCCTCTTGTCCTTTCAGTCTGGTTTTGTCTTCCCCATAACCTTTGTCTAGACAGCTGAAGGCAGGAATTTGATTCCTTGCAATAACCTTTCTAATTTGGTGCAACTGGAACAGGAAAAGAGGATGACTGCAGTGAAAGGAGCACTCATTTTAGGTTGGCCATATATTCATGGACGTTTCTGCCTGCTGACCCAACTCACCCCATGGAATAGATTTCATCAGCACATCCCTATCCCCCAGGTTAATTCCTCTAAGCAACGCACCCCAGAGAGCGGAATTTTCCTGCCTTTTTTATTTTAACTGCTCTAAATTAGATAATTACTTAGAGCCCTGACAGATTTACAAGAGTAATTGCCTAATTTTATGATGCAACACTACCAAAAACAAAGATTTCTTGATTCGAATCGGGTCTTGAAAAGGAAAGTCTCGCTGGAAGTGTTTGAATAATGCCTGAAAAATACACTCCCTGAAGTTCAGCTGACCACTGGGGAAGAGCCAGTTTAGACTCTGCCCCATCCAGAAGCAGCACAGGGAACTGGAGATGCTTGGAAAGGAACTGAAGGACAAGTGAGAGGACACGAGTAAGGAGATCCACAATAATGACTTAAAGACCTTGGTGAACCCTTCATCAGCAAGCTGAGTTCAATTTCCAACCAACTTCTTGGTTTTTTTCTATTTTTTTTCTCCACTTCTAGTCATTCAAAACAAGTGCTTGTTCCAGCAGTATCGACCCTGGGTTGAATTTGATCCACTCTGTCCTCTTTCATTGTGACTGGCAGCATTTTTGGGCTCTCAAAACAGTAGGATACTCTAGAGTAAGTGCCTATATTGGAAAACAAAATAGTAAAATGCAAAATTATAGGAAGTTTATCTCCTGCCATTTTTACATTCTGCTCAAGCATTTTTCTGACTCTCCTCACACCTGTAAAAAGTCAGAATGGCTCTTGTAAATCAAACAGCAGGGTTTTGGCTTCCCTGTCCCTTCCTGATGTGCAAGTGAGGGGTCCCAGTTACTCCCTACATGTGGCATTTTGCTCTCCTTGCAATGAAATCAGCCCCCAGCTAAATTTCTTACTGTCCTTAGTACTGCTTTCAACACATAAAAGGGATCCTGGAGCCAGGTGGGTTTAACAGAGTTATAATTTACTGTGTTTAATCACTTCAGAATCCTTTTTTCATGGGCATGCTGAGAGAACTAATAATGGGCTTTTCTGCATGTCCACAAGACCTGTACCAAAACCAACCTGCCTTCAAATCAAGAGAGCTTTTATTCCAAGAGCTTCTACCCTGAAGGCAAGATCTTTAAAAACTGTGCAGGTGCTGCATTTTCCCAGCAAAGTGAATCCAACGGGTTGAGGACATCACAATTCATCAGGTGACTTAGGGAACTGGATGGATTTCTTCCTGCAACAGGAATCATCTGACTTGGAACAAGATGCTGAAATTCTGGGTGGCTGAGCTAAGTTGCCTTGCAGTGCAGCAAGCAGGTGGCATTTGGTGAGTGATTTGTGCCATCTATTCTTGAACAGATTGTATCCCAAATAGGTGGGATAAATCACCTCTTGGAGGTGCCAGTCTCCCCATTTCCTGGAAACGGAAACCTGAAAGAATAGTTGGGATCCAATGGCCAGATACACTGTGCCAACTGTGCACCTGGAGCTTACTGCCCACCTTAAGAGGAGTGAAAAATCAATGGAATTGAACCTTCTTGGCTGACATTTTAGCTTTCTTAGCCGTCTTTGGCCAGACAAAATGATGAAACAACTAAACAGGATATTCCACTGAAAGTTAAAGGAATCACAGAAAGGTTTGGGTTGGAAAGGACTATGAAGAGCATCTCCTTTCACCTTCTGCCATGGGCAGGGACACCTTTCACTAGACAACATCTAGGTATATCTAGTCTAAAAAACATCATCAGGATTTTATCCTCTTGGTACTCCAAATCATGGATTTACCTCCAAAAGCTGAACGCCAAACCACTTTTTCTGATATTTGAGCATAAAGGCCCAGATGCAAATATTTCCACAGCAAGTAAATAAATCATAGAATCCTGGAATGGTTTGAGTTGCAAGGGACTTGAGAGATCATCATTCCAACCCCCTGCCATGGGCAGGGACACCTTCCACTATCCCAGGCTGCTCCAAGCCCCATCCAACCTGGCCTTGGACACTTCCAGGAATGGGGCAGCCACAGCTGCTCTGGGCAGCCTAAAGGAAGACCCTAAGCTTTTTGCAGAAGTAGGAGTCACAGAATCACAGAATAGGCTGAGTTGGAAGGGATCCATCAGGATCATCGAGTCCAACTCCTGGCCCTGCACAGACATCCCAACAATCCCACCCTGTGCCTGAGAGCATTTCCCAAACCCTCCCTGAACTCTGTCAGGCTGTGACCACTTTGATAGAAGGTGCTGATATGTTTTTACTTTTAGATACTGACATTGCGGCTCTTTTATTGCTGTTTACTGTGGTGGCTCCTCTCCTGAGCCAGTGTTTTTTCAGTACCAACCATCCCCCTGCAAATTGCTATGGCAATAGAAATCAAGCACAAAAACAGTCCTGCCCAAACATGTAAGGATTTATTTACCCACATCATTGGCCTGCATACTTTCTCAGGAATATTTTTGGGGTATCCGATTCGGAACAGAACAAACTGAAAACTTGTGTTTAGTATGAAATATATGGATGACAAAATGACAGGTCCTAGATGCCCAGTTATCCCAGGAGGATTGACTTGCAGAAAATAGGTATTCTACTTATTTCAAAAAACAAGAATCCTTCCTGTTACAACAGGCCACTCAATCCCTGATGGTCTCATTTACTTTTTTGGGGAAAAAAATCACTCCAGAGTCTGCCATACTAATGAGGGGCAAGACTACCCCTGTTAACCAGCTTGGCTCCCTGCTTTCTATGAGCTGTGATTGACCATGCTGGTTAATTCCCAGGCCCTCTAAAGAGGCAAAAATCAGCTCCTTTGGGAGTGAAGCCTGGGTTTGGTTCATTCCAGGATTTCTGTGATCACACAGGCCTCTGTATCGTGTGTCCTCCAATTTACATCTCAGAATGATTCCAGGAGAAAAGCTAATCCACCATATGTGCCAGGGACTGTCAAGTGTTTGAGAGAATTATGATTCTTTTAGCGAAAAAGTAACAATTTCTCATTGAAATCTGTGCCAGGGAAGCTTAGATGGAACAGGAGGAAGCATTTCTTTACTGAGAGGGTTTTCAGCTGCCCATTCAACAGGAGCTTCTCTGAGAGACTGGGACTGCTCCCTGGGGTGCCTGCATCTAGCACAGAAGTAGGATTAAGGGATAAAAACCCACCAAAAACATCTTTTGGTGTTTTCAGTCTTCCTAAAGACCAAATGTTTAAACACAAGAGTTGCCTCATAGAAATTCTGTGCCATTGCTAAAATGAGGATCCTTCAGAACACGCTGCTGTATTTTAGATGTGCTTCCTCAGCACCACTTTAAGTCCTGTAAATCACCCCATATTCTCTGAGTGCCACTACTGAGCCACAAACTGAGACTTCTCTTTCTTTAAATCATACCAGAGTTACCCTTAAAATGCTTTCAGTGCATCCATTTATGTGAAAATAAATAGAGCTGAATTAAGTGCGGCAGAGCGCTTTTGATCCAATTAAATCAACCATGTAATTTATCACTGAATTTTATTCACAAACTCATATTTCAACAAGTGATTTTTCATATCATCTTTAAATTAAAGCTGATTTACATCCCTGTGGAAGCTCTTAAAATGAACTACCATTATCATAAGTCCATAATCAATCACTCGTAGAGTGTTAACAGACCAGTAACTGCAGATTTTTTTTACCCAACTATTTATTAAGAAGCATTTGTTAAATTTCCTTATTTACAAGCATCTCTCTGTTTTGACAATCAATCTCAGAAATCAATCTGAGTCTAAACATTTGTAGTTTACATCAGTGATGGTGCCCTCTATGTTTACTGGGAAGTGAATTTATACCATACTTAAACACACTTTGAAACCAAGAGTGGAATAATTTTGTGATTCAATTTTCTGCTATGAAAATATCTTGTGAGAGGAGCAGAGGAAGCTTTCCATGAAGATTTGAGGATGTGGAGAATAGAAGAAGCAGCTGGTTTTGAGGTGCAATATAAAATGACAGGACCTGCACTTACCTGTTTGAATATGCAAAAAGATGGAAAGGTGAAACTACCGAATGACCAAAATGGTGGAGAGCTGTAAAACACTATGACAGAAGGTGTGGGCTCTATTTTAATTCCTGTTTCCTTGATCACAAATCAGGTGTCAGCTGAGGTTGCTCCCTAAAACATGAAAATATGTAATTTTGATATTTTTGATATTTGTAATATCACCAACCTGGTGAAAGGTTTAGACATAAAATCTTAATATGTTGCCAAATTCTGCTCCTGTCTCCTCTAACATCACCACTGCCAGGGCTCCTGGTAAGATTATTGTATCTTCTTCGTAGGCAAGATGCAGCCAGGTGCCACCTTCTCTTTCGTTGTGCTCCAGAACTAAAATATTTCTGGCTCAGACTCATTTTTGGATGCTTTTTGTATCACTGTGGCATTGGCTGAATTTCTTTCCAGTGCCTTTTTTTCATCACCACAATAAATTGACAGCAAAGTGAAGATGGAGGGATGAGTCTTGATTCCAGGAGAAAAGCTAATCTGGACGTATGTGCCAGGGACTGTCAAGTGTTTGAGAGAATTATGATTCTTTTAGTGAAAATGTAACAATTTCTCGTTCAAAGCTGTGCCAGAGGAGGCTTAGATGGAACAGGAGGAAGCATTTCTTTACTGAGAGGGTTGGCAAACACTGGAACAGGCTTCCTAGAGAGGTGGTTGGTGCTCCAAGATTGTCAGGGTTTAAGAAGCATTTGGACAATGGCCTTAACATGACTTTTGGTCAGCCCTAGATTGGTCAGGCAGTTGGATTAGGTGATCATTGTAAATCACCTCCACTGAAATTATTCCATTCTATTCTATTTTGCTCTATTCTATAATTTATGCAACAATATTTTTAGTGTAATTGAGTAAAGGTAATGTTTTCTTAATCACAGAATGGTTTGGGTTGCAAAAGACCTGAAAGATCATCCAGTGCCACCCCCTGCCATGGGCAGGGACACCTTCCACTATCCCAGGCTGCTCCAAGCCCCATCCAACCTGGCCTTGGACACTTCCAGGGATGGGGCAGCCACAGCTTCTCTGTGCCAGGGTCTCCCCACCCTCACAGGGAAGAATTTCTTCCTAAAATCTAAACCTTCCCTCTGTCAGTTTAAAGCCATTTTTTCATGCCCTTGTTAAAATTCTCTTTCCATCTGTCTTGCTAATCTTTTTTGGGTTCTTTTCTTTCAGATTCCTATCTGTTAATCCTTAATACCTTTATTAGCATGGCATAATTTGGAACATGATGCAGGAAAGAGACCTGAAATCTTTAGCATTCCTACAAGTTCTGTGAAAATCTGTGGAAAGTGCTGTCCCCAGTGTGGGTGCAGAAGACCAGCTCCATTTCCAGCCTCAGGAGATTCTTTGTGGGTGAGGAACCCCATAGATGCCCTGACAGCAGAGCTTTCTGGAGCTAAGAGAAGCTCAAAGCTAAGCCTTGCTTGGAGAAGGACAACATGGACAGAAGATGTAAAAATCACAATGAATATTTTTATTTATTTTTTTTATATAACCTTGCAAAATACTTCTTTTTCTCCTTTGGGATGAAGTCAACACAGCATGTTGAGAGCGTGCAGGAACTTTCTCTTCCCATCTCAAAACACCAAAAAAACATACCATAAAAATGAAGAAAGCAGCATCTACCCAGAAGCTGACACTTGCAGTTTCTCAGCTGTTGTAGAAACGTGCCAAAAAGATGCTGTGCAGCCTAATTGAGGACAATTCATTTAAAATGAGTAAATAGTCCTGCCCCTCCAGTCAGCTGGGTGTGCTTGGAGGGCTGTGGCTGGCCAGAAACCAGAGCCTGTGTTTGCAGCTTTCTTTGGCTGCTTTCATAATTTAATGAATGAAATAATGCAGTCAAAGGCTGCGATTGTGAGCTGCCGAGTGACGCCTTGCCAAGCATACTGTAATAGTGATTAAGACACAAAAGGTTGTAAAAATGTGGATAATTACATCATGTGCAACATGGCTTAATTGTTCTCTCCAGGAGCCAGAGGAAATCTCCCCCGTGAAGTGTTCTTCCCTTGGATTGGAGATCCACTCTGGTTTTCTTCTAAGCAGCGTATTCTGATCCCCTCAAGAAGGGATGTGTCAGAGAGCAATGACTCCCCCAGGGAAAATCACATTTTTGAGAAGCATTTCTGTGCCCTGATATACCCAGAAAACAATCACTGGCCTCGCATGTCCTGAAGCCCATGGGACAAAACATCCATTTTCCAATATTTTAATAAGGTCAGTCATTAGCGAGTCTTGCTTGGGTTGAGGGTGAAAACACCAGAATATTGTTTTCCCTCCTGAACCGTGTCCTTTCATGATATATTTCCTGTCACTGCCGTTCTGGCTTGTGTTGATCTTGGCAGCTTGAAAGCAAACAGCAGCTTCGTTTTGCTACTGCAAGTCCTGTAGTTGCTGTCAGTAAAAGCCGTGTGAGTAGTTGGTTTATTACCCAGATAACACAATCAAAGAATTGCTAATAGAGACTCCCAGGAGTTAAGCACTTATGGCCGTGGGGCAGGAAGCAGAGGAAGGTGCTTTATGACTTGGAGCTGCTTCCTGAGTTGTTTTCCAGTGAATGATAGCAGAGTATGGATGTCTAACTCCTGCAACTGGGTGAGATCTGATCCTGCTGAATGCAGGGAAGAGGGATGGCTTTTAAAATCCTTTCAAGAATTAAGCTTATGTCTCCAAGTTACTACTTCTACTACTACTACTATATTATTATATTTATCATCATCATCATCATTATCTCTTTGTGCATCCCAAGTGCCAGAGGAAGATTGCTGACTGGACAGGGCATTTTTATCCAGAGCAAATGCTGGAGCTGGTCACCAGAACTGGACCTCAGACTGAGTATGGACAAATAATAAAATATTCATCTGTCTGCTGGTGCTGGACAACAAAGAAATGTGGTCAGGAGCCAGAGCAGCACTCATTTGCAAACTAGATAATGCAATTCCAAGGGAAGCTGTGTGTGAAGTGCAGCAGCACTTTCTGCAGTGCTGCTTCTCCCAGGCCATCTGACCTTGGCTGGGGGCACGGGGAGAGCAAACGGGAAGGGACTGAGATACTCAGGACTGCAATTCCATCTTTCTGTACTCCAACCCATGTGCCAGCAAGCTGCCAGCTCAGTGTGTTGTGGTTTAACCCTGGCTGCATCAGGAGAAGACCTTGCAGCTTCCCTCAGAGTGTTCAATTTTATGGTCGCTGTTACAGCAGGATTGAACTGGAACTTGGAACCACAAGTGATCAACTCAGATGAGAGAATTATTTTTAATTAGCTGTAATTGAATTTGGGAAGGATTACATCAGTGGTCTCAGGTGATGAATCACTCAGAGCAACTAATTTTTCTGCTTTCCTGACTCAGTTATCAGAATTTGCCTTCTCTCTGCTACTTTTTCATAATAATTGAGACTGGGACAATGGAGAATTTCCAATCTGTGCCCTGGTGAGAAGCTGCAGGAGCTGCCTGACACAGAAAACAGCCTCTGCCTCAAGAGCTGTGTTCTCATTCTTGATGTGTGGTTATTTGGTGTGAAAACTGCCCAGACTGGGAGTGCCTGCCCCGTGGATCTGGCAGCTGAGCACGGCGAGCACAAGGGGAGCTGGACAAGGTGGAAAGTGAGTTGATGAAAAGAAAAAATAAAAGCAAGGATACACCAGCCTCAGATGCACTAACTTAAACACAAAATCTCTCTCCTTGAGAGCTGCACTTCTTTATCACCCTCTCAAACTGTGACATGGCACAGTGGATTAGAAATTGCAAAATTTGGGTTCCCTGGTGGAACAGGTCTCGGGGCTGCATGAGAACATCATTCTGTGGATAACCCTCCCTTGCCCTTCTGATAACTTCTCAGTGAGAACAAAGAGGGAAAAGCAGGTGCAGAAAGAGAAATCTATTAAAGCAAGTTTCTGCTAAGGTGCAGCTTGCTGGAGCAGGGTGGAATGGACGCTGCACCATTTCATTCCCTGGAGCTTGGGCAGGATGCAGGAAGATCAGCCCTATGGCGGAGCTGCAAGGATCACAGGCTACCTCAGCACAGTCTGTTGGCCTCTTTCTCTCTCTGTTTGCCATCCTGCCCTAGCATGGGGATTTTTTGACCCCTTCCACCCTGCTCTGCTCTCAGCCAGGCACCACTTGGGAAAGGAAATGTGGGTGCCTCCATTTCCCCAAACCCCTCAGTTTTCTGCACTCTCCAGTCTCTGGGAGCCTGGGCAGGCCACAGGAGGCTTCACAAAAGTTCCCCTCAGTGGCAGCGTGAGGTTGTTCTTCACACTAACTGGAGTGTGAATGCACCCATGTGCAAGTGGGGGAGAAGAATCAGCCACCTGAGCTGGCCTCTGTGTGCTCCACCACCTCCACCTGGGTGATTGTGGCTGGAGCAATTGTCCCTCTGGGTTGTGCCCTTTGGGATGGGCTTGCCAGGGGGGAATTCTTGGGAGGGCTGTGACACGCTGGATGTGCTGCCAAGACTGAGATGCACCTTGGGGAGGGTGGGGGGTCTCTGGGATGGGTGGCTGTGCCCCACAGTGCCCTGGCAGAGCTGTTTGGGAGGCTGTAGTGCCCTTCTGCTGTTCACCCTGCAGAAAACCCGTTGTGCATCCCAGCCTCCCCACACACAGAACAGCAGCACCTCAACCCACGCGTGGGGAAAGGGCCTCGGAGTGGGAATGAGGGCCTCGGAGTGGGAATGCTGTCATGGAACGCCTCTCACTCAGAATTTCATGTTTTCACTCCATTATTAGCACTGAAGTTTTTAACAGCAAACAACCACTTGGATGCACTTTCATCGCCGAGTAATAATTTCGCTGTTTTGTCTCGATGGATCTCATTTTGTTTTCAAGCACTGCACTGAAAGCAGCCACTTGGAGTAGAACCATTCCATCCTCTCAATTATTTCTTTTGCGTGAGGCACAACTGCTACCAATTTTGTCAAAAACATAAAAAACTTGTTCCTCGGAACTTAGGAATTATCGAAATGACGTTTTTTAGCATTTTGAGACATCAGGCTTCATCACCCTTGTGGCAATTTTCTTTGGCTGTAATGATTTTCTGTCAATGCTATTTATGCACAACAGTGTTTTGAGAGGAATGAACGACTTTTTAAAAAACTGAGATATTTTTGGTGTTAGGCACCTTGGTATGTCTCATTTCTTCAATTCCTTCAGTTATTTCATCCCCAAGTCTGGCATTTCTGTTTGAGAAACATGTGTTTTCTGAATATTTTATATCTTGGTTTGAGCAATATCATACTCACATAATAACTATGAACAACTTTAAAGCAATCATGTTTATGGTGGGATGTGGTCAAGTGAGATGTTGATGTTTGGAAAAAACAGAGTTTTCTTGATGCCACATGAACCCTCATTCTGCTCTAGGGCTGGTGTGTCACTTTTGAGTAGATGTAGAAAAATGAATGCCGGGGTTTGCATCAAGAGACAGAGTAGGTATTTTCCTAGAGAGACCCTGAACATTGTTGCTCAAACCATTTTGATAAGGGAGAAAATAATCCGGTTTTTAGTATAGTTCTGAGGAAATAGGTTGTTGTAACTCGAATTTCAGTAAAATTTTGCTGCTGTGAGATGAGATGGCTCTCAGGCTGCATTAAAATAAAAAAAAAAAAAAGGGGGGAGGAAAACTCAGTAATTTGTGCAAGGATGAATTGGTGGCCGATTTCTGATCAAATTTGGAAGATCAATTTCCAGGCTGCCTGGAGAACAATGACTATAGAGAGGAGACAAAATTACCAGCACTAATTCAATTGCAGTTCACATCTAAGAGTAGGATTAGCACCAAATCAGTTACAAACCCCTTCTCTGCTACTCCAGGCCTCCTAAAAGCTCAGAGGGTCCCAGGGTGGGTGCAAAGCTAGTTTTTCCTGCAGAGGACTTTGAGATGAGGCTGTGGCCGGTGTGTGAAGCAGCGCTGGGGTGATGATGTTGCCAGGGCTGTGATGGGGAGCAGTCTGTGTGTTGTGGCTGAAGGGCTTTTGTCAGACACTTCCACGTATTGTATGGAGGCTTCAGGCTGTAAAAGAGGGAATTTTCTGTCTGCCTTGAGCAAAAATAGAGTGAAAAAGCTTTACCAGACTGGTACCAAGGATGAACAGCCTGTAGCTGTGCTGTGAAGAGACCAAAGGTGTCTGGACTCTGTTCTCAGCCTGAAAGATTTTTTGGTGAACCTTTGCAGAAGCCTTTTAATCATTTTGCCCCTCAAGCCTCCCAGTATAAAACAAGAATAACTGTCCCTGTCTCGCTCTCCTTCACTCTTTTCTTTTGGCACCATCCTCAAAAGATGCTACAGCAACTCAAGCAACAAAGCCCCATCTCAGCAAGACCCCCGATGCTTTCATAATTAAGAGAATTGATGGATATTTTCATCCTTCCCTGGAAGTGTTTAATTTTGCATCCCACTTTGGAAGGGACCTTCAGCCAGCAGCAGTGGTGGTGGTGGTGATTTTTTTTGTATCTTTTTAATTATTTCAGTTGTTACCAACTTTTTCTCTTCAAAAGAGATTTTGCCAGGTAACTCAGGGCACCGGTGCTGGGTGTAAAACTGACCAGCATGGGTGAAAAACCTTGAGGCTGAATGAGCATGGAAATGATGAGGCTTTTGCTTTCAGGGAAAATGTGCTATTTATTGCACAGAAATTTCTAAGTAGCTCTAAGACCAGCTGTTGAAGCACTTATTGAAGGACCAGTGTTACCTCAGTGCGCTGGGTGCTGACAAATGAGTCCTTTTACCACAAGCTGTACTGGACAGACACAGAAATGATGCAAATTCCAGGTACCATCCTCTCAGCAAGGAAGGTTAAATAGCTGCTAAATACCTAGAAAATGGGAAAAGAATCAATGCAGTGGCTTTGTCTTCAGCAGATATGTATAATTATGCCTTAGTGTCCATATACTTGTGATAATGAGCTTCTCTGAATTTCATTTCTGTTCTCTCCCAAGTAGGTACCTAAATATATATTTTTAAAATTGCTTATTCTTTGGGAGTGAATATGTTCACAGCTCTAACAACATGTGGGGTCAGTATAATTTCTTGTCCTTGTTTGAAAATTACTCAGAAAAATGGAATATTAGCTCCACCTTTCTACAAGGACAGGCTGAAAGAGTTGGGGTGGTTCAGCCTGGAGACAAGAAGGTTCCAGGGAGACCTTAGAGCTCTTTCCAGTGCCTAAAGGGTCTCCAAGAAATCTGGAGAGGGACTTTGGACAGGGGCATGGAGTGATGGGACAAGGGGGAATGGCTTAAAACTGAAAGAGGAGAGGTTTAGATGAGGTATTATGAAGAAATTCCTCGGTGTGAGGGTGGTGAGACCCTGGCACAGGGTGCCCAGAGAAGCTGTGGCTGCTCCTGGATCCCTGGAAGTGTCCAAGGCCAGGTTGGATGGGGCTTGGAGCAGCCTGGGATAGTGGAAGGTGTCCCTGTCCATGGCAGGGGGTGGCACTGGATGGGCTTCCAGGTCCCTTCCAACCCAAACTCTTCTGGAGGGAAAAATATTTCAAAGACTGGTTCTGATGTGTTCCTAGGGAAATGCCCTGGTACTGAAGCAAAAAAGACAGGTGTGGGCCACCTGTTCCAAGAACAGCCAGCAGCTGCAGGGACGAATTTAAGAGCTTTTGAGTAGAAGGTAAGCTTTTTCATGGGTAAGACTGGCCACAGTCTTTCACGGCAATCCCATTTTACAGTGTTTCTGGGTCACGGTGAGTCCAAATGCAGATGTTCACCCAACCTTACCCTCATTATGTGCACAAATTTAATGCCATGTATCCCTCCAGGTGTTTCCTCACAATGTGGCACACATCAGATGCGGGACCCCAGCTGCCTGCTGTGCATTATTCTTTTACTTTGCACATGTTTCTCATCCATTTCTGGTTTTAAAAAATAATACTGTGCACTTACAGCTAAAAGGCACATGGGAAGTTGGAGTTCATGAACTTAAACTGATACAAAAAGTAGGACGGAAAGTTAAGAATCAAGGTGATGATGGGGAAGTTGCCAGAGTGAAATTTGGGAAATGGAGAGAATTCTCAATCTGTTGCTGCCAGTAATGAGTGTAGAGGAATCCCTAACTCTGCATTTTGTGGTTTTTCATAGCAATAAAAATGGCACATGTTTTCTTTTAACTGGAATCTAATGGACTTTTGCATTCATAGAGCTGGAGCCTTGAAACATCTGTGGTCATCATTTGGAAAACCATTAAACTCTTCAGGTTGGAAGTCACCCTTAGAGTGTCTGTTCCCAAAATCTTGCCCAGACCAGTTCTGGCTTCTATCCCAGACCAGGCTGCTCAAGGTTTTAGTGCAGTTCTGAAAATCTCCAGCGATGGACTGTTGGTTGGACATTGTGGTTGAACATTGGAACAGGTTGCCACAAGAAGCTGTGGAGTCTCTTTCTTTGGAAATACTCAAAGCCCATCTGGACATGGTCCTGGGCAACCTGTTGTCACTGACCCTGCTTAAAAAAAGGGGTTGGGCTAGAAGGTCTTTAGAAATCCCTGCTAATCCCAACCAATCCATGATTCTGTGAGGTTTCCCAGCCTCTCAGAGGCTCTTTTCCCATGCTCCACTACTGTCATGGCAAAACCAGTTTTCATTTTTCAGGTGGGAATTTCCCTCCCTTCACCCTGTAACTGCTGTTTCACGTCCATCTACCATGCCTTGCTCAGCAGTCTGGCTCCTCATCTCTATTTTCCCCTACTTGAGAGTTAAAAGAAGTCATTTAGATTCCCCTTGACCTTCTCCACGATGAAAAAACTCTTCCAGGCTCTTCTCATTCATCACATCCCCCAGGTTGGTGGACCCCAAACTACCTTCATGGCCCTCACTCAAATTTGTCAACATCTTGCTTATGCAGGAGGACCCATACAACATTCCAGAAGTTGTGTGCCACATGGAAAGGAATAATAACTTTCCACAGCCTTCCCAAAGCAGGCAGCATTTTACCTGAGCATCATTTGCTGTCACCACACCTGTCCAATCCTGCCAGCAGTCTGAGATGTGAGTTCAAAGGTGGTTGAAGCAAGGTGAAATTAATCTCCATCTCCAAAGGAATAATTGATGCTGGGCTGGGTCCAGTTTCTCCTCAATCACTCTGGCGTCTCTCTGGGTGCGCAGGGTTTACCTAACACACATGTGCAGCGCAAGGCAAAATCCTGATGCTGTCCTGAGACAGCTGGCAAAAAATCTGATATATCTGGAAAACTTGGATATAACGTTGGCATGAGGAGCCAATGAAAACTTGCAGATAGAGGGAAATTGCTTCCAGTTACAGGCAAGGTCATTTGTAAAACATCTGGGGCAGAAGGAAGAGTAATTTATTGAGTTATTTCATCATTATTATTATTATTGTTGTTGTTGTTGTTGTTTCTACAATAACATTAACATGTTATTACTGTTATTTATTTGGCTGTAGCACAATACTCATTTCTGCTGTGCACACCTGAACCACTCATCATTTTTTAACTACACCTCACAGTTGCTCCCACAGCCCCCTTTGCCTGGGGTGAATCTGCTTCCTGGGTTAAGCTTTCTTGTCCTGTGAGAGAGAGGGAAGACCTGCACAAGGGAAATAGGTAGATTTGAGAAAGCCAAGCTTGCCAAGCAAAGTAAACTCTTTATATCGCTTCTGGTATTTCAGGAAGGAAAATGTTTGGAAACAATTCAGATTTTTCCAGCTGGAAAGAATAGCTGCTGAGCTCGTGGAGGAATGAGGCAACAAGCACAGGCTTCCTCTGGCAACAGCTGCCCAGTGCCTTGACTGAACAGGGAATTTGTGGAGTGATCAAACCAACCTGAAGAGGAATCAGGATGCTAAAACCCGGTGGGTCGTGGTACACTTTTCATTAGGTGGATCTGGTTCCAACCCCTGTACCATGAGCTTTAAAGCCATTAATCATAAATCAAAGCACTGAGAAGGTCAACAATTTCAAAATTCACTGAATTTGTTGAATTTTGAAATCTAAGCAATGCCTGCATTATTGCATAATTTACCATATGCAGAGGTAATGGGGACCTCATGCCTGCTGGGAAAGCTGAAGGCTTTTCCCAACACAGAAAATCACATTTACAAGCCTGTTTTCTTCATGTGGCCCCACAGGACTGTGCTTCCTTCTGGGTTTCCACGTAGGGGATCTCAGATCAGCCCTCTGGGCCAATATACCAGAATATCATTGCAGATGATAACACAGAATGCAAAACCCCTGAATTATGGACAATCTGGAACTGTGGGCAAGCAGGTTCCTGAAAGGGCTGCCTGTGTGGTTCGGGCTCTTGGGGTCACACGAGGGTTTTCTAACACATAAGGGCCTGCTGGGGGTCACTGGCCCATTTCCAACGTTAATGTGGAGTTCAGGATTAACAAGGTGTCTGGAGGACTAAAGATCACTTATTCTCCCCCCACATCTCCACTACATACTGCCACAAGTCCCTGCCACCTGTCCCAGGATCTGCCACCTCCACACAACAGTTTTAGACCTAGAACTCGTGGGGGAAAGATGATCAAAAATACTTGCTGGAAGGTAGACCTTAACTCCCAAGTGACTTCAGTATTCTGGACTTTTCCCCTTTTTCTTCTCCAAGAGTGAAAAAATCCAGTCTGAACCCCCACCAGATTCCAATGGGATTTCATTCCTGCTGACTGCTGAGATGAAAACAGGCTGCCATGGATTTGGCTGGAGCTGGGTTCATCTGTCATTAAGTCTAAATCTGCCCTGAGGCATCTGTGGCACTTAGATCGCAGAGCTCGTTTCTGTCACAGCCTACTTACTCAGAGATTGGCCCTCAAAGTAAGGCTAACTGATTAGGAACGGGTTTAAATACTTACCCATTAGAAAGAGGAATTAAAATGGAATTTTTTGGTCTTCTCAGACGTTTAAATTATATAAAGGCAGAAAATCCTGCAGTCCTTGACGTAGAAATAATAAAAGATTAAGAAACACTTAGAACAGACATGGTGGATTGCAGGGACACATTAACATGAAATATAGAGGACCTGATATTCAGCTGGCAAACCTAGAGATGGCTCCACTGGGTTTTGGGGAGCTGCTTCCATCAGCTAAGATCCAAATCAGGTTTGATAGAGGCTGGGGTACAGGTTTTGTAGCCAGGAGGTGTCTGAGGGGCCACACTGGGTGATGGTTAAAGTAATAAATTCAACCCCACACTCACCCTTTGTGGTCGTGGCTCTTGCAAGAGCAAGGTGGGAGAAGCTGCACAAAGCAATGGTGCTGCAGTTTGTGATCTGTGTAAATCAGAAGATGATGCTCTTTGCTTGAGGGCTGTCTTTGAGGTGTCCTGATAAAAAGGCAGCATATAAAAACTAAATGACATTATCATTTCTTTCTCACAGTATGTGAACTTCTACAAAACTTCACGTTGCTCTTTGTGAGCATTATATGTGTACCTTAAACACTTGCTGTGTTTCTAAAATTTATACAAAAGGCAGGAAAAGACTGAACAACTTTAGGGACTAGAGCTCTTGTAATTAAGAAAACTCCAAAAGATTTAAGATCCCTGACTTTGTCAGACTCTCTTCTTACATCAGACTCATGTATTTAGTGCAGTTCTGCACTTACAGTACAACTTTGAGGTGATATTGAAGAGATCTCATTGTTTCATTGTTGTTTGGGGGTTTTTTTCACTCATTTATGGAACCTGTAGTTGCTCTGACCATAATCTAAACCCACCATGACATTTCTAAATACACTTCAGAAAAATAATCCTGAAAAGAATATGTTCCTATGTTCCTGGTGCTGATTAAAGCCAAGCTCAGGTAATCCCAATTAACCCCGTTACCAGAACCTGCAGAGCACTGCCCTTTGGTGACCAGGCCCCAATTTTTTCTTTACAGCAGCCTCAAGTCAGCTGCCAAGAGTAACTTCAGTTCCCATCTATCAAAGGTGAAATAGCAGCCCTCTGCCCTTGGCTTTTTGGCTCTTCAGCTGTACGGGGAATCGAGCCAAACCTAACAAATGGAAAGATTTGAGCCAGGAAATAAACACAGAATAGACCCTGCTGTTGCTACAGGGGGAAGAGGTGCTCAGCCATCCCAGCCATGCGTGACACAGTGGCACTGTCAGGGACAGCCCCCGAGCTGCCTGGGCTCGGGTTTGGACTGGGGTGGGCGTCTGTCTGCAGGAGCAGGTTTGGGGGAGTGGAGAGTGGCTGTCAGCTTTGAAGAACAGCCACCAACTGTCTCCTGTGCCAACCTGCTCACACCACCATCAAATGTGTTATTTTGGGATTGAGAGCTACTCTGGTGGAACCATCTGTCCCAAGGGAGTGAGAGGGGCCATCAGCCTCTGATGGTTGGTGGTGGTGGCACTGGGAATGACCACTGGCAGAGGCAGCTGGCAGTCTCTGGGTGGAAATAGTGCTGGGAGGAGGGTGTCAGTGCTGGCCTGGAAATGTGCCTGCAGTGTAATGAGCTCTAACCCAGCTGGGTCAGAGCCAGGGGGGCAGGTGGCTCTGTCCATGGTGGTGCTGCATGGAGCTAAGCAGGAGGGTTTGGCCATTATGGACAGAAACACTGACAGGAGAAGTGTCCTGCTGATGGGAATGAACAAGTCAAAACCCAGGAGATGCCCTCTGGTGTTTGCTCTACAAAGTGGTTGTTAATGCTGACACATGTCAGCAGCCGGCCTTGTGCCAGGGCTTCAGCAGGTCCCCTCCCCATGGCCACTCTGACCTCCTGCCCTCACCTTATCCCTCTGTTTTCTGAGCATATTTCATCTGGAGTTGTTCTTGCAATATGCCTGCATCCTTTAATAGCCCTCTTTTTAATCCTTTATTCCCCAAACTTCTCTTATTTTCCCATTTTTTCCCTTTGTAGTGTTCTTTGTAGTGTAGGACTGTTGTAACAATGAGTGATTATAGATGTTGTTGAGGAAAAAAACATGGTGGAAGAAATGGGGTCACAGTATGGCAGGTGTGAAACTCTCTTTCCAAGCTCAGGAATAAGGACCTGGAGTCTCCTTCCTGACCAAATTATGGCAGATGGTGCTGGATGTCTCCTTTTGGCCACAGCTACAGTGTTCAGAACACTAATTCATGTTTGCACTGGTCCAGAACATGCAAACCAACGTTGGGTTCACATATTCAGTTTGGGGGGTTGGAATGAGATGATCTTTAAGGTCTCCTCCAACCAAAACAATTTTGTGATTCTATGAACCAAGCTTTAAACCAGCTGTTAATCTGGCTTTCTGAACTGCAGGAAGATCTGCCCTTTTCCAAGACCTGCTGTTTCCAGGACCACCTTTGAGAGAAGGTCACTGGCCTGGGCTGGGTTGAAGAACCAGCAGTTTGGCCAGAAATCAAAATCCAGACCAGGGTACAGCGTGTCCTTGCCACAAAGGGCAAGATCACAACTTCTGAAGGCCATTTCTTTCAGTTTAATATTTCACTGCACTCCAGCTAACACAAATTATTTAAAGTGTCTCTTCCTTTTACTGAGGGCTTTTGTGCCTTCTTCTTCCCTGTATAATTAAACAGTCATGTAACCTGACATTTATTTGTATAACTGCTTGCTGGAGAGGTACTAAAAGCAGAATCAAAGGCTGTGTACAATGAGCTCTGGAGCAAGGACATGGTGTCTGCAGGGCATGGCTCAGAACTTGCTTAATCCTCAGAGCTTTGTTACTCAGCATGTGAGGCTCTTTATCCAGATTTTACAGATGTCAGGAATTGAAATTCATCCATGAAATACCTTGACTGAGAACTCCTGCTACAGGGTTTTGGCTTAGCTGAGGATTTCTCTTCTCCTTGTGGTGGATGTGGGTGTGCCAGCTGTGTCTAGACTGGGGAGAGATGAGAGGATGACTTTCAGTTCTGCCTCTTCATGTAGGAGAAAATGCATTTCTTAACGTTTGATAGAGAGGAGTGTAAGACCCAAATGAACCTTTCCTGGATCCTCATCCTGGCTGTGACTCCAGCAATGTGTGTGCTGTTTGCCTCCCTTCAGAGTCACTGAAAGGTTATCCGCTGCTTTTTTGCACTTTCCTCTCTAATTAGCCAGAGGCCACATTAAAAACTGCACTGGCTCCAGTTTGAATCAGGAAGTTTAGAAACAGTATGTTCCAAAGATCCCCTCTTTCCTTTTTCCTCAGCCTTGACTTTCAGCCACTTTTGGTTTTCATCTGGGTTTTGGGGGGTAGTGGCTTCTGGAGATGTTTGGTCCTTAAGATGCTCTGAGGGCTGGAGCATCTCTGCTCTGGGGACAGGCTGAGAGAGTTGGGGCTGTTCAGCCTGGAGAAGACAAGGCTCTGGGGAGAGATTATTGTGGCCTTCCAGTACCTAAAAAGGGCTCATAAAAAAAAGGAAGAGCAGCTTTTGACACAGGCAGATAATGATAGGATGAGGGGGCACAGTTTTAAACTAAAAGAGGAGATATTTAGATTAGATTTTAGGAAGAAGTTCTTTACTTAGAAGGTGGTGAGGCCCTGGCTCAGGGTGTCCAGAGAAGCTGTGGCTGCCCCATCCTGGAAGTGTCCAAGGCCAAGTTGGACGGGACTTGGAGCAGCCTGGGATAGTGGAAGGTGTCCCTGCCCCTGGCAGGGGGGTTGGAACTGGATGATCTTTCAGGTCCCTTCCAACCCAAACTATTCTGTGACAGTCTTGGCAATAATGGCCATGAAATAATGGAGTCCAGGACCCCAAGAGGAGCACACTATAAACCCTGGATTTAAGGAGAGTGGAATTCAATTAGAGTGGTATAACTTTTTTTATTCTGTCTCTAGATCTGGACTTTGTCTACAGAGCTGAAACTTTTTCTGTTAAAAAAAAAACCAAACAAAAAAAACAACAAAAAACCAACCAAGAAAGGAGGTCACAAATACTTTTAATTTCCCAAGATGTGTTTCTGCTCTCATGAGAGGGAGTGTGTGAGCCCTGAGCTGTGAGCAGAGCTCCCTAAAGCTGTGAGACAAAACTGTTCACAGTGAGAGAAGCGGGCTAACTCATCCATAAATTCAAGTGGTAAGCGCCAGATATTTCTTGAAACCTCTTCCGTGACTGTGAGTTCACACATTTGTGCTTCCTTGAGCTTGCAGCGTTCGTGTGAAGTGAGTGGCCATGGGGATTAATGAAAAGCTAAGCAGGGACATTTCTAGAGGGAAGATTCCTTCCTAATGCAGTTACTTGCGGTATGCTGAGGGTGTGATAGTTTGGTTGCTATGGTGATGAGCAGACTATAGAATTATATTGGTAGATAAACAAAGTTAGGTTTGTGTTAAGGTTTTTAAGTGGCTGAGGAGCTGGGAGTATGTTTAATTCAATCTCAGCAGCTCCACTGCAGCTCAATCTGCTAGAGCCCCTGTGTCAGAGCATCTCTGAGAGTGGATTAAGCCCAAACAATTGGAAATGTTTCATTATTTTGGGATTCAATGGGATGTGTCGCTGGATATTTTGAGAAATGAGCAAGGAACTAATTTTAGAAGTTTAAGTATCAAATAATCTGGTTAACTACATGCCAGTTTATTGGATTTCCAGCCCTGGGCAGAATTATGGAAAAGCTGATATGAGATTTGATTAGTGAAGGCACAATGCAATTATCCCATGTGCCAGCGTGGCTTTATTGAGCATAGGTCTGTTGGACACTTGATCAAGGGGAATTGGAAAGCTTTGTGCATAAATACTCCAAAGCATCTTTCAAATGTTTTTAATTAATATTGAGCAATATTTTGGACAATAATGAGCAATAGATCATGTGAATAGATATTCTTACCCTTAGAAACACTTTCAAATGATTAAGAACTAGGGTGACAGCATTCCTGTCGCTAATGAAACGACTTTTTAGATGCTTTACTGGCGTTTTACAAGATTGGCTCTGAGCCCAGCACTATCAACAGTGTCATTAATGATCCCAAAGCAAATATGCAATTGCAGTCGATAAAATTTGTGGGTGTCAAAATGATGAAGCACCTATAAATAATAATGAAGACAAGACATTTAGAGAGGGCAATTCTGACTGCTTGTCAGCAAGCCTTGTGCAAATGGTCTTTTTATTGCAGACAAATGCAGTCTGCTGCCTCTAAGAACGCAGGTAATTCTTGGAGAATAAATAGAGTCTTTGGAAAACAATGACTCTGAACACAATCTTGTGGGTGTAAATCTGAGAAGTTCAGTCTGCCCTGGTAGTCACAGACTGGAAGTTGTTTGTGTGGTTTGGAAGGAGGTGTCTGATCAACATTTTTGGTGTTTTGGGAGAGGAGCAGTTGGGTAAAAAATCCCCTTAACTGGGAGCCCTGGTCAGACCCACATGATGTCTTTTGGTGTCAGCATACAGATAAACTAATCAGGGAGGAGAAGCAATACATAAGATTATTAGAGGGCTGGGGAAAGCACTTTTGGTAAGTGATTTAATGAGCTCAGTCTCTTCAGTTTGTCAGAAAGATGATTGAGAGGTGACCTGATTGCAACCCAGAACTGCAAGTTCCAAAACAAAGGGCAAAGTATTTAAGAGGTTATGAAACTAATACAAAATATCAAGAACCAATGTTGGATTAAAGAAAAAATCTCGGGCAGCAAGGCCCCTGTTTTTTTACCCCAGAAGAAGAAATTATCAGCCAAGGAGCTGAGGGACTGAACTCTTGAAGTCTCAAAATGAACTCCAGATACTCTGTGTGAGAAATGCTGTTCCCAAGAGTTGCTGGGCTGTGACCCAGGGCAGCAGTGAATTGACAGATGCTTGGAAGTGACGGGTGATGGGTGATGGGTGACAAGCCCTGTCTGGTGTTCACGCTTCCAGAGCCTTTGCACTGCAAGCCCTGCTTGAAGTCCTGGCCCAGGATCCTAAAACAACATGAGCGTTTTTGGGCAATGTCACCACTGCTGTAGCTGTAGCTTGTACAAAGAGTTTCCACAGTTCATTAGAATTGCTTAGAGGAGTGCAGTGAACGGTTATATCATCACATTTCATCCTAAAACAGCTTCCAAACCCACAGAGGGGGAAAGCCATGTGTGAAGCACCTGCCCACAAGCAGCAAGCCAGACCTGGGACCCCTCTTGCCCACAAAAACCACCGTCAAGCCTGAATGCACCCGCAGGCTGCAGGCAGCCTGAGGCCTCTGGACACCTTTCTCCTGCACATGTCCAATCCAGGTCACCAGCTTGGTGCTCATGTGCTGCTGCTTAATGCTTCTCTCCAAAAGCAGAGAGGCTTTCAGACACTATTTCATTTTATATATCCGTGTAAAAGGCTTCTTTTTATAGCTGAAGCTGCTCAGCTTCACAGCAGTGCCAAGCTCCATCCTCCTATCTCATTGCTCGTTCCCCGGAGCCTGCATGTAAAACCTGCCTGTGCGCTGCTCTTAATGTAGTCACAGTCTGTTGCACTGTGTTAACTTGTGAATGCATTGTCTGGCAGGCTCGTTTTCATGCTGAAAGAGGAGAGGAAGGAGAGGGGAAAGGAGGGGAGGAAATAGCGTTAATGGAAGCAGCAAGATGGGAATGGCAGGAATCAGTGTAAGCGATCTTTCTTTGCTGCACAGCTCTGGCTTTTGGCAAAGCTCCCCCAGCTGTGGTTCAGGGCAGACTTTTCAGTGACTCTGGTGGCCTTTGGATGAGACTCTTTGTGCTGAGGTTGAGTCCTACATTCCTGCAGGTAAATCAGGTATTTGGAGCATCCACTCAAGTGCACATCTGCTCCCCTGAAGGACCACTGGGTACGACTCCACCTACCAAGCACAACCCGCTCCAGGTCATGGAGTATAATGACTGTGCTCTTTTGTGCTGGAAATAGCTTAGAACCATGGAATCTCCTGAGTCGGGCCCACAAGGTTGAGTCCAGCTCCTGGCCCTGCACAGACACCCCAACAATCCCACCCTGTGCCTGGGAGCAGTGTCCAAACACTCCTGGAGCTCTGGCAGCCTTGGGGCTGTAACATTCCCTGGGCAGCCTGTTCAGTGCTCCGGCACCCTGTGGGGAAAGAACCTTTCCCTAATATCCAACCTAAACCTCCCCTGACACAGCTCCAGCCATTCTCTCAGGTCCTGTCACTGTCACCAGAGAGAAGAGATCAGTGCCTGCCCCTCCTTCTCCCCTCGGGAGGAAATGACACACAGGGCTGAGGGTCAAGGTCTTAAACATGGGTTTGGAGAGAATTCAAGAGGACAGTGAGCAGGACATCCTTGGTGATGCCTGTTGCTCCTCACAGGCATCCAGGGAGCCAGTTGATGCTATCCTGTCATCACCTCCATCTTCTCCATCAGCTCTCCTTCTCTTGGTGCTTAGAGGACAAGTTTGCCAGGCTTGGGAAGAAGTCAGTGGGTTGATACCAGAGTTTGGGGTGGAGAGAAGGTGAGAGGAGAGGGGAGGGAAGCAGCAGAACCAGGATCAGGAGGTTAGGGAGGGGCCAGAGAGAAGGACCACAGCTGGGAACATCCAAGATTTCAGCCTGGAGCAGAAACAACCTCAGCAGCTGAACCGTCTGCCACAGGCACCTTCAAGTGTGGAGGTAAGAGGACAGTAAAAGTTCAGAAAAGGCCCAATCCTTCCCTCCATCCCCCAAGGAGACACTGGGGCATGTGCTTATAGCTTAAAAAAGAGGATGGAGGAAATGGAAAAAGCTCAGAGTGATTTCAGTGGATCAGTCCCACAGGCAGTTTTAGAGACACATCAGCTGCAAAGACTTCAAAGAGCAGCATTTAGGAGGGGCACATTACACACAGCTTTGGCCTCAAGCTCTCTGCAGGGTGATCCAGCAGCTTTATGGCTTCTATAGGCTCAGAGGCGAGGCTGGGGGATTGTCATAACCCAGCACAGGGTGGACTTTTATGTGCACCTTGTTGGGAAGGGGCCAGTTCTCCCAGCACAGCTCCAAAACAACGAGTCCCTTCGGCAAAAACTTGGCTCTCACCACTCTGTTATTTTTATTAGTTTCCTAAAATACTGAGCACTTCAGAGGAGAAACAGATGGGCAAAGATACCCGGTGCTACAAGCTCTCGTTTTAATGTTAAATATAATGCATATTTTGGAGAACGAGTAGAAAAGACAGCTTGGAGGTTGCAAAGGACAGTCTTTGCAGGAACATAACAACATCTGTGTGCCGTTGCTGCTCTGTCATTTTATCCACTTAACTACCTGCTTTGTGTTTTTTCTTTTCTAATTCACTTTAAGCCAAAAACTACAGGATTTTACATTGAAGGCTTAAGGTCAGAGAGCTACTAACAGACACAGCTAATTTATACCCTCTAAATATGACCTTAACGTGGGAGCTCTGAGACAGGATACAGTTTAGCCTTTAGGCACTTAATTTTCCCCAGAAACCTTTCTAAAGCTGGGATGGTTATAAAGGTATTACCAAGGTTCATGACCTTTCCTGAGAAAGCTGCATCCAATTTGAAGCAAACCTGGGCAGTTCAACAGGTTTGCAAGAAACTGGAGCTCAATTGAAACTTCATGATTCTTATTAACATTGCTTTTTGTAAACCTATCTCTTAAGGAAATCCTGGTAATGGTTTTTTGTGCTAAAAATCAAAGAAAGTGGTAACGCCAAAACCCGGTGAGTATAACTATAACTTACATAGTCCAGACTTCCTGCTTTTAACTTTGGGATCCAAAGTTTTTAGTGAAGTTTGACTATTTCATAATACTATTTATGAATCCACTACAGTAACATGTGTTGAACAGTTCAAGAAAATTATATTCTGGGCAATACAGAGAGCTGACAACTATTTCCAGATGGTTCAAGACACCAGATGTGGCATTTCCTCTGTCGAGATAGAGGGCACACAGAGATGAAGTGAAACCTCACAGGTTCTCACAGAAAAATCTGTGTTAGATTTGGGAGTTAATTCTGAGTCTGGTGTGTTAAATCCACAGGGTTGTTGTCAGCTGAAGTGTTTGCAGGCAGGCCAGCATGTGGGTCTGTGTATAGTGTGGGAAATCTGACACTTTCGGGAAGGATTGGGCTTCATTCTCACCTGGTGTAGACAGATCCAACATTTCTGGTTGTACTGAGCATCAACAAATCTACAGCTGTGATAAAGCCTCACATTCCATTCAGTCAGAAAGCCCAGGAAGAAATTCAGGGGATCTCCAGTGAAACCTGGGCTTGATCAGGGCCCCATCAAACCTTGAGTGTCCTTGTTTGCTAAAGCAAAGGCATCAAGATGTCACAGGGGGTCACTGATGGGGCAATATCAGTCACATTCAGCATCTCATCTGTGACTTCCCTGCTGTTTCACAGCCATTGCCAGTGGATGCTGCAATTCAAAGTACTTGAAGCTGTCAGAGCACTCTCAGTGCTGAGGTACTTCAAGGACTGATCAGCTGGGACTCTTCTCTTTAATTGCTTTTGTGCTGTGTTTTTAAACAGTTCTTCGCCTGGCCCTGGCTGTTCTCCCTCCAAGGTGGAAGTTCAGCTCTCAGAGGCAAAGCAGCAGCCTTGGCCTCTCGCTCACAGTCCTCTCTCCTGTCTCCAGGCAATGCTGGAGATCGGCAGGCAGGAAAGTGCCGTGCCTGACTTCCCACCAGCAAAGGCAGCAGCCTCTGGGGGCTTTGTTCTGTCCCTGGCCCTTCCAAGAGTGCTGCAGTGGGATCCCAGCAGCCTGAAGACTGCAGCAGAGCCTTTCCCCATCACAGTAACGCTGGGTTCAGTATAAGCCCCACAATCCATAATAACTCTGGGAAGGATGTCAGAGAATCAGAGAACCGAGGAAAGTTTTGGGTTGGAAAGGGCCTTAAAGATCATCCAGTTCCAACCCCCCTGCCACGGTTTGGCAGTTCAGCTGATCAGGTTTAAAGTCTGATTTAGGGTGAGCTGAACAGGGCTGCAGGTTGCAGTGAGATCAATTCACTACAGTCAGTACAACCCAAGCTCAAATACGAGTTAGGGCAGCCTGACTGGCACTAAAAGATCTTCAGGAGTGAAGCGGAGATAAAGAGGAAATGAATCAAACACCTCTCTCTAATCTACATGCCTAATACCTTTTAATCCTGAAGTAAACCTCCTTAAGGGATTCCAGAGACCTGACTAAGCACCACTGGAGGGTCAGGGATGCCTTTTAGCAGTTCAACACCTCCCTTTCAGCAGGTGGTAAATTCAAGTGTGAACTCACTTGGTGCTTCTGGCCCAGCTCTCACACAAGTGTCCACTTCAATGGCATCACCTTCCACTTCATGGGGAAAGGGAGGATGGGAATGAGGCAGCTCTGTGCTTATCCAAGTGAAAACATAAGGATCTGAGCAGTGACAAGGAGCTGAACTGCCTTTGATTCTTGGATTGATTTTTGCTCCTCTCAGTACTGCCGCTCCTAAATTCCCCGAGCTCTCACTGCACACAAAGATTGATGCTCTGCTCTTTCTTACCTGCTGGGTGCCAAAACTCTGGGAAAGCACTGGCTGTGGAAAGGAGCTGAGCAGTGCCCTGTAACACCCCTACAGCGCTGTTTAATGGTCACCTGCCCTAATGCTGGGTTTGTCCCTAGATGTGGCCATGATGGGTCTGGGCACCGTTTTGTTTGTGCTCTAAAAGCTGTTTTTCTCCCAGATTCTCTTTCTTTTTCATTGTTGAGTTGGCTTCTTGTTATTTGAGCAGCAGTAATTTTGTGACAGATATTAAGGAATCTCAGTGTAACACACCTTTGGGACAGGAAGGAGTAACAAAACACAACTTGAGCTGCAGGAATGGTAACTCCACAAGAAACACCCTTTTTTAAGAGCCCTCTTCGTTTTCACAAGAGATTTATGATGCTGGCGTGTCCTGACAAGAAAAGAAGATTCCAAAAGAAATTCAGCTGTGGTTCATGAAGATAAATCTATGAGTACAAATGTTATTTTCCTGCAGGACACACTTGGGAGGAAAAAGGCAGGTTGTTTTCAGGGAGCTGATGGCAAGTGAATTTCTCATTTGGGTAAGTGCAATATAATTGTGTGTTGGATGCCAGAGGAGGAAGGGCTTTGCACTTAAAATTAAAGGTGTTGTCTTGAGGGGTTAGAGCATCCAAGCAGTCTGATCCTCCCACTTTCTGGAATTAACACCCAAAGGGACAAATGGTCACTTGATCCTGTTTGCTGTTTTTTCTTCTTATTATTATTCCACTGACTTGACCAAGAGATAAACAAGTGTTAATTTAATCCAGCACCCATTATGCCTGAAATCTGTGTGCTGGAGAGGCATAAAAAGATGCCATATGGGTCCTTTCTCACCTTATGACCTCTCTGAAGTTCTGTGCTTTGCACATGCATCTTCCAGTCAATTTATTACAATCGTGTTTTATAGATGTGAAACCCAGCACAAAATCAAAGAGCTTGAACAAAATGGCTTGGGGTGATTCTGGTAACAGAGAAACTCCAAGTATGTTACAAATGTGGGTGAGTTCCACCTCGAAGTGCTTGCAATGAGGAAATCACTCAACAAATACATAATGATGGAGCTTGGATAGAACTGGAAGGAGGTCTAAAAACTGAAATTGCTGCTGTTAATATTATAATTGGGATATATTTGCAAATACAACTGAAGCTGACTCCTTCCTGTCTAGAATGCCACCTGGTTTAGGAACAAAATTGTCTTAGAGTGGGAAAGAAGGGAAAGAAATCAAAATCTGGTTTTGTTGGACATATGAACTGACCATGGATGCTGATACAAACTACTAAATTCTGAGTTCTTTGGGGCTCCTGTTGTATTTTTATAGAGGCCCTGTCACGGCCACCCCTGTGCTGGCAGTGCTCCCAGGTGCTTCAGGGCTGTCTCAAACCAAAGCAGAGAAGGCCAAGGTAAGTTCTACATCTTGCTGTATCCATGGATCCACAAAGTTTCATCCAGCTGGATAAGAGGAAGGTGGTGATGGGCAGACAGCTGCTGGAACCCAGTTTCTGATGATGACCACTACTCTGTTAAGAGCCATTGTGTCTATTTTGTATGGCACTGGTTGTTTCTCCGAGGGAAGCTGGCACTGGCACAGGAGATCCCCACATCCTGTCATCTTCCACAGCCCTTCCAGAGACGTTCAACCCTCTCTGTAATAAGGTTTTTATAAGGAAGGCCCCCTTGCTTTGTCCTAAAGGACATGAACCCACACTGCAGGTGGGCTGCCCTACCCAGTGCCACGATGTGCAAATTTGGCTTTGGTTCCACTTAGAAAAAAGGTGAATTTCACTTGTCTCAGGCGGAAATGTTTGCTGCCAGCTCCAAATGTGGATACAAGGCAAAGTGACACGAAAGAGAATGCCTGCTGCTGTTTAAATCCCCAATTTAAACACACCCTGACTGTTTGCAAGCCCACAGTTAATGGGCTGATGTCAAGAGGTGATGATCAGTGCGCCTGCTCTGCTGAAGTTGCCTTGTTACTTATAATTTGTGTGTTTTAAACTTGAGACAGTATCAGTGAAGTTAAACATGTTGATTCACTGGAATCTGGTACCCAGCAGAAATGTATCTCTTGGATGAAGCACTCCAAAAACAAATTAACAGCTTTTCTTTGACATTTCCTGCTGGCTAATAGCAAAATCCAAACAATAATATTCGGTTTTGTCAGAATGAAATAGCTGGCACCAGTGCAGCCTGAAAATGAATTTAGGATGAAAAATTCTAATCTTCAGCGACCTCATTCATACTTTTTAATGATAACTTGAATGAAAATCAGAATGTTGCAGCAAGCCCTACATACAAAATCTCTGTTTAGCTGGTGAATGTGAATGTATTTGAATGCCACAATGGAATAATCTGATTTTATTAGTCACTCTGTGGAGAATATGATAAATGCTGAAGTCTAGCCAAGTTCTGTTAGTGCTGATGGGCTTATCTGGGCTTAGTCTGATCAGTGTCTTAAATGTGCCAGAGAGATGCAGAGAATTCAAGGCTCTGACCTAATTTGGTCTATTCCACCTGGATTGCACTTGCACACGTTTGAGCTCAGGGAAAGATTTAACAATTTATCAGTGTGCCAATTAGAGATAGTTTTGCAATGTCTATTTCCATCACTTTGGACCAAAATGTTGTCAGATTTGCACAACTCTCAGCCTCGATTCAGCTCAGAGTGAAAATTCACAATCTGCTCCGGGGCCCAGATGCTTCCCTCTGCCTTTGGCACCGTGAATTCCTTCTCCTGCTTAAAATACTTCCCATGTTCCCACAGACTCTTGCAACTTGCTGAAAGTTTGTTGAAATCTGGATATCCCAGAATGCTCAGGCAGACCTTAAATAATCCCCATTTAACTCAAGGAGCAGAATTCCATGAGCTCCAGGGCACTCCAGGGCTGGACTCAGTTGCCTGGTGGCAATCTGGTGGCACTACCCCACACGGGGGGACCTGCGGGTGCTTCCAGGGAGGTGACAGGATTTAGGAGAAGTAGCAGAGGCTCCTGAGGCTGGGCAGGATCCACCCACAGTGCCTGAGATTACAATAGGTGCTAAACAGGGAGCTGAATAGGGCTGCACATTTCCACATTTTCCTGTTAAAAACCTTTCTCCAAAGGTCTTTTCCCTCCCATCTCATCTTTTCTCTTTATTTGCTCATGAAGAGCTCGTGCAGCCAGATTTTCCTTTCTGCATCCCCTAACAGTGAAATTTATTTTCAGAGCCTGTAACTGGATCTGGCTGGGAACAAAGATGTTTGGGAGTGAGTTTACACTGGAGAGTTTTTTCCAGGTTTGTTTTTGGGTTTGTCTTTCTTAAATTATCAGTAGGACCAAACCAAACCCCAGAATGAGGATATTTCATGCTTAAAACTTGACCAAATCTGGTTTTCACTCATAACTGTGTGATTCATCTGTAATTCTCTGGAAGTGAAGAGCAAGTGAGGTGGCAGCTCTGCCACCTGTTCTGCCTCTACCAGCTCATTTCTCTTGTTTCTTTTATTTGCGGTGAGTGCTAATTAGAGGCAGAGAGACACTTCCAGTGGGTGATTAATTCTTCTCCCTCCCATTTTAGCATCAACTGAACCTCTCCTTGGAGAAAGCTGCCTCTTTCCATTGCCTGGGAAACTCATTTAGGCCAAAGTCTAAACTTAGGGAAGATAAATTTCCTCTAAGTGACTGGACCAGGGTTTTCCAGGGGTCAGTGGCAGAGGAAGGAGTGAAACTTGTGCCTCCTGCAATCCAATGCACTTTATCAACCATTTCTGCTTGAAATCAGCCTAACTTATACACAGAGCATGATCAAAATGCTTAAAAATATCTTTCCTATGGCAATTCTAGTCTGGAGAGTGAAAATTAGAAACGTTGAGGATTTATTCATTTATATATTTGGTTTTTTATGTATTTTTTAACATGCCAGGATCATCTAAAGGAAAAAAAGTCTGTGGCAAAATAAAGGGGAAATTCCATTCAGGAAAGGAGTCTGATTCTATGTGGTATCAACATCTGGGTAAAAGAGAACTGATCGAATATCAGGCAATTTCAGTTCATTAATAATGTATGTGCACCCTCCAAAACACACTGTCATGGGAAAATTAGCAAATATGCCAACAAACTCATCAGGAGTGCTGCTGTAATTGAGTAAAGGATCCTGTTGTTCATCTGAAACACAAAACTAATTCAGAAAGAAACGTCACAGCCAGGCACTGAGGATGGTGTGATTAGCACATCTAACTGTGCACTCAGACTCATTTCTGGGCTGACTCTTTTGATTTAAACACTCCCAGTTATCCCCTCATTCCTCAAAGGTGACATTCACACCTTCTTAATCATGTCTGGTTAAGCAAGAGTCAATGCTAAGGTGATTAATCAAAGCTGTAAGGCAGGAAAAAGGATCAATTTTATTACTTGCTGCAGTTCTCCCAGGCTGGCCCTACAGCCCAGCTCAGCTCTAATGGATATTGTCAAGTGTTGGATGTTGTCAGGTGTTGGATACTGGGATACCAGAGTTGTCCCTTTTCAATTGTAGAATTCATTTCTCAAATTCCAAAGTGATTTACTTAGAATTACAGAATCCCAGAATGGTTTGGGTTGGAAGGGACCTTAAAGATCCTTTAGTTCCACCCCCCTGCCATGGGCAGGGACACCCTCCACTATCCCAGGCTGCTCCAAGCCCCATCCAACCTGGCCTTGGACACTTCCAGGGATCCAGGGGCAGCCACAGCTTCTCTGGGCACCCTGTGCCAGGGCCTCCCCACCCTCACAGGGAAGGATTTCTTCCCAATATCTAAAGTAAACTTGCCCTTCTTCAGACCCATCACTCCACAGGAGTAAAATAAATGTCCCCAGCCATGGCTCTGCTGTGGGAAACCAGTCTCCAATACCTGGTGGGTTTTAAACTGATCAGCTCACTACCCTGTATTCCTCAGGGACCAGATTTGGCAATGATACCAGAAGGAGAGCCAGTGAAAGAGAGAACCTGGAGGGAGAAGGGTTCTGCTTCGTGTTTAAATTACTAATTAAATTCCTGCTACTACTTCAGGCTTAAATATCTAGAATCCTCAGATAAAACCATAGAATCACGGGCTCATTCATGTTGGAAAAGACCTCCAAGACCACCAAGTCCTTCCTGTTGGGATAAACCTCTCCCCAGTCCTATCGAGAGAGTTGCAGCACTGTAGGAAGTCTGTGAGCTACTCCTGAAGTTGTGTGGGAGATGTTGCCCTGAACTATTATAGATGCCTGGTGGGATTTTTGCAAACTGTCTTTGAAGCTCTGCAGAGGCTTCACACGGTCAGTAACCAAGATTTAATCACGTCCAGTCCAAATTCTCACCTCTTCTAAGCAAAAAAAACCTAATTGCAGTTCCTGGCCACCAAGCAAAGAGTCCTGTCCATATGAGAAACAGCAAATAGTCCTAAAAATGCCTTGTTAAGGTCAACTCTTTGGCTGCTGGAAATTAGCACAGCTTGATTATTACTTACATGCTTTGAGTGTCAAACACCAGCTGAGACCCTGTAGGTAGAAGCTCCTTGTTCTTCTGGCTTTTTCTGGGCTGTTAGAAATGTGAGTGTCAAGCTGAGCAGAGTCTGCTAATGAAGGCATCTCTCTCTAGAGGGGGTGATGCCTTTCTGCTGAAAGAAATCTGTTCTGTGCACAGGGAGAACCCTCCTTGTTGCTCCCTGATGTCCGGGTGAAATGGGCTCACCTGCCCCAGGGCCGGCAGCTTCCTGAGCCACTCGTGCATTTGCAAATGCTTCAGGTGGAGGGACAGCAATAAAATGCAGCCAGGAGCACTCAGGGGGAAGGAAATGAGCTGCCACCACCCCTGCATGCTCTGCAATGAAGTGGGACATCTGGACAGATCTGTGTCCCCACTGAGGGGATGTTACAGTCCAGCCACTAATTCCCTGGGGAATTAATTTTTATCCTTTTTTTATGCTGGAATATACTGAATCAGAAATAACCGAAGATTTTTTTCCTTCCCACAGCCCTTGGTCTTGTGTTATCTTCCCATTAACCTTATTTTTTCATGATCCCAACTCACCCTATGGAGAAAGATCCAGAAATTTCCTGCTGCCAGTATCTGCAGCTCCAAACTGCCTCACCTCCTGCACATGGCAAATCTGAGCTCCTGACAGCATCACCCCTTGAAACCAAGATAGGACTCAGTCTTAATTTCCCAGCTCATCTTACTGATTGCATCTTAATTAATTAGATCAGTAAATCATCCCATTGGATGCAAAAAATGCCAACACATGCAACCGTGATGGTTTACAAGTCTTAACCCATCAGGGCAGCTAAAAACCCCGAATAACTGCTCTATCCACCTGAAATTGTCTCTCCCATCTTGCAATGACTTTGCAATCTGTTCCCTCTGCTCTGGGCTGGCATCGTGCACAGTTTGTCACCTGCTCTTGCAGTGTATTTGGGAAGAAATCAAATGTTTCATGGGCAAAGAACTAGTAATCATATTTCCTATTGATTGGAAAATGCTGGAGCAATATTCAATGGAAGGTGTCTGAAAGGAGTCCCCAGCTGGTGACCATCACAATTAATGTACCACTGGGACCACAGTAATTAGGAGGTGCCACAAGACAACACAGCTCTGTGATCCAAATGGCTTCTGGTCAAATTCCATAAGGAGTCCTGTTTTGTCACTTGAGTGGAGAGAATTGGGAAGGGGTTATGTAATTAATTATCCCTTCTTCTCTCTCACCCCCACTCCCTGTGCTTGTAATGCAAATTCAAAGTGGGCCAAGAGAATGACTGGAGCTCTCATTTTTTATTGATTTATTTCATTTATTCCTACGGCTTAGTTTAGCATCCAAGGTTCTTACTGTATCACTGAAATATGATCCAGATTGCTTTTTTGTCCAAGGATTGATTACTTTTTGATGCATAGGACTGCTCTTCTGTGGGCCTTTGCAATCTTTGATTTGTGATTAGATTTGTGATCCAATATTGCAGATAATGAACCCCAGTGACACCATGGCTTGGCAGTGGCCACAATTTTGTTAAAATTCTTCAAATCCTTCCCAGTTTTCCTGAGATGACTTCAGCCATGGATGTCACCTTTTGTTTTCATGCTGTCCTTCTGGAAAAAGAGAGGACCATAAAGCTTCCAACTCCAGTTTTCCAACCCTTTTCCACAGAAGTGCTTAGTTCCTTTTGAAACATATTTTTATTATCCTGTGGTTTACATCTGGCTTATAGTTTTGAGCTGCCACACTGAAGGGAACAAAGCCTAAAGAAGTGACCTGCTGTCTGTGGTTGCACAAATTGCTTCTGGCCTCTCCAAAACACACTCAGACCTTGACTCTTTCCTGTAGCATTCCCTGATAATCAGCATCAGTGTTCAAACATCTCAGAGGCTCAGATTTTGGGCCCGCAGAATTGCTGTACAGTTGCCTTAAAGCAGTTGTGAAATGGATTTTTGGTTGTCACAGCCTCAGAGGACTCTTTGGTCACCAGATCCAGCAGGTACATGAACAGCTTCCATTGGGTTTTCCCACTGCAAGGAGTTCCACACACCAGGCTCCCCTTCACCCTGGAGCTGTTGGGCTGCACACAGGAAAAACTCAAGGAATTTGACCCGTTAAGGCATCTTGAAAATTTATGACGCCTCAGTTACTTTATTTTCCATGGTTTCTGGTAATCTTGCACTCACAGAGGCCACAGAGAGACTTTGCTGGCCCCATCCTCTCATGGTCTTTGTGGTGCATCTTTGCTTCAGAGCTTGGAGGGAATAACAGCAGTAGGTCTGTGGAGAAGCTGGGAAAACTTCCCTCAGCTCAGCAGCTTCCCCAAAATTCTGCTTTCTAGCAGACATCTCCAGGGAAGCAAGATTACTCTTGGTGACTCAGTGTGAAGAGGCTCTCAAGAAGTCCCAGGAAATGGTCTTTGAAGAGCTGGGAGCATCCAACAGCTGCAACGGAAAATGAGCACATTTAGCTTTGATGTGTTTTGATGCAGGACCAGTAATTTCATTTTTGGCATTATTATGGAAGCAAAACATGTATTAACAGGGGCATAATTTATTTTAAAAAGGAGAGCAAGAATGTTTACTGTCTTCCTGGTAATGCAATTGGGCTGTCCCACGATCATCTATCAGGCATGACAGCATCTCCCATTTCTATGCAGATTTGTTATCTAAGCAAATTTTCTGTAGGTGCAGAAGGGGAGGGGGTGTTCTTTCTTTCAGTGCACACCTATAATTTATTTAAATCAGAGCTTTCCTGCAGGGAAGTAAAAATAAAATCTTTGTTTCTGCTGCGTGACACAAGAAGAGTTTGCAAAGACAGTCTCGTTTCTTGTCTTCTGAGAGACAGCGTTGGCAGGGTGGGACCTTCTGTGCCCCTCTGAAATTACCACACACTGAGGCTTTGATCAGTAGAGCCAGAACCAGGGTTTAGAGGATTTTTCCCTGGGCCTAAATATTCACAAAGGCTGTTCCAGTTGCTGACATTCCATTCTCTTGGGAGGTGAGGAGCAGGCAGAAGGCTGAGGGACCCTTTAGAATCACAGGAGCATGGAATCCTTAGGGTTGGAAAGTCATGGAATCATTAGGGTCGGAAAAGACCTTTAAGGTCATCAAGTCCAACCCTTAACCCAGCACTGCCATGTTCACCACTAAACCCTGTCCCCAAGTGCCACATCCATGTTTTTGAACACGTCCAGGGAAAATGACTCCACCACCTTCCTGGGCAGCCTGTTCCAATGCCTGACCACCTTTTCAGTGAAGAAATTTCTCCCTGTTTAAGAGCTGTCCTCACACCCTGCTCACTCAGCTTCAGTTACCAAGCTGAATTCCCATAAAGCCCAACAGAACTTCACTCATTTTCTCTCCCACTTTTCACTTTCCCAGCGTCTCTGCACAAAGCCATGGACTTAAATCCTTGTGCAAGTAGTGGCAAAATTCCCATTGACTTCAGCAGGGCCAGGATCTTAGACCTAATATTGCCTGTAAATTCCCTTCTAATTAAATTAGTGGGCTGAACTGTTCTCAGTGGTGCATTGAGAAAGAAAAGTTCTTTCCACTGCAGGAAATGGCAAGTTCAGTCCTACGTCCTGCACTATTTATAGGGGACCCACATCCTCCATCCAGCCTTTAATGTTGGTGAACTTCCATGACTTCTTACCAATGGGAATCTCTTTCCACCTCAAGCTGCTGGAAAGGATTAGCCCATAATTAAATTTTTCAGTGAAAGGCCATCTTCAGCATATGAAAAATCTGCCCTTTTGAGAACTGATCATTTCTCTGCTCAGTTACAGTGAGCCTACAGACACTAAATCAGAATAATTACACAGTGATGCACATACTTCCATATCTTTTGCCAACACTGAGTGCATTAACAGGTTTAATTTTCTTTTGTGGCACCCAGTTTGGCTAGTTGATGTTATCTGGGAACCTTGCCCAGTGTGTAAGACATTCTGCGTCTGTCAAACAAGAAATACCTACAAACAAACTCATCCCCCTCTGTTCTGCGTATCTGAGCTCATGAAGAAAACGTATTCAGAGTGAGTATCCAGAAATCTGATGAAGAACACAAGAAGCCTGAGCCTTAACCATCCAAAACAGAGGAATTCCACAGATTTCTTCCTACCTTTTTTTCCTCCAGCAGATGAAATATTTATTGCTCAGCAATTGCAGAAAGAGAAAGTGTTTTGCATGTTTTGCATCCCTAACTCCTATTTCCCTTGGCACAGATTAAGAGGGCAGCAGAATTACCAAGCAGTTTTAATGAGCCAAGAGGTCATAATTTATAGATCTGCCTTGAGAGACACAGGCCTTGCCATCTGCACTGCGCTTTGCTGGGTGTGAATCTTAGTTCAGGAAACCCCATTTCCCACTGCTTCAAGGCAAGCAATTTCCTTCTGCTACCTCGTGGCACCAGTTTCAGCCTGGCTCTTCATCTGCCACTCTTGGGTGCTGCCTTCAGAGCACACCTGGAGGCTGCAGGTACAGAAAGAAACACCTCATCAGTCTCTGGGAGCTTGTGTGAATTTTCCATGTTCATTTGACAGAATCCGTTCTCTTCAACCTGGATGTAGAGATGTAGAGAATGACAGAACCACAGAATATCCTGGGTTGGAAGGGACCCACAAAAATCACTGAGTCCAGCTCAAGGCCCTGCACAGGACAGCCCCAAGAATCCCACCCTGTGCCTGAGAGCATTGTCCAAACACTTGCTGAACTCTGGACACTGAGAGATATTCCCCTGAGCTCACCTGAAAATGTAGTCAGCCTTGCTGGTTTCTGAGAAAAAAAAAGCAGGGGCAGCAAGCAAATGTTGCATTTCAGAAGGTTTAATTCTGTATCGGATATTGGTGGATAAAACACGTGTGCAGTGTAAAGGAGTTCAGGGTCTGTCCATATCATCCATTTCAACTTTGCTCACCAGAGATGTCATCCCAGATGACATCTGGACAGAGTGGTCAGAAGTCTCACAGCAAATTTTTGACAGATTTCACAGATTATTCGGATTTGGAAGGGGCCCACAAGGATCATCAAGTCCAACTCTTCGTAGAATGGCCCATATGGGGGTGGAACCCCTGACCTTGGTGTCATCAGCACTGCGCTCTGACCAACTGACTGTGCTGATACCACTGCAATTTATTTGTGTGACAATGTGTTCCCGAGGTCTCACACACCAGCACTCAGCTGTGTGCCCCCAAAATCTCAGAATCATAGAATTGTTAGGGTCAGAGAAGACTCTAAAAATCATCCAGTCCCGGCCTTAGCCCAGCGACCATATGGTCGCTGGGCTAATGGCGGGACTGGATGATTTTTAGGGTCTTCTAAACCCTAAAAACCCTGTCCCCAAGTGCCACACCCCACAGCTTTTGACCACCTCCAGGGATGGTCACTCCACCATTGCCCTGGGCAGCCTCTTTCAATGCCAGACCACCCTTTCAGTTAAGAATATTTTAATATCCAACCTCAACATCTCATGGCACAACCTCTTATTGTGTCACTTGTTATCTGGGAGCAGAGACCAATCCCCACCTGGCTATGCTTTGTAAACAATTTCTAAGGAAAATAACTGTTCTAATTCCCTCCTAAAGGAACATGAACACCCCATTCAGCTTCTTTAGAGCTGTGGCCTTTGCTGATGGCCAATGTTTGAAGAGCCAGTGGGAGCCAATTCACCTCAGGGTGGAACATGTTCCCAGTGGAATTGCCAGCAGAAACACAACTGTGCCAAGAAATGAGCCCGCCAGGCTTCTGCTCTGTGCGGACTCCGGGGCATCTGTGCACTCGGAGACTTGCTGGTATCTGATCCTGCTGGGAAAAAAAAAGCATGGAAAAAACAACAACCTCCATCCCAGGAGCTGTGTCCAGCCATACCATAACAAAAGTCCTCACTCTGAGGTAACGATTCACTTTCCAGCAGGTGACTTGGTAGTTCTGAAAAGCCCAGATTGCCCCTGGCTCAGCCATTCCCAGGAAGTCCATGGGCAGGTTTCCATCCCACAGGATGGAATACATCTTTCCCATTCCCACACATTGTCTGGTGCAAGGGAAGGCTGTGCTGGCATCAGGCATGGAGGTGACTTGTTCATCATTTCTCCTGCAGCACTCACAGAGCAGAAGAAACCCACTGGGTGCCGTGCTGTGTTATCCCAATTAAAATGTGGGGTTGTTTTCCCCAAAAGGAATTGCAAACCCCAAGGTGTACCCTCTCTTTCTCTTTAGCACTGGAGGGAGATGATGCTCTATAACCAATCTGCTACTTTAAAAAAAGTTTTCGATGGGCTCTGTGGGTTCCTTGGAATGTTTTCTGTATTCTGTATTTATTTTTCATTCCTGCCTGCAGCTTCAGTTGGAGATAATTGCTCTTTCTTTGTCATCATGCAAGGTGAGCTGGCTCCCCTGTGTGCTTGAGGACCTTCAAAACCTTCCCAGCTATTCCAGGAGCAAGACAGAATGCATTGCAAAATAGTTACTTGCCACCCCCAGCAGAATTTGAGCACAGGAAATATAAAATGATAAATTATTCAACCCCTAGGTAGGCCAATTAAAGGGGGAAAAAACCCAACTCAGCAGCAAAGACTGTGCTGTTATAGCTGGGAAAGGATTTATTGAAAAAAAGGACTTTGGTGTCATCTAATTTTTGGAAATTAACAGTTGCAGTGGGACTGGCTTCGAACAATGTCCCTTCTTTTTGAAAGGAAACTTTGGTCTCCCTAGAATTGCATCTTGCATGTGGCAGTGTGAGAGAGCAGTGGGGGAATCATCCTGCCTTGCTCCCAGACAAGATTTGCTCGTCAGCTGGAGATCCTGGTGCCAGTCAGTGTCAGCTCCAGGAACAGCTAAGAGACATCCCTTGATCATATGGATAAATGCACCCCAGGAATGGGCTGAGTTAATTGGGTTTTGGAAGTAACTCCAAAATGTTGGTTTGAGAAACTTGTGATGCAGGTGATTAAAATGTGAGTAGAAACAGGAGATGAAGCTTCTGGTTTGCCATCAGAGAGGTTAATATTATACTCTCCCTTCACTGAGAGAGTGGGTAAGCTTTGGAACAGGTTCCTCAGGGAAGTGGTGCAGTCACCATCTCCGGAAGTGTTGAAAAAACCGAGTGGATGTGGCACTTTGTAATTTGGTTTAGTGGGCATTGTGGAATTAGGTCAAAGGTTGGACTCGATCATCCTGGAGGTCTCTGCCAACCTTAATGTTCCTGGGATTCTCTGAGTGGCTTAGCCGTTTCCCTGTAAGCTGCCTTCCAAAATCGGAGCAGTGAAATGGGCCCTTATTTCCCATCTGAGAAGCGAAGCACAAAGGCCAGCCCTGATAGGAACTGCTGGAGTTCTGCACATCCCAGGAAAGAGAACGATCCCTCCAAAGGCTGGGGCTGCTTTGGATCGAGGGCCACAGCTGGGGCCCATCCCCTCATCCCTGGACAAACACCACATCAGCAGTTGCGGGGGGGTGTTGCTGTGCCCAATGAAGAATCCATCACTGCATTCCAGGCAGAGCATCCAATAAATGGGAAAACATTCTGCACTCGTAAAACCCAGTGATAACTAAAACACAAAGCGACTGAGGCTGAAGCAGCTCTACTCCAGCCCTATAAAACGAGGAGTCACACAGAGATTTGGAAAAAGCCTTTTGTTCCCCCAACCAAGTGTTGTCTCAAGCAGTAAATCCCAAAGCCAGGAAGCCTGGGGGCACTGCCTTGGGAGCTGTAAGTTTAGCTGTGATAACCCAGAAAAGGGCACGGCTCTGAGTTAATGCAGACAGGCTCCTGCATTACACACTGCCTCGTCATCCCTCAGACAGTCAGGGGGCAGAGCAATCACATTCACATTTGTCTTGCCAGTCACCAGAGGTGTCAGTGCTCCAGCTGCTTCCAGTGTCCATTGCATCACTGCCCTCTGGCTCCCAGCTGTTCCATATAAAAGTCATTACTGGACTGCAGAGATACTCTGGCTTTTCCTTTTTAGGCAAGAACAAACAAACAAATAATATATTCAGCTTTGCCTGCGTGGTCTCTTTGTGGTTTTAAAGAGGAAGGGGAGTGGTGTGGACTTTTTTTCCCAGTCCCTGCCATGAGGTGTTTCACTCGCTTTTCCCAAAGTGCTTGTGACTTGAAGCAAGACCAAAAAAACCCCAAAACTATTAAAAAGCGCTAATCTTTCAGCCAGTCCATCTGATAGACACATGAAAGAGGGACATGTCTTTATTTGTCATCCAGTAGGGCCAACATTGCAATCCCTAGTGTAGAATTGATCTGTTTTGCAAGTACTGGCAGGACAACAGAGAAACTTTTTAAAGCC
This sequence comes from Corvus kubaryi, assembly GCF_017639235.1. Taxonomy (NCBI): domain Eukaryota; kingdom Metazoa; phylum Chordata; class Aves; order Passeriformes; family Corvidae; genus Corvus; species Corvus kubaryi. The sequence continues at coordinate 55,418,480 of NW_024581137.1, read as the reverse complement.
TGTGGCTTAGTTTACAAGAATAAATGCAAAACATATCAGAAAGGTATGAAAAGGGATCTGGAATTTTCCTGCTGTTTTGCAGAGAAAGGTCACAACAGTGTTCTTGTGGTCTGATTCTGTTTTTGCCTCAGGGCTTTACAGCAGCAACGCCTTGGAGTGTCCCAAATCTTGAACTTCCATGTTCATTCTTTTCAGAAATAACACAAAGAGCCTCCCACCATTTTCTCCACTGGACACCAGGGCTCTCAATGAAGGCCTGAAATACACTAAATATTTGAGACCTCTGAAACACCCCAGAGCAGCTGTGGCTGTCCCATTCCTGGAAGTGTCTAAGGCCAGGTTGGACAGGGCTTGGAGCAGCCTGGGATAGTGGAAGGTGTCCCTGCCCATGGAAGGGGTGGGACTGGATGATCTTTAAGGTCCCTTCCAACCCAAACCACTCTGTGATTCAATGATTCAAACAAGAACGGGAGGCCTTAAACTACCACAGTTTCTCACATCTGGCCTAATTACACTCTCAGTTTTCCCAGTGTCCCCACAAAGGTGTATGAAAGCTTACCTTGGTGAAGTGACCTGATGGCAGCACATCCTCCTGATAGTCTGGCATTGCTGTACTGCACGTGCAGCATCCTTGTATTGCCAAATTCTTGAGGAATTCCACCCACTGCCTTGATCATTACGCCTAATGGGACTTAGCCATTCATATTAACAGGAGCCACTTGTGACTTTAAACTCCAAATTTTGCCATCTAAGCAAAGGAAAAGATGTTTAAGTCCCACCATGGGAGACCTGGACCACAAAGATGAATTATCCAATCCTTCCCAATTCACAGAACAGCACTTCTGGTCTCTCAAGCTGATTGCAAATATTTGAAATAACTAATTTGTCTCCTCAAATGAGTTATGATGTACATTTCTCACCCACATTTTTTTAAAGATGCTATTTAATTTCTTCAAACAGGCAAAAGAGGAACTGTTGAAACAAAAGGGGACGCAGCAAAGTTTGCTGAGAAAGTTTTCCCAATGCAAATTGCCACAGCACAGAAATTAATCTGGCCCACAGTTCACACCTACTGTTTGTGAAATGTTTTAAAACCATTCCCACTAAATCAGTATGATAAATGCATTTAAAGCTTGAATGAATAATTTTGAAGAATAGCAAGCGCCTTATTTTTAATTATGACACCGTCACTAGGGAGCCTGAAGGCTCCTATGCAAATGAACTTCTTCATCATCTGCTCCACACCTGTCTGAGTGTTTGTCTTTACCTCCCAGGAGACAGTGGTAGTAAACAGGAGGTATTTTGAATTTCTCCTTTCCTAAGGGATAAACAGCCTTCTGTTTACCACACAATGCTGGGCTCAGGAACATAAACAACCAGGCAGGGCAGACAGTGCACAGGATCTTGCTGGTGGGTCAAAGCCCGGGAATATCAGTACAGGCAGAGCCCAGATCTTCAAAGGGACTTGACTCCTACTGATAGAATTTGAATATGGGGACCCAGGACATTGTTGCAAATTGATGTTTCACTCCCACACTCATAAGTCACAAGAGAAAATTTGATTTAAGGTCTTACCGAATGTAAGTCTTTTGAAAATGTTACCACTCAGAGACATGACTTATCTCAGCTAAACAGCCTTTAAAAATGATCACAGTCTGGCTCCATGCCTGGAACCAAAATGAAAGGCAATCTCTTGGCCTGGGAAGAGCCAGACAAGCCTTGCAAGGTTAATTTTCAGCCATTTTCATCTGCTGTGTAAAGAGAAGATAAGGGAAAGACAGGAATCAGGACTAATAACAACCTGCTGTTACTTGAAGCTTCTAATCTTCCTGTTAAGTAAATTAAGTTTTATATAGGGGGATACATAAGAAAAGCATTAATGTTTAACTACACTTAGTGCTTTGCTGCTAAGGGCAATGCCAAAGCAGATGTTTTTGTTGGTGACAGGAATATCTGAGGGATGTAAGGGAGGCAGAACAGCCTTGCTGTTAGAAAAAGGAGAAGAACTGGACTTCTGGGGGTACATTCACAGTGCTTGAGGTCACCTGAGTTTACTTGGACAGTGCTTTAGGAGCACCTCAAGTATTTGGGGTGTGATCTACCCACGTGGTGGCAAATCCCATTTAATTTTGTCTGCTGCTGAAGTCCTTTGCCATTTTGTCCCTTTTGCAGCTGGCAGAGATGCCCAGTTATTCTGCAGTGGTTAGACCTGAGCACTCCACTGCCAAAATGGGTGGGAGGCAGCAGTGGACAGACAGACAATGCTTTTTTTCCGTTGCTGGGACTGGAAACCAGCACCATGGGAGAAGTGCTCCTGGAACAGCACCTACCTGGCATGAGAACTACAGTAAATAAAGAGTAACTTTGAGGGAGGAACTGGAATAAAAAGAAATGAATGGATGGATTAGTCTGGGAAACAGAGGCTGAGGGAGCTGGGGGTGTTAAGCCTGGAGGAGGCTCAGGGGTGAGCTTGTCACACTCTACAGCTCCCTGACAGGAGACTGTAGCCACAGGAGGGTCGGTCTCTTCTCCCAGGTTACCAGCAACAGGACAAGAGAACATCATCTTAAACTGTGCTAGGAGACATTTAGGTTGGACATTAGGAAGAATTTCTTCACAGAAAGGGTCATTAGACATTGGAATGGGCGGCCCAGGGATGTGGTGGAGTCACTGTCCCTGGAGGTGTTTAAGGAAAGACTGGACGTGGCACTCAGTGCCATGGTCTGGGTGACAAGGTGGTGTTGGGTCACAGGTTGGACTCGGTGATCGCAAAAGCCGTTCCCAACCTTGCTGATTCTGTGATTCTATCTGCAGCAAGGCTGAGCAGGGCTTTGCAAGGCTTTGGGGTTCCTCTCTTTACCTGCAATTTCCAGATACAGGCTGCCCATTCCATGTTTACCCACCACAACGTGGGCTCTGGAATAGAGAAAGATTTGTTAACAGGCAGGAGAGTGACACCAGAGAGCACAGTCACATCACTGGGACATCTGGATTGGGATGGGAGTCCAGGAGAGCCCTTGCTTATCCTTCCTGGGCCAGGCCAGGAGCTGCATCACTGAGGGGCAGCTCTAGGACACCTGGGAATATTCCAAAAGGGGGGCAAGCAAGATTCCCTGGTCACACAGATCCACGAGCAGCCCCAAGATTCCATCATTTGGGGAGGCAGGAGGACAAACTCAGAGGCACCACTCCCTGAGAGATGCCTGTGTTCAGTCAGATGAATTCCTGCTCAAGAGTAGAGAGTTTTTTTTTGCTGGAAGCAAAGCAGATGCTCAGCCCAGCCAGGCCATTACTCTGTGATTTTTATTTCCATGTGTCTCATTTCCAGCTCTCTTGTGCCTGTCAGTGATGGATGCTGTGACAAAAAACTCCTCAATCCTGCAGATAACTGAAAGCACACAGGGACGTAATCCTCTTCCTTTATTCTAGTAAATCTCTATTGTTCAGGTAAACCATCTGGTCATTATCCCATATCCACACTTAGGCCCTGGAAGAATAAATCCAAGTCAGGATAATCCACTGCTGAGCTGACAATGAGGGGTGACACGTGGTAAAATTAATTTTTTTTTATAGTTAGAAGCATTAAAAAGCCATTCAGCGAAATGAAGTTGTTGTTATCACAAATAAATTACAGTTCAGCAGGAAAGAATTACATTGAAAACCGATTGGCTGTAAAATTAATAATGTTTTGGGGAACGTCCCTGCTCTTGGCACTTCCCTGAAGTGTCAGCCCGTGGCAGTGCTCACACCAGCCCCAGATAGCTGTCCACACCCCACCTTCCAGGAATGATGTGCTAAGTCTTGCTCCCGGGTATCTGGCACGAATTCCCAAACACTGGAAGAAATGTGGGATCTGGGCAGAGTTCCACAGGAGACATTTGTCCATGTGGATGGCTGGCAAAACGCCCACGTGCCTCTTCCACCCTCAAAACAGGGAGAAGCAGACCTTGGAAAAGGTATTTCCACATCAGCTCTCTCCATTTTGATGTGTGGTCACACAGACAGGAGGAGAGGAGGATTTTGTTTACCCAAAGGTGAATTTTAGCTTGAGAATCTGGAGTTTCAGTGGAAGTGCTGTCTCTGAAGCAGCTGCCAGTAACTTGAGCAGTAGTGGCCACATCTCCCAGGTGCCAAGCACCCTTATATAAACAATTCCAGCAGCACATAAGAGCCAGGACAACCTCCTTCACATGGAGAGCTGGGGGAAGCTATCCCAGAATCTGTCTGTTGTTGGTATAGGATGTGTCTTCATGCAAGGAAAGTCCAGTTTTCTTATACGGACCCTGGAATCCTTGGGCTTCCATGAGTTGATCCAAGTGTGTTGTGTGTGCACAGGGTTTGGTTTTTTTTCCTCCTGTTCCATCAGAATGTGCCCATTTAGGATAATGTGAGCAGAATTTTTGCATGAAGATTTCTTTTCATGATGAACTCTCATTTCTCAGCACTTGAGGGTGGCTGTGGGGTCAGGACAGGAGGGACACAACCAACATCCTGCCCCAGCTTCAACATCAATAACTCCTCTCAGAAGTTTGGTTGCTTCCAGTTTCCCTCTTTGTCCCTCTGTCAGCTTCATCCTCCTGCCCATCCCATTAAGCAGGACTTATTTCCACTAAACACTCCCCAGTGGTCTTGCTGATGTCAGAAAATCCAGTTCCTAGTCCAGATTGCACGGATACAGCAGCTAAAGACCACGGTTATGGTGTCATTAAAAAACTGCAGAGAAGGAATGTGTCCTAACGAGGCTCTTTGGAATACATGTAACTGTGTCAGTCGATTCTCTTTCAGCAAATATCAAGCCATAAAAATGTCACAGAAGGTTATATATATATTCAAGGAAGAAACAGTAACAACCCTCTGAGTTCACAAATCCTCTCCTCCACAATAAAAGTCTCATCTGTAGTAATCACTCATTTTTAAAGTTGTTCAAATCTAAAATTGACTTGAAGCTATTTCTTGTTTCTTCAGTTTCAGAACCAACTGCAAGAGATTTATCTACTTCCAAATTGTCTTTGCAAACTGTCAGTACCAAAAGGCAATTAAGCTGGAGCTCAGTGAGATACGATGAAATAAAAATTAATTAGAAAACGCACGTTCCAAAAAAAACCCCAGAGTTTTCTGGCAAAAATACATCTGTCTTTAAATTCAGATGTGCTGCAAGGATAGAGCTGAGCTGTTTGACTCCACTTGTGATATTCTCATCAAACCCATGACACCAGATGAGACAAGGCCAAGTTTTCAATTCTTATTTCAGTATTCCAGGGTATCCTGGAATTCCAGGGTTTCCTTTAAGTCCAGGTTATAGCTCAGACTCGCAGCAACATCTGGAGCCGATGTGCATCTTCTCAGCTTTTAAAAGGCCACAGCCCCCTGTGGCTCCAGTTGTGTATAAGAAAACCAAAGCTGAGCAGGTTTTCCCAATACTTTTTAAATAAATCTTCATCTCCCCGAGCTGCCATGTTGCGTGGTGACTGTGCACATGCTGTGTGTGACTACATACACACATTTTTAAGCTGTTGGTGCCATTTCATAAATCCCAATCCAGACTATTTTAGGTGCTGACAACACTAGAAATGTGTTTTTCCCATTTTCTTCGATGATTTTGGGTCCAGCCTTCCCAGCAGGCACCTCTTGTCTTGAAAAGGTGAACAATGTGAAATTATGAGAGCGCATACACAGGTGTAAGAGGGAAGCAGGGAAGGCAGCATGATGCATCACTGGAGTGGGTTAGACTGGACTGTATTCCTAAGGACACTGGTGTTTTCTCTGTGTCGTTTCACGCTCACCCTAATTGCTGATCCAGGCAGCTCTGGAGGCGGCTGGAGCGAGGATCTGCCTTTGGATGTGTGTGCAATGGAAAATCACCTCAGCAAAATGAGTTGTCACAGAGCAGTGGGGTGCTGGTGTCAAGCTGGAGCCAACTGCTGTCCCTGCTCACTCGTGCTCACCTCCCTCCTGGTGTTTTCCTTCTCCCTGTTCCAGTGCCAAGGCAGAGGGAGGGAATCTTTCCTTAAGGCTGCAGTGGGACCTGGAGGGGCACACTCCGCTGATGCAGATGGAAAAGTGGCTGTCGAGGCTGACATCACACATTGTTCTTGTATTGTTCCCAACAAACACAGCTCATTCATGTGAAACCCCCAGTGCTGATCTTCCCAAGAGGCAGCTGCTCCAGTGGGGCTGGAGGGATTCAGGAAAGGACAAACCCCCTGGGACCACTTAACAGTATAGTGGTGAAATGGCACTGGCTGCTCTCTCTGTTCCAGGGCTGTAACTGTTCATTTTCCATGTGTTACCTGGTCCCTTGAGCCTTGCACATTTAGAGCCAGAGGCAAGACAGGCTGTTGGCAGGGACAGGGGCTGGGATTCCATGGAGTGCTGGGCTTTCAGCAGAGTGCTTGGATTGCTCATTTGTAAAGGCTGGTGCTAATGCCAGGCAGCTTTGGATCTATTTATGCCCTTCCCTGAAGTGAGCAGCTGCTGTGGTATCCCTCACTCAACCCCTCGTTCTGCACGAATCCCAGACAGACCCTACATCCCAATCAATCCTGGCTGCTCTGCTCACGCTTTCTGGAGCTCTTGGTTCCTTTCCCCCTTGGATTTATTGACTCTGTGGTCTCTCAGGTGTAAAACCCCTGACCACCGTCTCGTGCTTCCCTCCAGACACACCATGGCTCACACTTTGCCTTTCAGTTGATGGGCCTGTGTCCTCTGTGTGCTCCCATTCACACTCAGTGGATTTTGGTTGGGGTTTTTTTTCCTACCTTATCCTTGATACAAAAATCACTAGTGATTTAAGCACCTCAAATCCAGCCCATAAAGAGATCAGACTCCTGGCTCTGAAGTTACATTGGTTCAATTCCCCTTGCATGAAAAATCTTGGCGTCTTTGTGAGGGGGCTTTGGTCTGTGGATCTGCCCACATGTATATTGTATATCATGTCCATATTGTTCACCACACAGGAGCTGGTATGAAGGGAGAATAGGGAGGTTCCAGAGCTGCTGGATTATCATGGACACAGTTGTTGGGACCCACACTCCAGTCCTCTACAATCAACAGAATTACACAAAGGATATGAAATGGCCCTGTTTATTCCCATATTCAGAAGTATGTTTGTAGGGGAAAGGATCAAACTGTGGCAGCAGCTGCAGCCAGATGTGCTGTCCCAGTTCCCTGACCCATGCACAGAATATCTTGGGTTCAGTTGTCCTTGGTTTCCTCTCTCTCTGCAGACTGGCTGGAAGGGCTGAAGTGGGCAAGGAGTGAAGAATATTTGCTGTGACCACCAGCAAACCACATGGCAAGAGGAAACACTGATGAAAATCTGCTGCCTGCATGGACACAACCACGATAGATGGTTCCTCTCTGGGAACCCCATCAAGCAGGTCCATGCTGGGTCTTTGTGCTGGAAATTTAGCTAAAACCTCTCAGTCTCTGGCTTAGACCTCTGCATCCTGTTGCTGCTTGCACCTAAGCTGCATCCACAGGTGATGGGAGGATCCCAGGGTCATTGCTGGAGGTGCTTTACGTGAGCTGGGCCATTTTTCTTGGCATTCCATTTATCACAGAATCACAGAAATATTACGGCTGGAAAAGACCTCTAAGATCACTGAGTCCAAATGTTAGCCCAGCACCGCAAGTCCACCACTAATCCATGTCCCCAAGTGCCACAAAGCTTTTGAACGCTTCTACGGATGGCAATTCCACCAGCTTCCCAGGAAATGTTCCAATGCCTGACTTCCCTTCCAGTGAAGAATTTTTCCTTAGATCCAATCTAAACCTCCTCTGGTGCAGCTCGAGGCCATTTCCTCCTGTTTTGTCCTCGTATTTATGTTGACTCTATAAAATCTGTTCCCTTCTCACGGGCAATGTGTATCAGACTATTTGTGTTTAGGATGCTGTCCTCAGGCTGGAAAGGCATTGTGGAAACGCTCCCTTTGGAGCAGGGACGCTGCAGAGCCTTTTCCATCTGTGCTGTGTTTGCTGAGGAGGCTGAGCTCATATGTTACCCTGCATTAAAAGCAAGAGCCTCTCTGTAGCTGCACCATCGCTGTCTCACTGCCACGGAGCAGGTGAGAGGCAAACACACTGTGGGCAGCCTGTGGTCTGACAGAGACCATCTGTGTGACTGCTGACACGGAATTTAAGCACTTTTTGCACCGTTCCCAAGTTTTGATGCAAGAGGGAACACGCAGGAGATGCTGAGAAGCTCTAAGGCAGCACGGTCAGGGGGCTCTGCCAGCACGTGCGCTCCGGGTGAGACATTTGCTACTTGTGTGCTGAGGGTTTATTGTAAAAGTTACCTTTGTGGCTTCCTGGAATGCTCTGTCTCTCCATGGACCAGTTATTTTTAATGAACTGTCAGCATTTGGCACAGCAAGCCAATGGAGGATTAATAAAAACCTGGTGTACAAGCTGGTTTGTAGAGCTCTGCTAAACATCAAACCTCAGGAATGGGCGATACAAAATAAAGCCACTCCCAGGGTGGGCTGCTTTCAACTACAAAGCCAAGCACGAAACACCGGGCTGTCTGCAGCTTCTGTGCTTGTTTAAAATCCAGCTTTTAAAACCTCTCTACTCAGAGGCCATTTCCCCTCTGACATCCCTCCTGGGATAAGGGATAGATCAGATTCTTAAAACTCCGTGGCAGATGGAGCAGTGGAGGTGTTCCTGACACTCTTACAACCAATAAATGCCTGGAGAGTATCTACCAACAGTACCTGCTGGCTCCTGTGCTGTTCTTCTTCCCTTTCCATGGGAGCAAGGGATGGGCACAGTCTTGTTGCATAAGCACTGCTCTGCAGAGCCTTTCCCAGGTGATATCAGGCCCTCAAATTGAAGATTTCCATCCCACAAGCTGCTCAGAGGCCTGCCAGCATGAAGAGAGGAGGGACTTTGGTCCTGTTGTGTGTTTAGGGCAGGCGGGAGGCTGGTGACAGATCAGGTGCCTGCACATATTTTTATTTGCTTTTCAGACTCGTGTCAAGGAAATTCTTCCAGCACCCCTGGGGAGTTTGATGTGCCAGTGACAGTGTGGCACCCAGATAAATGCCAAACATTCCCTTTCACCTTTCCAGAGCAATCACAGCCTTACCCCAGCATGTCTCTAGGGATTAATGACTGTCAGATTTGCAAGAGAGCAGAAAATTCCATGAGTTACTGATGGGACTCACACAAGGTTGCAGAAAGAGACTTCAGAGCAACAAGGAAGGCAACTCTGTCCCCACTGTGTCCAAAGCCTCGGGGCCGTGCCCATTCCCTGGGGAGCCTGGGCACTGGCCAGCACCCTCTGGGGGAAGAACCTTTTCCTAAAATCCAGCCTGACCCTGCCCTGAGGGAGAGTTTGGTGAGAGGAGCACCCAGGTGAGACCAAGCTGCTGTCAGTGTGTGAGTGCTGTGTTCTCTGCCTGCTCTGCCCCCTGTGAGCAGCCTGTACGTGTCCGTGTGTGAATTTCTGCAATATCCCTGGGTCTGGGTGTGTTCCCGCAGGGAATACAGGCTCAGCCTCACTGCAGGCAGGATCTGCAGCTCTGTCAGCCTCACCTGTGCCAGGTGACTGGATTTACCATTTCCCAGCAATTAGCACAGCAGCTCATGTCTTCCTGAAAACCCACACGCAGTCTGGTCTCTGCAGAATGGCTTTTTGTTGGCTTGCGATATTTTCATTCATTTTACTCTTCTCTTTCTTGCTTTCTTCCTGCAGTCCCTGTGGTATTTGCCCGGCAGTGTTGCTCTGTGCACAAGTGGTGGTGAGACACAGTCCCCTTCCTGTTCTTCCAGACAAATCCCACTGGGCTGTTGTGCAGGAAAACTCAATTCACCGTTTTCTTCCTATAGTATTCCTGTAGTATTGCCAGCCTGCCAGAGTTAAAGGCAACTAAGTTCTCCCTGACAGCTACTATTTTTGATATAAAGGCCCTCACTTGCACATGCTACTTACACCAAATTGCATAAACTCAGCCCCAAAGTGACTTACAAGCTATGATGAAAACTTAATCACAAGAACAAACTGCAGCTTTAAAACCCTGTGATTTAAATCGACTGTAAGTAGGATTTTAATCTAACAGTCTACCATTTGAGGCTGAACAGTGCAGTAATTGCAGTCGTACACAGAATACAACAAAAGCACCAGGGGAAAGAAAAAAAAGAAACAAAAGCCATGACAACAATGCCAGAAAAAGTAATTAGCACATCAGCTCAGGCACTCTGAGCTGTTGGGCACTTCTGAAGCAACATAAGCTCGCTGTGCTTAACAGAGATAAAACAGGGAAGAACAAAAACCAAACCAGTATAGGAATAAGAAGCACCAATGCTCTTGACCCCACCAGAGAAGTTGTTGATTCCTCATCCCTGGAAGTGTCCAAGGCCAGGTTGGACAGGGCTTGGAGCAACCTGGGATAGTGGAAGGTGTCCCTGCCCATGGAAGGGGGTGGGAATGGATGATCTTTAGGGCCCCTTCCAACCCAAACCTTTCTAGGACTGCTTTTGTTCACACGACAGTCATTTTAATTACACCAGAGATTTTATATTTCCAGAAACAACCCCTTGCTCAGGACATAAGCTTAAAATTGGCTTTCCACTGTACTTATGTCAAGAAATACTTGAGACTTTTGCTTGAAAATATTAAAGCTCCTGATTTCCTTGATTGCTGACAAAGATGCACTAGATCATACAGACTGCTCAATTCATGCTGTGTGTCCTCTAGGCCCAGCACCAAGGGTCAAACGGAAGCTTTTCATTCCCCAGGAGATGTTATCTGTGCAGGATATGACAGGAGGAAAGCCTCCAGTACAGACAGGTCTGAAGAGGAGAGTTTGAATGGCAGGCCCAGGTTATCCCATCAGGTGAGAAATCTTTTGATCATGCACAGGGAAAAACTCAATGAAAGAGATCTGTGTCTTACAAGGAAGAAGAGTGGATGTTCCCATTACCAGGGTGCAGTAGAAAAGAGCATTAACAGATTAAGGAGTGCAGCAGAGAAGCATGAAAACGACAACAGGGCATGTCCAAGGATGACATAGATTCTACAGAGAAAAGCCTGACAGGGAAGAGCTGATACAAACACAGGAGTGGGGAAACTGAGCAGCTGCATCTGAAACCTGGAGCTGGTGAAATGCAAGGATGGCAGTGACCACTCTGTCCTGTGAGCCCAGCCCTGCACATCGAGGCAGGACCAAACACTCCAGGAGCATCCCTGACACATCTGCCCAGCTGGGAAAGGACTCCTGATCTCCTCAGTGCCATTTATCCTTGAAAGCTTTCCTTTGAGTCCAGTTTAAATGTTCACGTGGCATTTTCCCTCCATTTTTTTAGTTCAGTGGATTTGCATTCCCCTCTACTGCAGCAAAGTTTTCCACGGTGGCACATGGGGCAGGAAAAGGCCAAACTCCCAAGCCAAAGTGGTTTTGAAACTGTTCAGTTCCAGGCAGACTTGTTCAAATATGCTGCAATTTCAGCGTTTGTCGTCATCTAAATGCAACAGATTGTGGGTGAACAAGGGTGAAAGTGGTATTTCAGCTGAGTCCCTAAACAAACTCAGCCCCTGAAGGCTTTGCATGCACTTGTTCACTTCCATCCAACAATTTTCAAACATAAAGAAATTTAACAGAGAATTTCTTTCAAGTATTGCCAAAATCAGAACCTAGGTGAGGGCGAGAAACCCAAATCAATGGTCACTGAGGAAAAAAAAATAGCAGGAAGTTGTCAGCTCAACACTTTATTTCCAGTGTCTGTGGCTTTCCAGCTGGCACGTGGATCACTGACACTGTTGGGGCTGCCCGAGGCAGCACAGCATCCAGCTGCAGACATCCCTGGCTTCTGCTGCTGCAGGCAGGGGCTGGCTGCAGCCTGCAGGGAAAGCTGGCTCCTTCACAAGGAGTGAGCCCCAAACAAAGGTGGTGTAAAAGTGTTGGCAGAGACAAAGGATGAGAGAGGGGTCTCTGTGTAGGTTCCAGCTGGTTTATTGCTGGTGGAGGGTCCAGGGACAAAGACAAAGGAGTGAGATAGGTCACAGTATTTTATATGGGGGTGGAACAAAGGGAAACAACCAATGGGGATCGACTAAGAAGGAGGGGACAACAGAGGACTATCCAATAGGGATACCTTAAGGGAGGGAATTACATGAGTAGACCAATGGGGCATCGAAAAAGGGAGAACTTTCCAGAGCTAATACATAAGCAATTAAGGGAAATGCATAAACATGAGCTTATACATAGAACTGGGTGGAGAACTCCTGAACCAATAAACTTAAAACATGTAAACTAAGAACCGCTAGGAGCATGGGAACGTGCCGTAACCACAGGGTGGGAATGGGGCCTGTGGTGTTCTGGAGGCCTGACCACCCATCCTTTGAATGCTGTGTTGCAGTGGCTACAGCCACCTGCACTGCAACACAGCACTCTGGGGTCCTTGCAGTTGTGGGGCTGTGGGGGAGGACTGGGACATCTGGTGGGCTGTGGTGGGTTGGCGTAAGAGAAAACGGGCTGCCCATGTGGAGGAAGTTGGGCTTCTCAGATCCCACTTCTTGATTTGCTGGGCAGGACATCTGCCAATCAAAGAGGCTGCCAGAGGAACAAAGCTGCCTTGAAAGGCAGAACAACAACTCCTGGAACTAATTCTTCTGATTTTGAGAGGCAGAAACAGGTCCTGCACACCCTGGGGCTGCTCGTGTTTCTTGAGAAGGCAGTGGGCAGAGGATTGGCAACGATCTGAAATGCACATCCTTGAGCAAGTGGTGCAGAGTGGAGGGCAAAGTGATGGTGGAGGGAAATGCACATGAAATTTGCCAAGCTGAAGGTCAGACCTGACATTTGGTTGAAAATAATCCCTTTTCAGGTCATTTCTGGTGGCGGGTTTGTCAGCATGGGTTCGTTTCAATTCCACTCTTTCGGTCTGTGGAATTGATGCTTCCAGCTCCCACTTACCACTTTTCAGCATGAATTAAAAATCTGACAGCTTGTCTTGTATCTGCTCTTCCCTCTGCCTTGCCAGAGTGAGGTTAAAGAAGGCATTAAGGATAGTTTAGAGGGCCAAGGACTGTTGTGCAGTAGGAGGAAATAATTTGTTGCTAATGCACATGACAAACTGAAACATTACATGTGAAGGTCATTTTGGGGGTTGGAAAGGAAACAGTTCATTTCTAAATCACTGCCTCATATGCCTTAAAATGACTGAATATCTCAGGAGACAAAAGGCATCTGGAATATTGCGCAAAAGTCTGCAGGGGAGCCTCATGGGCTGAGCAGGATAATGAAGATCTCCTGCTCCAGCCATCCTGGCCTGTGCTGGAGACCAAAAATGACATTACAATATTGGGGAAATGTTTGGCCAGAGTCCTCTGAGGTAAGCAAGGGAAGGAGGCTTGCTTTTACTGGACTTTTTATGGGGGGAAATGGACGAGGATTCAAGTCTAAAGATGAAGACATTAATTCTGATGAGATGCAAAGAGTCCACGATGTCTGACTGGAAGATGGTTTCGTGTTAAACACTGTGAAAGCAGTTCTCAGGAACAGAAAGCACCGAAGATTTTAAGGAACTTGATAAGAGAGGAGTTGGCAAAGGTCATCAAATTATGAAGAGCATTCAAATCAGTAATTAATAGTCAGTTCTGCCAATAAAATACAGATCATAAGCTACAGCTGCAAGGGGAGCTTTTAGAGCATGGGCTGTGCAGCACCCCTGAACCAGAGCACAGTGATCCAATCTAGTCCTGAGGGATGAGACCAGAACTTTAAAAAGGGAGCTTCAAGTGGGTGAAAATCCAGAGCAGAAGGTTTTTGACTTGTCAGAGAGAAGGAGCTGAGGGGAAGACCCAGGATATACTCAAATTTGTGGGTTATCTTTCATCATCTTTGGAAGGGTTCTTAAAGAAGGAGACAGGCTGAACTACAACAGACAGATGTAGCAAAGCAGCATGCAAAATTTGGAGAACTATGCAGCAGTGAGGCCAAGCTGTGGGCAATCTATCAAAGTAACTATTTTATCTGTCATTTTGAGCCCTCTCCGTTTATTTTGCTGTTTACCCAACACCTGCAATTCCTTTGTTTTTCCCTGATGCCCATGTCTTTTGTCTCTCTGCTGATTCTCATCACTCAACTCTGGAACACTTCCAGTTGGGCCACATTTTTTTTGACTTCTTGCTAATACTGTGGGTTTTTTCTTGACTTTTTGCTGAGGACTGTGGTTTGCTGCCTTGGGCTTAACAAGACTACAAAACCATGGTCCTCACTGGGTAGGATGGGCTGTGACTTGTTATTGACACCTGAGAACTGAACCCAGGCCCTTTCCACTGTCCACCTACATCTGCCTGCACAGTATTTTCTGTTAATTAAAGTCAGGCATGAGGTGACTATTAAGAGTAAAAAATTGTCTCTTAGATGAGAAATACGTAGGTCTTCACTTGGGTATTATTTTCTTTGCTTCATATCAACAGGTTTTTTGCATCTGTAGAGGTAAAGTGGAATTTCTCTGCATTCTGCTCCTTCTGTTTCAATCTCTTTTGTCAAGGCTCCTCATTTCTGTGCTCTGGGGGTTGCTGTGTTTGATGCTTGCTCAGAGCAATACACCCACACCCTTCTCTATGACCTCGTGTTCTTACAAGTGCAGTCCACTGGCAGTACAAGGGGTTGTTAGCAATAAATAAGGAGTGGGGAATCGTTTATTTCCATCTCAGGTAAAAAATCTGAACTGTGTAGGCAGGCAGGGCTGGTGCTAAATTAATCAGACATGGAGATTTATTCACACAGAGCAGCATGGAACTGCTGCTTTTCCCAGCAAGCCCCAGCCCCGCCACCCTGGTGCTCCCTCCCTCACCAGTGCTCCCCACCACCACTCCCAGAATTAAATATCACCTCTCTGCTGAGTTCGCTGCTCTGAGTCATCCTCTGTAACCTGCCTAGGGCTGGCTGCAAAGTTTGCTGGCAAAACGATGTGACTTTGGGACAACAGTGATAAAATCTTGGGCAAAAGATGCTGCTGGGCTGGGCTCACTCTGCTTTCGCTGTGTGACAAGACTGACATCCCACACAGTCCCTGGGTGCTCTCTAATCTCAGTTTCTAGTAAATTCTTCTTCTTCAAGCCCCCTGCTTGTCCTGGAGCTTGTGGTGGCAGCTCCTCTGGGGCTCTGCCCAGGATATTTGCTCAGGATATTCTTGGTGCAGGAGCAGACCTGCTGTTCACTCACCTCCTAAGCATGAACTAGGAATAAATAAACAGGACGACATCTTCTAGTCACCTCTATGATTTTGCTAAAGTCCCTTGTACTGCCCCTGAGGGTCTGGTAGCAAAATGATCCTTTTATGTTTCATTTGGAGTGTTTCTGGCTATTTTCCTTCTTTCAAAGAAACTAAAATAGTAGTGCTTCAAATTGGTAAATATAAAGGATATCCCATGCACCAAGAAGTTCATGATTTGTCTGCTGCTAAAGGTTCCATGCCGTTATGAAAAGTACAATTTAAACACACATTAGCAGCTCTTCATGGCAAGGATTCCCTTAACATTGTTTTGAAATCACACACACAAAAAAATTACATTATTCTTAAAGGTTTTGTTCAGCAGAGTGAAAAGTATGCCTGGGCAAAGACAAGATATTATTAGCTCTAAAGAGAGATCTTTTATTCAAAAAAACCCTAAAAAGGTGGAAATCTACTTGCTGATAAACAAGTATCCTGCCCCTCTCTGATAAAATACTCAACCAGTTAAAGGGGGAAAAAAAATCCAGCAAATTTAAAGAAACATTGAAATCCTCTTTAGAACTGTTCCACCAAACTGGGTCAAGCTATTTTCAGGCCAAAAGAGTAACAGATTTCACCAGGAATGTGAGACATTGATGTGGCCAGATTAGCAAACATCATTGATTTGGAGAGCTCAGGGGCCAGGAGCTGGGGATGGGGGTAAAACCATGGTCATGGCTCTCTTGTTCTCCTTGGGAAGCAGCTACTTCAGGAAATCTGGATCTATTGAGAGAAGGATAGATTGGGTTAGATATCAGCATTTAACATCTTCCTATCTTAGAAATCTTCATGGTAATTTCAGAGGGCTGATTAACGGTGCTGGCTGGATGGAAAATCCATGATATTGTAGGATTAGGGATTGGAGCAGGAGGTGAGGGGGGGCCAGTGCTGAAGGATCTGAGATTGGACTCAGAAGGGAGGGCTGAGAGATAGGAGGTGGGAAAAAGGGCATCACTTGAAACATTTCTTTCCATTTTAATATTTAACTGTCTCCCATATGTAAAACCTCTCTTAAATCTGAAAGACTGGGTGCCTCAAGCACCCTTAAGCTCCAGTCGTGACTCAAATATTTAGTTTTAATTCATCCATTTAACTTTAGGAACGCAAATATTGAACATTTGGCCCCAAGTTCAGCCTAATACCTCGTGCTATGCATGGGACATATATGAAATAGATCTTTGAAGAAAACAGGCATCTGTTTACTAGGAAATGCATGTATTTGAAGTTAAATTGTGATTGACTGGAATTATGCTTTTGTCAGGCTTTATAGTTAAATATTGTCCTGCCTTAATTGATGTCCTCAGTGAAAATTGCTAAAAATACATCACGTTTTCAGCTCTTGGTTGCTTCTCCAAGGAAATTGGAAAGCTGTTGGTTTAAAGAGAAAAAAAAAAAATTGGTGCATTGCATCTCTCCTGTCAGACACTGTGATGTGACCAAGAATAGCTGAGATGTGTAACTGAGATTTAGCCTGGTGTGCCTTTTCCCTGGATATCATCCTTGGTGGTTCCCATCTGATTTTCCCACGGCACCCAGCCTCTACAGACCGAACCATGTTCCCTTTACAGAAAGTTTTCACATGTTAGCACAGGTAGAGAAGATCTAGAGAAGAAGGAAATCCCTTCCAATTGTGATTTGCTCATATTCTGGCTGTGTCATAGAGTCAGAGTGCTTTGGGCTGGCAGGGACCTTAGAGATCGTCCAGTCCCCACCCCCTTATCCTTGCCCACAAGTTGGGTCCTACTGCTGAAAGAACAGCCCCATTATTTAGCCTCACATGACTCAAACCTCAGCCTTGCAGATCCTTAGACACAGGTCCTGACTGGGAACTGGGAGCCTGAATGGTTTTTTGGGGTGGTTTTTGTGTGTCCAAGAGAGCGTGGATGATGGAACGATCCCTCTCTCTGTTTTACCCATTGAAAATTGCTGTTTCCATAGATGTCTAGACAGAGACCAGTTGGGTTAAGAAATTATTTAGATGTAGCATACTTAGAAATTAAATTATTTTTCTGAGGTTACAGATTATGGGGAAGAGTTTTGCTTTGACCTGACTCTGAAGCCAACAGGATAACTCAGAATCTTCCCACGTTCTGTACTTCATTATCCCGTTTTTTAACCAGCCATCAGTGAATACCACATCTCAGCTCCCACTAAAAGTGACCTTTCATTCCCATGCACCTGTCATTTGTAGTTGCACAGCATTTATATTAAGAACAGGAATTATGGCAAACATGAAGCCACTTGCAGTGTGCAGGATTAGGCACTTCAGGACCCCAAAAGGATTAGGGAGTAACTGGGTACCAAAGATGTTGGGAAAAGCTTGCTTGATGGTGTTATTTTGAAAATCCTCCCTTAAAGATGTTCTGTGATTGTGTGTGTGTGTGTGTCTGTGTGCTCTCCATTTTTACCGGGAAAAGAAGAGGCAGCTTCTAAGGATGACAGATGAGTGATGGTTCTGGGTTCCCAAAATGAAACCTCCTAAGAGGTGAGCAACTTATATTTCCTGAACATGCTTCCTGATAAAGATCTTTCTGTTCTTTGACATTCCCATACATTTTTCACTCTCGAATTTTATTCTTGGTGAGGACTGCCAGCATTCAGGGACTGCATTTTGCATTCCATAAATCTCAGAATGTACGAAAATGACAACAGCACACATGGGTTTATGTGAGAGCACATGCACACATTATTCATGGCACTGGCTGGATAGAGAGCTTTGCTTTTCACTCCCAGCAATTCTTAGCTGAGGCAATCTCAGAGCCATAAATTCACTACAGAAAACATGCTAAAACTTAGGCGAGAAATGAAAAGCCTTTAATTCTGAAAGTGTAAATGTATTTAACCTGAGCTGTGTGAGCAAAATGTGGCTTTTAAATTCCTTACCCTATTTTATTGCAGGTGCTTCTGACTACAGCAGTTTAAATTGCTTCAAGAAGACAACACTGAGGGTTCCAGCTCTTACTAAATCATTTTGGCTGAGGCTTGGCTGACCTACAGGACCCCACGGAGCCACCCTTGTGCCAGTCAAATGTTCTGGGAGCAGGTTGTGCAGAGAGGTTGTGGATTCCCCATCCCTGGGAGTCTTCAAGGTCAAGTTTACGGGCTCTGAGCAGCCTGGGATAGTGGAAGGGTGGGGGTTGGAACTAAATGATCTTTAAGGCCCTTTCCAACCCAAACCATTCTGTGAGTCTGTGATTCTGCTCCCACTGCCCCATTTCCCTGCTGGTGTCACCCTGCAGGCACTGCTGTGGCTCCATGGCACTGGTGCTGTGTGACATGCCAGGTGATGTGGCAGGGACTCAGGGGGAAGAGCTCTTGGGAAGAGCTTTTATTTCCATGCTCATCCTCGTTGCTCTTTGGCTTTGTTTTCTTCCCCTGGTGTATTCCCTTAATGGATCATTACAGGGAATGTGCCCACTCCCTGCTGGGTGCATCACTCTACACACCTGCTTTAAAATGTACAGGAAAGTCATTATCCTTATTTCCGTAAAGGAATTGCATTGTTCAGAGAGCAGATACCAATTCCCATCACTGTGCCATTGTTTTAATGAGTTTTTCAGGGTTTACCCTGGGCTTGTCTGCAAAGCAGGTTGCTCCTTTCCCTGCCTCTCTCCCAGGATCATGGTCTCACCACAGCTAGGCACGGGTTCAATTTGGGTAGCGTTTATATTGGAGCAGGGAATTTCAACACAGCTCCACCATTTCTGAGGCCAAAGCATTGCAGTTCCATTTGTCTGGGCTGCTCTCTGATGACACAGACAAGCTCCATGCCTCCCTCAGAACAGAAAGCTTCAGAGGTTTAATTTAGAATCCATCTGACATGAAAAATAGGGTGGCAGCGTGCTTTAAAGGCAAAGGCACAGACCTCTCCCATGTGATTTGGAGGAGCCCTGTCTGCTTTTGGCTGATCAGACCCCACACGAGGCAGTGTGAGACAGGTGCCTGAAGGTCTTTCTTGGAGCAAAGTAGGAAACAAGTGGTACTGAACAAAACAGAAAATAGAGAGAGCTGCTCCTTTTTTCCTGAATGATGATCAGTGTAAATATCACTGGGAACGATGTGATTTTGCAGAACACGTTTCCCAGTTAGGAAGAGCCATTACAATGTGACTTCAGGCAGCATTATTACCTCCCCTATAGTTGTGGACTGATTTTATATTTGGTGGTTGAAGCTGTCACTTTTCACTTGCTGGCATCAGTGATGGTAGAGGATGTCACTCACTGGCAGGTATTGTCTTCAGAGCAAGTCCATGCACTCAGTCCTCTCTGGTGAATGGATGGATGTCAGCAGTCCAGGCACCCCAGTGCCTTCTCCAGCCCCTGAGCTTCAAACAGATGCTCCTCTTTCTGTGAAAAGATTTGATTTCAGTGCAGGAGAAATGACTCAAATCTCCTGGAGACTGAAATCACCTGTGCATTGCTCAGCCCTGAGCAATCCCTTTGGCTTTCTGGACTCAGCAGCAATTACTGCGTGAGCTGATCCGGGACAAATCACTGATATTAATTAGGATAACCTCCATGGGCAACTGTCTAATTTAGGCACCATTTCTATTTCCTTTTGTGCCTTTATGAAAACGCTGGGACATCTTTTTCCTTCTGCCTGCATTGGTGCTCATTAAAGTATTTCAGAAAGGAATTGAAATGTATTTTCCCTCTCCATAATTGCTGTCATCAATAACAAGTAAGTCAGTGCCTGGATTCCAGCACATCACCCTGAGCCACAGAAATGCATAAGCAGAAGAGGGAGCAGATGGAATTACAATATTTAAACCCAATTCTGTGGGGAGTTCTCAAGTGACAGCAACCTTTGCTACTGCCATTCATTACTGAGGCTTATTGTTGAATGTGTAGAGAGAGCCGTAATTATTGATTGCTCAGCAGGCTGCAGCTGACAGCTTAGTAAGAAGTATTAATGACTGGGATAAAGAAGTGACTAAGAAATCATTTTTTTCTTTCAGCCATTGGGTTTATTCTGGAGACAAATTGCAATTTTATAGCCCTTGAGAAAATCAAGTGTAGGAGCAAAAAAGGTCTGCTCACACTTTCCGCCTGAGGAAACACCGAGGTGGAGCAGTTTAACATTCACCAGAGAATTCTGAGCATTAACACTGAGCTGTTTTGGTGTTATTTCACTTTTCTCAAGTCACTGCATCCACTGAATTTACAACTCATTTATGTTTTCATAAACAAGTACTTAGTGCTTTAGTAATGCTCTGTACGAACCATAATTATTGTGAATGTTAGGAAAGAGAGAAGTGGCTTTAGGTCTTGCAAATATTTCAGTAAACTAGGCAGTGAATTTATTGGAAAAGAAATTTTAGAGAGACTAAAGCTATGTCTGGCTCTTGGCCAAATTTGGTAAATAACTTCGGACTGAAAAAATCTCAGAAAAGAGCATGAAGTGCAAAGTGTTGCTGTCAGATTGGCTAAACAAAATATTCTGCTATTTCATTTTGAGAACAGTGTTTTAATTGAAAAATGACCCAAAAAATAATTGGTTTAATCCCCTTACATTCATGGAACATTTAATTTCAGTTCAAATGAAATGATTCAAAATGAGCTCAAGTTAATTTGACTTCCTGTTCACTCCTTCATTTCAGCTTCTTGGAAAAAAAAACCCCTAAAATTAAAATCCTGCATCTCTCTGCTTATCTCCTGAGCTGAAACATCCACAGCTTTGCATTAGAGAATTCCAGATACAACCAGCCAGGTTTTCCTGGGATGGAATGAGCAGCACTGCCTGGCCCAGAGCGTCAGTGGAAAAGGTCAACAAATTTCAACAGTAGAAACAAATATGAAGTTACAGTAGCTTATTGTGGATATAAACTGGACTGACACCCTGGAATTCCAGGACTGGGATCTGAGCGACCTGTTCAGGCTCTCTAAGGCCAACGAGAGAGAGAGAGAGAGTGAGAGAGAGAGAGAGAGAGGCACCTCCTGAAGGCATCTCCCATGGCTTAGCCCTGTCCTGGAATGAGTGGGGGGATGAGGAGATGCAGAAAATGTAGATGGTTAATGGTAGCTGGAGGTGGGAGGTGATCCTTTATGGTTGCTTCGTGCTTGTCCACAGCCTCAGTCAATTCCCTTAAACTTAGAAAAGGTAGGTCCTTACAGAATTGTTGTTGGTGCTGCTCAGCCTTCACCTGTCACTTGTCCTCACTGGATACCTGATTTATTCTTACCGAGCCAAATGAAGACTAAAATTAAGATAATTCAAGCTTTTACTTTGAAAAATTAATTACTTATTTTATTAAAAACTGCCTTCTGGAAGTACAGTTTATTGAGTATTTTATTGGCTGGCTTTTTTGTTTCCCTCACCAGGGAGAAGTGAAATTTAACACATTAACACTTAAAATGTTTCCTTTTGGACTGAGCGATGCATGATGAAGGTCAAAACACATTTACTGTAGTTTTTCACTCTGGTACATTGTTTAAATAATGCCACAATATTATTAGTTTGCTGTTTATGGATTCTTTGTACTTGATTTTTCTGTTTCCTGCTGTGCTTGGTCATTACTGTAATACTTGGATGTCAGCAATCGACTCAGATTTTTACAAAAACACATGAATTTGGACACATGCAACCCAATTCTGTGCCATTTACATCACAGAAAATAATTCACCACTGCCTCTGTAACCACTGGGTCTTGCTGGGAATGCTCCCAGAGCAAGACACAACTCCAAGAATCTCAGTGGTAGAACTAATGCCGTAAAATATAGCTTTAAACCTAAAGTGTGCTGAAGTGAGTCTCATATCTTTTTTGATATTCAGTGGAACTCAGATTCATAAATGCCTGGCTGACTTTTAAAAAATAAGACTTACTCACAAGATTTCTGGAAAATAAGTATTCTGAAGCAATTTGCTGTATAAAATAGATGATTCTGGGGAGGAAAATACTAAAGTAATGGGTGCTATCAAACTGGAAGGTCATGGATTGTTCTTGTGCCACACAGCAATCTCCAACCCCTCTCCACCTTTCAACCTTGATGTAAAAAATGTCAAAAAGTTCAAAACTTTCTCCTTTAGGTGCTTGAAAGTTGGCACAAGGCTTGAAAGTGGATGGTCAGAATGAGAAATGTGGGTTCTGTGGGAGTGGTGAGAGAAAACCAAGCCCAGGGGCTGCTGTGAGCTTGGAGGTCCTAAGGACCATTTCCCACCTGGCTGGAACTGGGGGGCCCAGGCTGAGCAGAGCCAAGGACTTTTCTTTCTCCTTGTAGACAAACACTGTGGCATGGTTATTATCTTTAAACTGAACTCTGCCCTGTCCCTCATCTCCAAAACCTGGTGGCTTCATCCAGTTGATTCTTCACCTGTTTTATCTAAAAGTGTGGAAAAGGCAGAGCCTGAAAAAGCACCAGCTACAATAAGAAAGGAAACAACAAAAGATTAATTTAACACTGCTGACATTTGTGAGATATTTGACTTTTCTATACTGAAAAATTGGAAAGGCTTTGTTGTACCAAGGAGAACAAAAGCCTTTTGTCAATCACCATGTGTCTCGTGTCCTGTTTTAGTGACTTTATGCACTTTTTTCCATAGGTTTCTACAGGAAGCCTCTTTTAGCCTTCTGCAAGGAGCGATGGTTAATTCTTGTTGTATTTTCTGTCTCCTTTAATTTGATAAAATAAGAATAGTTCAAATCAATCACCAGGAAGGATGTCAAATCATCAGAAAGGATGTCACACATAGCAGCTCAGAATGAGATGGTGAGGAAAACAGTGAAGGTGGAATATTAGAAGTGAGAGTTGCCTGGAAAAGCAGGAGGTGCCGAGTCCCACTGCTGGATGCCCTCTTTGCCTCTGGTTTGGCAGAGCCTCTGCCTTGAGTCTCCTGCTTTATGTCCATGTGACAATGGGCATTTTCCTCCCTCTGAATCGCCTGCTGTGACTGACAGCTTAATTTTGAACTTAAACACGCAGTTTCAGGTTCTTGCTGATCCTCTGACCTCAATGACTCTGCTTAGCATCTGAGTGACTCCTTAGGATTCAGTGAGACACCACTGCAGCCCTGGCAGAGGAGCCCCACAATTGCTGTGGGATCCCAAGAGCTTCTTGGATTTCAGGCACATGTGAGGAACTTCTGCTTTTGCCCAGCCCTTGGTACCACAAAGGTGAGCATGGAAGGGATGGGGCAAGCTTTGCCTTGGGTACTCCATGCTCACAGGTAAGGGAATATGAGGGAAGTGGGTAGTTTGGGCTCTGAGATGGGATCCCAGCTCCAGAAGCCTCTTTCAAGCACTATCACCAGTTGTCTTGTGAGTAGGGCCCAGGGCTTGTCCTGGGATAAGCAGATGTCAGATAATCTGCCCACATCCTCATTACCCCAACCTCCAATTTCCTGTATCAGCTTAAAAAGAGATGCAACAGCTGTAACACCGCAGGATATCCCATGTGCCTCCTTGAATCTTCCTTTACTCCTGGCCTGTGTGTCCCCTGCTGCAACTGATTTCCTGCACCTACATGTTCACCAAATGGAAAATTGTTCCTTTCTGTTGCCTCCAAATGTGTTATTTTGGTTATCTTTTGTACAGTTCTTCCCTCACACACAACAAGAGACAAGACAGTTTCGTGCTGGCCAGTATTCAAGTTTTTCATTTGGCAGTTCATGTCTGGCTGTGGAGATCTACTGACATTACCAGGGATTTATCAAAGAGATGGATCTTTTTGTGTGAAAACACCCTGTTGTCTGTTTCTGGGGCTGGAGCAAAGAGTCCTCCTGCCTTTTATAACACCCAGGAAGCAAAGGAAAACTTCTTTCTTAAAACTGCAAGAACAATTATTTAGAATCATGGACTCACAGAATCATTTAGGTTGGGAAAGCCCTCTAAGATCACAGAGTCCTACCATTGACCCAGCACTGCCAAGGCCACCACTAAACCCTGTCCCCAAGTGCCACATCCACACATCTGTTAAATACCTCTACGGTTGGTGACTCTACCACTGCCCTGGGCAACCTGTTCAGTGACTGACCAGCCTTTCAGAGAAGAAATTTTTCCTAACATCCAATCCAAACCTCCCCTAGCACAATGTGAGGCTGTTTCCCCTTGTCCTGTCCCTTGTTCCCTGGTGGCAGAGCCTGACCTGCCCACCCCCTCCTGTCAGGGACTTGTGCAGAGCCACAAGGTCCCCCCTGAGCCTCCTTTGCTCCAGGCTGAGCCCCTTTCCCAGCTCCCTCAGCCACTCCTGGTGCTCCAGTCCCTTCCCCAGCTGTGTTCCAATCTCTAGACATGCTCCAGCAGATTTGGGATGTCACAAGTGAATTCAACCCCTCCCCTCTGGTAAGCCCCAAAAGTAGATGAGGATCCTATGGCTCTGCCTGGATGGAACAATGCAGATCCTGGAAATCAGCTCTGTTTCTTGTGCAGGTCTGCTGTGTTTGGCCTGACTTTGTACCATGACACAGCAGAGATTTATCTGCAAAGCAACTTGGGTGGGTCTTTTTCTGCCAAAATAGATCACACGGCCCTGCTGTGAAGGCAGCAATGGGTGGATGAAAGTTTGTAGGTCAGGAACAGAGAGAGGACCCATCCATGTGGGAGATGCTGCTTAGGAAACTCCCCAGCAACTCCCCCATTCTCCCATTACATCCTGTAAATTCTGTTTATTACCTACTGAACCCAAACAACCAAATTCTTCAGCTGCATCTTCATAAGAAACTCTGAGGAAAAAACTGGGCTATTCCTCTGAGGAATAGCAAAGATGGGACCCAGTCTAGGACAACAAGGAGACCATCCTGGATGACCTTTGAAGTTTGTTCCAAGGTCATTCTGGAGTTTTCAAATTGCTATAATTAATTTCTGCGCCCCGGAGCGGCTAATTACTGGGAAACGATTTGTACTGTGGCCTCAGAGACAGGGAGCACTGGGAGAGCTTGGAAACTTATTATTCAGTGTGAGAGGCTTTCAAAGGAATTTTGAATGTATAATGAACTCTGAGCATGGAGAGGGATTTCTCCCCCTCTCTCACCCTTTTTCTGAATTCCCCACATGATGTGGATAAAATGGGAAATATCAGGTCAAGACAAATGTGGCTGCTGAACTGTGCAGGGAATAACTGTGATCCCTTATAATAAGGCCTCATTTCCCAAATGCATCTGCTTAGCAAAAAATTTTCCAGCAGTAGGGTGTTCTTTCATGTAGGCTCTGGAATTTGGTATTCTCTTAAATACCCATTTTCTTCCTTGCATTCCCTTCTTAGGTCAACATGTGTCCTGAAACTAAAAGACAGGAGAACAGGCATGTAAAAAAAAAGAAAATACAAGAGCATGAGCAAGTCTAAATATGAGGGAATTTCAGGGAAGTGGTCTAAGTGGAAACTTCTGCACCACGAGGGTGAGGCATATGCTGGCCTCACTCCACATCAGAGGTGTTTTTTTTCAAAAATTAAAATTAATCTATTCTAGCCCCCTAATGTCAAGCTTCCATCCATAGTGAAAGAGGATTATTGGCTGGTGGAGGAGAAGGAAGATTTACAATGAACCTCTTAAAGCCCAGCAGCTCTCTACAGGAGGGAATTTACAGATCTCTGGAAAAATGCTTTCTCTGGGATCTGAGCAGCTCACCTGGGTGTAGGATCAGGCCTCACACACACCTCTGTGAAGAGGAAAGAGTTTGGTGATCTCAGTGCCAGCCCTAAAAAGCAACCTCTGGAGTAAAGATGGTCAGCTCAGCTCAACTCTCATTTTCCTAAGTTCAAACTTAAAGCCCCACCATTCATAGAATCAAAGAATTGTTTAGATTGGAAAAGCCCTCTAAGATCATCAAGTCCAACCATAAACACACACTGCCAAGTCCACCACTGAACCATGTCCCCAAACCTACACATCTTTTCAACATTTCCAGGGTTGCTGATTCCACCACTTCCCTGTTCCAATGCCTGACCACCCTTTCAGTAAAGAGGACTTTTCCTAATATCCAATCTGGACCTCCCATGGCACAACTTGAGGGTGTTTCCTCTTGTCCTTCATTCTGTTCCATTTTAAAAGACACTGGAATGCAGCTAATTAGACAAACTTCAATAATGAGGCAAAAATCTCAATCTTTAAAAAACACATCTCCAGTTAGAGGTTGAGATGATTGATTAAGTACAAGCAGCTTGGTGATTGGCCAATGTTCTGTGATCTGGAAGTAAATTTTAATAAAAAAAGATGTGAGACTGCAAGTAATCATGCAAACTAAGGAACCAGGAATGTACAGCTGATTTTAGGGCTTGCAAAGTAAAGCTGCAAAATAGGAATCTCCCATAATGATATATATCTGTATGCACAGACATCTACTCAACACACAGTTATCCCATATATTTTAAACTTGAAGTGGTGCATGCAACTCAGAATAGTAAAGAAGATGCTAATTTGACTTTGTAACAGAAAGGCAAAACATAGGAGTGTAAAGTACAGGATTTGTAATTTAATGGAGAAAAGCAACTCACCTTAGGCTGGTGTCCATCTGCAGCTCAATGAAGCTGCAAGAACATGCACACTTTGCCAAGATCTGCAGTTCTGTGTTGCCTTATTTGTATATTATGATTTATCCGTGGTTTTGTTGCATCTACAGCAGAAAAAGCCCTGCTATTTCCTAGACTGCTCCTTTCCCTGCTTCATGGCCTCTCCCAGGCTTCATCCTCAGGTTCCATGTGTCACTAATTGAAGGAGGCAAACCTCATAAATTATGGAGCTTAAGGTCAGGTTTTAATTAAGCTCAGTGGTCTAGCCAACAAAAACTAAAGAGCTCAGTGTTGTGGTGGGGAAGGCTGATGTCCTTCTTTGTGAGTGAGTGTCAGCTCTCATTGTCAAGCCAAGGTCTTTCAAACCCATCTGAGACACTTCCCTAGAACCCACAAATTTAATAATACTGGGAATTAAATGAATACACAGCTCGTATAGACTCTCTTGGCAATCCTGAGTTCAGAGCATCTGTGGTCCCATGGAAAATGGACAGCACTCATATTTCCCTCTGAGAAAGTATAAGGACAAACATCCCATCCAAACCCTCCTCTGTTGCAGAGGAAATCCAAAATTACTTTTTCTTCCTGACTGGTGTTATGTTATCCCCAGATGAGATAAATGACCCAAGGAAAATGTCTTGAGTTATTCAAGCTGAGGAGAATATCTGCACCCTTAGGCCACCACTGACCAGCTTCCATTGGTGTAGAAAATGCATTTTGTGCCCTACAAAAGTTTCTTATCAGGGTCATGGTCCCATGTGGGGCTGAAACGCAGTGAGAGATGTCTCCCATCTCACAGGGCTCGTAATCATGGCCGGCAGACCTGATAAGGGGAAGCTGATAAAGAAAAGCTGAGAGATCTGCCAAGCCTGCACAAAAAGTCAGCAGTTGGAGCCACAGGCTGAGCCCAGATGAGTTTCAGTGCTGGTCTGGTACTTTTTAGAAGAAATAAATTCCAATCACATTTGCATTAGTCTGGCACAGGATTGACAGCAGAGTGAAGAAGGAGAGAAGTCCAGAAAGGAGGACAAATCAAAGGCAATGGGGATCTGTATACTGCAAAATGAAAACACACTAAACCCTGGTCATTTGCATCCTCTGGAATTAGAGACATTTGGGTTTTGTTTGCATTTGATGGGCAGTAAGTAGGAATCAGGTGAAAAAAGGAGATTCACCATAAGTCAAATCAGTCAGTTCATTTTTATTTATCACTCCCCTTGATATGAAGACAGCCCAGGATTTACATGGTGCTGCCCCAAGTTCATCTCTTTGGTAGCTGGTGGGACTGTGGAGCTGTGGGTAAGCAGCAGGAGGAAGGGTTTTATATCCAATCCTGTCAAACCACTCCAAACCACCTGAGATGCCTTATTTCAATTATCAATTTAAAAATAGAATTGGTTTTTGTTCCCTGATCCACTGATTCCTGCTTGGGTTATGTTAGAATCTCATTGAGGCCCAGGGGCAGCAAGCATTTAATGAGGATTTAGCTAAAGAGGTGATTATTTGGCTGCATCTCTTCTCTTCTTGAAAGGCCACAAATTATCCTACACTGGTTGAACTTTTAAAAATACGTCACCAGGTTCTAGTCTGTAGGTAAAGGATTAAAAAAAAACCCCAAAGCTATTACAGATAAAAGTACTTAAAACTTGGTTGGAGGTTGCTCTACCCAAAGCTTATACTCAGTCCCAAATCCTGCTGGAGATTTTTTTTTTCAAGGTTTTTTTTTTCCAAGAAGTTTCTTCTTCATTGGAAGAGCTATTGCGTTTCAGGAAGAAAGAGTCAAGGATTTCCTTGGAAATTTGGCCTCGATTGTGACTTAGGCCCCATGTCATGGTCATCCCCAGCCACTTTTCTGCACGTGGCCTTGGTCCCCCACTTTATTTGCTTGTTGCCACAGTCTGACTCCACCAGAGAGGACTGTAGGCAGCAACAACACCATCTTGATTTCTGTGTGAGATGTGGGATGTGAGATTCATCATGCATTCCCCAGCCTCTTCCCACTTGCAGCAGCATGTGCAAGAACAAGTGGGTATTTAGGGCCAAGGGGGATGTGAGTTTGGGGCTGTTGAAACCTAAAAAGGAATCACTGTGATGACAAGCAGGAGATGTCTGTTTCTCCAGGGAGACTGGGGGGGATTTCTGATGCATGAGAAAGACACGTCAATAAATAAGCATTTGCTGAAGAATAGAATAATTTATAGCCTCATCAAGAAAGCAGCTTTCTCTAAACATGGATGGCAACACAAAGGAATTGAATGTCTGTGTGGTGCTTGTCTGGAGAACAAGGAGAATATAGAGAAAATAATGTTTCTGAGAGCATGAGGTCTGGGGTATTGGGTAGCTGGGGGCTTTTAGGGGGGTGGTTTTGCTTTTTGAAGCAGCTTTCAGGCAATTTGCCCAGAGAAGTCTGCAATACAGATATCTCGAGGATCTAAGCCCTCATGTGAAATTGAACTGGGCTTAATGTGTGTTTCTCTGGCAGTCAATAAAATGGGCAGGAGAGACACAGAGAAATTTCATTGTTGGAAAAAAAGCCACAAATCTGAAGAACCAGGAGTGTCATTTGAAGTAACTGAGGGCAGATAAGGAGACAATCGATTTTTAAGGAGCCTTTTTAGGTCCTGTGGTTGAAAGCTTTTACCCTGCACACAGAGGAGCACAGAGAAACATTGGGGGGGGGGGGGTGTGACAGACCCCAAAAACCTATGCAGAGAAGCAATCCCAGGACCCCAGTGGTCCCAGGGCTCCCAGGAGAGCCTCAACCCCACATGTCAGGGGTGACACACATCCCATCAGATGATGGAGACAAGGGGATCCTTGCAGGATGTCACGGGAAGGAATTAGAGGGGAAAGGGAGTATTTTGACTGGTTTGAGGAGGAACAAGCATGGAAAAACAGTGGGATAAAGAGGCAAGTCAGGGAGATTAGAGAATTGGAAGCCAGGTATTGGGATGGACAAAAGTCTGGGCTGGATATGGGAGAGGCACAAGACTGCTGAGTTGGCTGCTGGAGGGACAAAGGGGTCCAAGCCAGAGAGACCACGAGGTCTGGGGGTCTGCTGAGAGACCTCTTTCCTTCCTTACGTGTCTGTGCACGAGGCAGCTGGAGAGGAGAGGATCCAAGCTCAGCTTCTGGGTGGGCAGGGTCCAAGGCCAGTTCCTGGAGGGATCCATATTTATTTGTTGCTGTAGGAGTCATCTTGCTCTTGGAATTCTGTTTCACGTACCAGAGTGACTGTTCTTTTCCTGTGCTGCTTTTCCACTGTCACATTCTCCAGCTGCCATCACCCAATGTTCTCCTTTTTGGACTAAAACCAACTTTCAGTTCCCTAGAACCATCCCAACAACACTGCCTTGTCCCCACCCTGCTGGGAGAGTCCACTCAGAAATACCACACGAGTGATCCAGGTATCACTGGATTATTTCCTAATCCTCCAAAAACTGTTTGCCACAGCTTGTTTGATCCAGAAGAACTTCTAAACTTGACATAACTCCCCACCACCTGAGACAAAAACTACTGGGTTTGAACCCTGACAATTCATCTGCAATTTTTAAGGGTCATTTTGAGATTTGGAGGTGGGCACGGTTCAGGAAGGAATTACACAAGCAGATATTTATCTGGCTGTCTCTGCCTAATTTCATTCCTGGAAACTAATGCTCTTTGTTGGGAATGGGTTTTTTAAATGAAGAATTTAATATCAGTATGGTTTGCTTTCTTTTCCCCAATTTTTTTGAAGTAAAACCATTTATTATTTCACACTGCATCACTGAGCTTTTCTGTCATATTTTTCATGTTCTTATCGTAAAATAAGCTTAACTGACTGGTGGGTAAATCCAAATTCCATACAATGAGGCAGCATCCATTTCTTTATTCCAGCAGTGTGGGCAGACTGTTTTATGTATTATTTCAGGTTATTATTTCTGATTTAACAAAGGTTTTAAGCACTTGTTTAAGTGCCTTAATGTATTGGATTTAGGATTGTTATAGGTCTTCTATATGGGAAATACTGTCTGGAGATTGGGACAGCAACCAGAGAGTCAAAAATACTAAATGGGACTTCTGAGGTTATGGGCAACTTCTGGTAGATGAATTTTGTCTTCTTTTCTTTTGATTCCTGCTATGGAAACAGGGAAGGAAATGGGGATGCTTTCCAAGGAGAGCCATGGCTGGTTAGAAAGCCATCTGTGCTTACAGTCTCCATATTAGTAGGGTGTTTGGAAACCTTTGGAGAAGAAAACAGAAGAGAAGCTCAATAACATTCAGGGGTGTCAAGTGTTCCCGTTCTGAGACCAAAGTTTGTCCACACCTGAGTGGCCAAAGTTTCTGTTGCCTGGGTCAAACACAGCATTGATAAATTCCTGCCTTGGAAATCAGGAAATCAGGCATCTGCTGGGGGAAAGGGAGCCAGCTGGAAATGAAACAGGAAAATCACCATCCTTGGTGACACTCAAAACTCAGCTGGGAAATGCTTTGGGGAGTCTCCCTGATGCCTTTTCCTGGTCTTAAAATGAAGAGTCAAACACGGTTAGAAGGGGAAAAGGGATTTTACCTTGGTATTTATTTTAAGGATCCTTAGGTGCACACGTCCAGGTCAAATGAACCGAAATGCACCCTGCGAAAATGCACCCCCCAAAAGATCTGGTATAACATTATAGGTGTTACTAATTACCATAGCTATGAAAAATTCCCCAATGAGAGGCTCGAGTGAGCCCCCCTCCCCAAGGAGCCTTCCCCTGGATGGTTCTATCAGAGTTTACAGAATGTGTTCTGGAGAGGACCTTGGGGTCTGGGGCACACTGATCCCTGGTTACAAAGCTTCTAAAATGTTGAGTCTCTCAGCTTGACAAACAAGTCCAAGAATGTAGGCAAAAAGCACTAAGAATACAGAAGTTGTAAAAAAGGTGTAACAGGGGTATGAAAGAAAAGGCAAAAAATCTTCATGGCATCATCCCCTAACTTTGAACCCATCACACTTTCAGTGGGAGGTTGCACTGGACACACCAGAGGTTTGTTTCCAATCTAAATTATTATAAATCATTATGAGTCCCTGATCAATTTATACTCTATGTTTTATTACACTCCTGATCTTTTTTTGAAGGCTTATAATGAAATTTGGGAAATTTTATGACTTTACTAACCCATTAAGCTGGAATACACACAGTATTGATCTGTGTGTCTGTTTGGTAACTCCATCCCAGTCTGACCCAATACATTTGGAAATGGGGACATGTTTCCTTCAATTTATTTTATCCTCTCCTCCTCGTTTTCTTGTCTTCCTTCATAAAGTACTATTTTCTGAAGCTATTTAATTCATTGATTTAATGCACAAGGAAGTGTCTGTCACTGAGGAACATCCTGTCACTTCACACAGTTTTTCCCAGGTTTCTCAATGGAAATGTGGATGAGTGCTTTAAAATCATCCCTATAACTAGAATTTGGCCAAAAAGGCCCTATATATACATATATATATATATATATATATATATAGGAATGTAAATAAACACAAACCAAAACTAGCAAAACATTTCAGTCCAAAAAATGCTATCACAGGATGTTTCCAGAGTGTTAAAGCACCTTTTCTTCTCTGTTTTCTTCTGGAAAAAAAAAGCAAGATTTTTGGTATATCAATCTAACATGTTGGGATGCTTCAAGTTTTTTTCTAATGGTTTATTTTCACAGGACACTCATTAATTTAAAAAATACCTGTTCTTCTGATGGTGCCTTTCTGAGTGGGACAAACCCAGCTGCCTTCCAACAACAAATGGAGCAGATGAAGTTGTTCCTATGCCACAAACCTTTGTGATCCTGCACCAGGAGAAAATGAAGCTGGTCCTGCCCTCAGGGAGATGTAAGCTGTGGCTGCTGCTCGAGATCCCCAGCTACAAGCACAGCCTGTGCTGTTAAAGTTCTGTCAAACTGGGCTGCAAGAGTCTGTGAGGAAGCACACACCTCCGCAGGGATGATTGCTTTTCTCTCCCCTTTATAAATATCTGCCTTTGCCTGAAGATAAACATGAAAGCACTAAATATGAGAAGGGGGCCGTGGGTCCACATGAAGTGGTGGTGCTGGAGGAAAACTTCAGAAATTCAGGAGACTCAGACACTCCCAAGTACAGGAGCGGAAGAAAATCTCTTACTCACTTAGGAACGTTTCCTTACCCCTTCCATGCCTATTTTGCCTGTCTTGGGTCAGAACTGTCAGCACATGCGGGCACTCTTCAAAATCCATGCAGTGCTCTTGAGAAAAGCTGCAGTGCCTCCTCAGAGCCCTTCAGCCCTCCAGAATAGCAATGAGGGAAGGAATGCCAGACTCCAGGAAGCAAGACTTCACTGTAAGGCACTCTTTATCCTCGGGTTTTGTTTGTAATGCTGTGGAAGAATCTGATGTGGATTTAAAGGTTTGAGGGGATTTTGTTCAAAGAATACAGAGAGGTATTTAAGGGCTTGGGCCACGTAATATTTAAGCAAACTTATAATTGGTGAGCTCTGGGCTGGACTCCCACCTCGTGACAGTGATAGTGATGGATGTTGTGTGTGTTGGTGATGCTTTTTTTGAATACAGAGAAGAGTTAAAAACAGACCAGGTTTCCTGTCTCTTTATTTACCTGCTAGAAGAAAACATCCATGAAGCCTCTGAAGCCCAGTCAAGATGCAGATGCAAAAAAGCAACAACAGATTTGTATTTTTCCTTCTTTCTTAATATTCCTTTAATTGATATTAGTGTGTTTTTCAGTCACGAGCAAAGATCTGAGATTTCAAAGGGCTATTCTTCCTTCACTGAACTCCAGTGCTAAGTTCATTGTGCAGATGGGCTCATTAGGCAGTAAAACTAAGAGCAAAAAGATTCTGCCTTCCTCATGTTTCCCATCAGTGCTTCAAATGGATGTTCAAGTGATCTCTGCCCACCAGCATTAAACTGCCCGTGAGACTGGAGGTGTTCAACCCTCAGAAGCCTCCTGTTGTCATGTGGGCAGTGGCAGAAAAGACTTTAGCCCAGAGGTCTGTCTGCTCTTAGAGAGGAAGTTTTGGTGTGACACAGACACCAGGAGCTCCCAGCTGACTCTCCTGTCTTCTCCAGCGCCTGCTCATCGCTCAGCTCCAGAGAACGCTTGGTTCCTCTTGGTTGTTCCTGGAGTATCTGCTGAGGACAGGTGCTTCCTCTCTAGCCCTGCATCACACCAGGGTGTTGTGTTATCAGGTTGTCCTGATTTGGGGGTTTAAGTGGATCTGAAATACTCTGGTGTCCATCAAAGGTGACTGAGCAGCTGGCTTTAGCAAGGAGTGGGAATCAGGAGAACAGCAGTGCAGCGTGTCGGGGAATGGGACTTGGCAAAGTTCTTCATTGAGAGACTGCCTGGTGCTCATGGAGAGCAAAGCTGAGTGGCCAGGGAGAGACTGGTGGCTCTGCTGCAGAAGGGAACAATCTACCAGAGGAGAAAAATTCCTTTGGGACAGCAACCTTAAGGAACAATAAATAGATATTTCATCTGCTTTGCTCAGAGCGAGCACTCGATTTTGTCCCCCAGCTCCCAAGGAGGATTCCTGTCCCTGAGGATGGTTAATCAGGACCAAACATCAATATCTTGTTCAGCCCATACCCACTCCAGGCCCTGAGCTGGACAGGGAAGCTGGAGCCACACGGGTTGTTGTTGGCTGCAGGGCTCAGGTGAGTGCAATGTGAGTAACTCCAAGGAAACCCTGTCAAAGCCAACAGCTATCTCTGGTCATTGTTTCCCACCACAGGGGAAAATACACAGATTATTCCTACACTTTTCCCACTTGGCATGGGAATGGCATTGTGGAAGTCTGCAGCTGAAAGAAGTTTGTGTGAGTGGGTTCTGTTTCCCACTCTTGAACGTGGCACTGAAAACTTAATAGTTGCTGGGTGGAAAATCTGATTTTTTCAGGAAAGTTTTCGTGAGATCATATTGGTATAACAGGGTAAAAAAGAAAAACCAACCAACCACCAAAGAACTGACTCCAGAAAACTCAATTGTCAGGTGTCCATGTAGCTTTTTTTTGGGGGGGGGAAATTTCAGTCAGGGTAATTACTGAGTAACCTATCAGCAGAGGGCATTTTGTGAATCTAATGGCATCTCACCTCCTTGTTCCTGGCAGGTGTCCCTGTCTCAGAAAGAAATTAAGTGATAAGAGCAGAGAGGGACATAAATCCTGCAAAGTAGAACAGCAGGGACTTCAGCGAGGTGGATGTGATCAGCACATGAAATCCCATTATCTTTGGACCCATTAAGCTTCATTTTAATAGAGTGAATCTGGAGAGGAGGATGCACAAGTGTAGGGAGATTCCATCAGGAGACTGAAAAATATTGTGGGAGTGAGCCCAGGACTTGCAGACAGAGATGATTTTTTGTTGATGGGATGTAGAGTACACATGGTGCAACTCCAAGGAAATTTAAGTCGTAGTTGGGATATTCCTGCAAGAACAGAACAGGATCTGGATATTGAGTTATTTCAGCTCTCACAATCTGAGGTGACTTTTGGTAAAGGTTACTTAAAAATGCAACAATAGGGAGAGAATAGCACTGACATATTTTTCTAAAAGGTCTGGTATTTAAATTAATTAATAGTTTTCTTCTCAAAACCTTAAATTGGGAACTTGACCTGGTCTCTTGCTGAAGGGTTCTTCCAGCTCCTGTACAGCAAGTCCAAGTAATTCCCACAGTGCAAAGTTTCTTAGACAACAGGGCTTTGTCCAGCTGAATGACAACTTAATTATTTTTGTTTATAAATATCAGTGTTATTATCTATATTTATTATTTGTTACAAATCCACATTAGGTTTGCTGTTGGCACAGGATCCCCCTCCTCAGTAGTATCACACTCCTCCTGATATCCCTGGTGGAGGAGTGTGGAAGGAACTTGAGCAAAAACAAATTGTGAGGAGAGCTCTG
This sequence comes from Corvus kubaryi, assembly GCF_017639235.1. Classification (NCBI taxonomy): domain Eukaryota; kingdom Metazoa; phylum Chordata; class Aves; order Passeriformes; family Corvidae; genus Corvus; species Corvus kubaryi. The sequence continues at coordinate 55,382,904 of NW_024581137.1, read as the reverse complement.
ACACTGAAGGTGAGATATGAGAGTCAAACTCTGCTCACCACTGGCCATGGAGATAACAAAGGGCAACAACTACAAATTGCAGCTTGGGCAGTCCAGGCTGGACACTGAGTATGACATTCCCATCCGCAGAGGAGGGAGCAGTGGAATTGGTGGAACTGGAACCCTTGGCTCTGCATCCAGGACTCACCACACCTGATTTAATCTAATGCTTGTGGTTCTGTTTGCTTCAAGCAGGAGGTCAGGCTGGAGGGATACAGAGGCTCCTTCCAGGCAGGGAGGAGAGAATTAAAGCAGCAGAAGTTCATGACATTTTATAAACCCATCTTCACACTCTACAATCATTGCAAAGTTCACTGAATCTTTTCTCCCCTGGTTTATTGCTTATCTTTTAGTTTGCAGACTACACATGGCAAGACATTCTTAGGAAAACTTCTCAGCACCTCAGGATTCGTACAAGAAATTCCTGGGAAACCTTGCAAACACCGTTTCCTGAGAGCCTGGAGGTCAGAACAGAATCATGACCAGATTCCTCACTGCCTCGTGTCCAACAAACACCTTCTGTGATGGAGCCCCGCTCTCAGCTCGGCTCCTTTACAGCCCACGGAGCTGTTGCTTTTCATCTCCAGTACATATTAACATATCTCCTTAGTCATGATTTATCAGGGAGTTAATTTCTGGAGAAAGGCCAAACAAGTATTTCAGTTGGTGTGTGATTTGGGGCAAGGCATAACAGGTGCAAAAATGTCCTTTTATCTTGCTGGCTGACAGCGTGCTTCTGTTCCCCACAGCTCACAGGGAGCCTTGTTGAACAGAATACAGAACACAAGACCTTTCCTCATATTCCTTTCTTATGACTGTCCTGAGGACTTAAAATTGCCATCAATTTGTCAAGGCTTAATAGGTTATCAGAGTCATCTGAGATGTCTGTGCACTTGTTCTTATCCCAGGGCAAATGGCAGGGGATACAAATGATTCCAGACTCCCTTCATTGACAGCCGTGCACCAAAATAAACGAGATCCTCCGGCCCACGGGCTGTAAGCACACACTGCAACCACACAGCTAAAATGGGCAAGGCTGTGGGTATCCACAGCTGAAAGCATTACCTGGCCCTTCATCTGTCATTTCAGAGAAATGGGAGTTTTTAGGGCACAAGTCACCTGTCGGGTTTGAGAAGTCTCTTGAGGGTAAGAGGATTAATGCCCAGCAAGCAGCTCCTTCTTCCCATTATCTATGCAAAAAAACCAGGCAAAAAGCTCAAATGGCACTGTGGTCATCTGGCCTGGTGAATCTTACTCACTGTCACTTTTTAAATCATCTTAATTGAGTGTCTGACATTTTAGCTTGCAAAGAAAGAGGAGAAAAAGAGGTGTCACACACTGCCTGTGCTAGGAGTTAATACCCCAGCAAGGACTGGGTAGACAATCTCAGTGGTTTCTTTCTCAAGTTACTGTTCCAGATTTGGTTTATAAATACAGCCATGTGGTACAATCAAGAGATTTCAGGGTGCGGAGTGGATTCTAAGTGACATTGTGATTGGAAAAAGTACCTAAAGGACACATATCACAAATGACGAACAGGTTAAATGCCAGAACTTGGGAATGTCTGTCAGTAAAGGATCACTATTACATAGGATATTTGTAAAGTTTTTCAGAAATTTGTGTTGGTCCTGATGCTGTTGAAGGTCTCCTGCCATGATCTGGGTATAGATAAAATGATGTGTGACAATGAGGACAGTTGAAGGCAGGACAGCGGTGCCCAGACTTGTCCTTTTGATGCTTGTCACAGAAAATCATCTTCCTTTCCATCCCTGGGCCTGTGCTCTACACATTGACCACGTTCCACATCTGAGATGAGGATGTGGAGAGGATATTTGGCTTATTTCCTTCAGTTTTTCCCAAAGGTGGATGCCAGGAATGCAGTCCAAGCCCTTTCCAGAGTGGCAGAGAGTGGAGGCTGATTCCCTGATGGGAACAGCCAATATCTGTCTAGCAGTGCTGGTTTCTTTTGTAACAAGAATTGTACAATTTTGCATCATGGACAGAAAATATATTTGGGGCTCTCTCCTCCACTCTTCCTCTCAAGGAAAAAATGTGGTCAGTTCAGTGTCCCAATAAACTGTTTCTTTGGTGATAAATTTTAATTAAATTTTAACACCCAAAGTATATTTTCCTCTGATGAACCCTCTTACCTCGTCCATCCTATTGCCTGGTGTCCACAGACCTTAAAAAAAGATGAGATTCTTCCAAACTTGTTTCTATGCCTGACCTAGGACCCCTTGGGAATTGAAAATCTTCCAAAGGACCTTGCTGGTCATTCTGCCAGTGAGTAGAGAAGGCTCCCAATGCCTTCTGGCCGGCCACTTCTAAAATTCAGTCCAGTCCTAGCTATTTTTGCCAAGTGAAGCTGATTTAAATATCCAATTTGCCATAGTGGCAGTGGTGTACAGAGGGGAAAAGAAGCTGTGATTAAGCCTGGTTTGAAGCATGGAGTGCACGGGGAGCAGGAGATCCAGTGTGAACTGAAGTTTGTGGCAAGTTTTCCTTGTGGGATAAATTGGAATTTGATTGATCTGAAGTTGAACAGACTGAATGACTGACCTGGAATATTTTTGATAGTGTTTTCTATGTTCTGTAGTCTCTCTCTGTGTCAGATGCCATGTAATAAACTATTTCTTGTTTCTGTAACTGGCTGCTACAAGAAGTTGGTGAAGTATGGTAGAGTAGCTGTGAAAAAGGAGGGGCTAATTGGACAGTCCAATGTCAAAGAGAAAGATAAAATCATCTGCTGTGCTTGTGGGAACAAAACAATTTGGGTTAGTGCTCAAGTGTGTTTGCAGAAAGCATATTTGAAATTTGTAAACAGAATTATTCCCTGAGGAAAAGCCATGCAAAAAGCTCTGTTCCCTGTGCAAGGAACCAAAAAGCAGAGCAGCTCCCCAACACATCCTGAACTTTGATGCCTGTGTTCAAACCTACGGAAAAAATGCCTTTACAGAAAGTGAAGACTGAGAATCGCTCACAGATGTGATCTGACAAATATATTCATTCTCTGGACTGTTTGCACAAAGCAAACACAGTAGGACTATCAGGATAAACCAGGGTTTATTTAAAACCAGAAGTAAATATTTGCAGAATATCTGTTGCATTTTTGTAGTTTAAAGGATCATAAATAAAAAACATATGTGCTCGATCTGCTCTGCTGTTTGAAGATTCTTCTTATTAATAAAAGTACTTCTTTTTAGTATTGCTAAAAATCTGATTTTCATGTCACATCCATAGCTATGTGCACCCTGAAATGAAATGTTCTAACCTTTGGCTTATGCATCATTCCTGCAGGGGAATAAAGGTTTTTCTCAGCATAACAATCTCAACTTTTTCACCGTTCCTGAAGCACTTCACAATTTAGGCTTGTCAACTGTTGACACTGAGGCAGCAAAATGCTACTGTGGTGGGTGGGTGTGGAATCTGAGCCAGCTGTCTCCCACATCCACTTTTTAAAGTGAAGAACAGGGAGGAAAACAACCCTTTGAGCACTGTCAGGAACACTGCAGTTCAGTGGCACAAGGTCCCCCAGATTTCAGGACAAGATGATGTCTGATGTCCTTTCATGCACACACAATGTGCAGTTACATGAACGGGAACTGTAACTTTTCCCTCATTAGATTTTGGATATGGACTCTGGTGAATTTTTGTCTGGGTGAGTAAATGCCTTTGGGTTCATTGGTAGGGATTACCCCACACACCCCTGGGATGGTGCCATCCCACAAACCATCAGCCTCATGAATCGTGGAACCATTTGGGTGGAAAAGGCCTCTAAGATCACCAGGTCCAACCATTAACCATGTTCACCACTAAACCAGACCTTCAAGTGCCACATCCACACGTCTTTTGATCACTTCCAGGGCTGGTGACTCCACCACTTCCCTGGGTAGCCTCTTCCAGTCCTTGACAACCCTTTTTGTGAAGAAATTTTTCCTAATACCCAATCTAAACCTCTAATGGCACAACTTGAGGCCATTTCCTCTCATCCTGTCACTGATTATCTGTGAGAAGAGACCAACCCTGCCCTGGATACAACCTCCTGTCAGGGAGTTGTAAACAACTATAAGGTCTCTCCTGAGCCTCCTTTTATCCAGGATGAGCCCTCCCAGTTCCCTCAGCTGCTCATCATCAGATCTGTGCTACTCTGACCACCTTAAAAGCTGTTTTATTTCATTGGTTTCTTTCTGGATTCTGTGGTGTCCCAGAAGTTTTGTTAACCTGTCAGAAATTCCATGAGAAGAGAGTGATGGATTGTCACTTATTACCTCCCAACTGCAGGAAAGAAGCCATTTCTGGTATATTTACATATCTATTTGCAGAACTCTGGTTTGTGCTGCAGCTTTGACAATATTTACGTACGAGACCAAATCATATCAGAACCCTTCTTATTTGGTAAATAGCACCAGAAAATAAATTAGATTGAGGAACGGCCCATGGAAGAGATTGCTCTGAGAGAGACTAATGTGATCCTAAGAAGGTTTGATCAAAAAACTCCTGGCAATTTAATTCTTCCCGCCAAAACGATCAGTGTTTTAGGGAAATGAGCACAGCATTTCAACAGGGCTGTAATGTCTGGTCAAGTAAGGGTCTGACTGAGGGAGCAACAGCTCACTGTTCATCCCAGGAGCTTTGGGACTGCAATTCAAATCACTCTCCTGTCAGATTTAGGCCAGGGACTTGTACTCACACTCCTGTATCACCAAGCTGGTGCTGATTTATCCTTTAATCAGTCAATACCATCTAAGAACACTTTAGTGAATTAGTTCTTTTTTCTGCCACCCACTCACTGTCCTCTAGACTCCCTCTGCTTTAGCTTTCTGCTTATTTTCAGCCACACAGTTTTCATGTTAGCTGAATAACAATAAAACAATTATGAGACATAAAAGAACAGCTGTACCATTGCCCAGGAGAGAGGATTGTGTGAGTATGTGTGTGTGTCTGAACAGGCTGGCAGTAATAGAGAAATGACAGCTCTTCTCCCAGGCAGTCACAGCTCTTGGAAATACAAAGACTCAATACCCAGGAAACAATATCCTGGTTTCATAAACACATTCACAACAGGAAAAAAGCTCTCTGGGAGGAGGCAAAATGAGGCTGCCACAGGCACTCACACATGGACTGGCTGCTGTTGTTGGTATTATCACTATGGGACCCTGCCAGCACCCTGGAGGGAAATTTGTCAGGAGATCTGCTGCAATAATCCTGCACCAGGCTCACGTTTGATTAGCAGCCACTCTGGCCTGTCCAACAAGGCCAAGAACTGCCAACTCGTTAAATTGTCTGACATTCCTGCCTTTCTGAGTGCAGGGAAACCACAGCAGGATGGGAGCTGGGAGCTGCACCTCCTCTGGGACTGCTGTGAGCATTCACCCTCCACAGAAGCGTGGGGGGCAGGACAAGGAGTGGCTGCAGCAGAGCAAAATCTCCTGTCTGGAGCTTGGGGTCACTGCTGGTCCAAATTCTTCACCCAGTGCTGCTCAGCAACCATAGGGTCCTCTGGGTGCTACAGCACGGGTGGAGGCCACACACCACACAGACACAGCACTGTGCTGATTGAACCCAGTGCTGTAGGGGATTATCTACAGGTGCCTGAGCAGGGCTATTGTTTTCCCCCACTGATGCCCAGAGCAGTGTCAACAACTAAAAAAGGGTTGGACAGCTCATTTTTAATGAATATTGCAAAAAAATCCTGACAAATAAAGAACCATCATGGTGTCCCTGCCCATGGCAGAGGGATTGGAACTGCCTGATCTTTTAGGTCCTTTCCAACCCAAAGCATTCTGTGGTCCTGGGATTAGTGAGGGCCAACTAAACCCAGCACCCCGCACAGTAAGTGACAGAAAACATCACACACAAGAACTCCTCCCTCTCCAGCAGCCTCTGGTGGCTTGGAGCAGAAAACAACTTCTTGTTCTTCAATTAAGCCTGGTTCTTAGGATCATAAAAGCACCTTACTCAGGAAAGACTATTTACTGCTAATCGCTCCTTTCGGCTTGCAAACATGGCTCTTTGCAATCCAAGGGTAACTCATGTGAAGAGTCATCCTCTCCCAAGGGGGACACAGAAACCTGCCACAGCCTCTCAGAACAGGCTGGTTCCTCCATGTCATCTATGACATTCTGGCACAAAGTGCTGGGGTGCAGGTTAAAGGCTGGGTGTTACTTTCTGAAGTGTTTTGATAGGAATTTCAGGGAGGTGGAAAGGGACGAAGAGAAGTGAGCAATAACTGTTGGACCAGGGAAATTTACAAAGAGAAACTGGAGAATAAATCACTCGTCTAAGGGTATTTGTTCACTGTTGATGAATGTGTTACAATCCCGTTCATGCTCTCTTTCCCTGTATTGCCCTGATCAAGTTATGCTTGACCTTCTTTGTCTTTTTCAACACGACATTGACTGTTTCTATTTTTATTGATCCACATAATCCCTTCATGGACTTGGTGACATTAATATCCTCAGGGGTCTGTCTGGGTTCCAAGTCACTGAGCTGTTTTGCTTTCCCTTTCCCATCTGTGCACAGCAATGGCATTGCTCCTGACAATTAATTCAATAATCCACTGGATTGAGGAATGCCTTTCCAAGAATCTTGTGTGAAGTGTCTTGTAAAAACATCAGGCTTGATTAGACTTTCAAAGTGAGCATTCTGAGCTGACAGTGAGCTTTGTGGTTTAGCAAGTACAAACAAATATGCTGATTTAATCTGCCTAATTTTGAGCTGAAGAACTGTTATGAAACTATGAAAGAAATTAGAAAGATGTCACATATTTTTTAATCCATAAAATTGGGAAGATTATTTAGTTTAAAAGATCAGACTGCTGGTAGAGGGCATAATTTAGTGATAAAGGAACAGATCCAAGGTTGGGATAACTTTTGGGACATTGAGATTATTCAAACTTGGCACCATTTGCTGGCCAACAGGAAATGCTGAAGAGAGGAACACAGCAGAAACACTTTCTCCTCTCTATTCAAGCACGTTTGGGTAATAGTTAAATACTACCACAAAAATAGGGTTCAGAGCCCAGAGGATCCCTGGGGTGGATGTCTGAATCTCACATGGCAAGGGGAGGAAGAGGAATATTCCCCTTGGATTGTTTCTAGAATTTGCATTAAATTTTGAGGGGAAAAAATTCCCCTGATTTCAAGGTCTGTTAAGGTCTCCACTCCACGCTCTGCACAGTCCTTGGCTTGTAAGGTAACTGGAGCCACATCTGGGGCACAGCTGTGTGCTTGAACCGTCCTGACTGTTCTCTGCTTTGCTCCAGTTCCTCAGAGAGCTCATCACTTGTCTTGGGGCTCTCTCCGGATGCTCAGCTGAAAACAACTTGACTTTAGTCCTGGTGAAACCAAAAGGTGTAACTTTTCTGCCTAATTTTATTTTGTGCCACCGTCACCACAGTGGTGAAACATCCTCGGCATAAAATCAGCAGGAAAAGCAAAATGGAGCTCAGACTCGAGCTGGGAAGGAGCTGTGATGCCTGGCTCTGCTGTCACACACACTGGTTTAGTATCTTCAGCTTCCTTCTCAGAATTTACCTCGAGCTGCTCCTGGGCAAAGGAAGACAGATTTAGACTGTTTAAAGCTGCCTTTCTAAAAATAAATCGACTAAAGCACTCACCATGAGGGTCCTGCAGCTGCTGGGATTTCAAGGAAGAATTTGAAAGTTTGGCTCCACCTTCAGGGTCAAAAAGCCTCGTGCTGACACAATGGGAAACGCAATGGTGAGGGAGTATCCTATGGCAGGGACAGGCAGGCAGTGTTCCCAAACACACACTGCTATTTTTAAAGGAGAGCTGTCTTATGAAACAGATGACTTAGTGCTGCAGTCTTAAACAGGAAGTGTGAATGGGTGTTCTGTTAGCTGGGCAAGGAGAAAGATTATATTAATTATTTTTTTTGAAAATGGAGAGACAGTGGGCACAGGACACCAGGCTGGAAAGAAGAGCAGCATCAAGTCAAGGCATGAATATCCTGGATGAAAAAAAACCAAAACAATCCCTAAATCCTAAATCTCCTCAAATTTTTCTGGCTATTATATTTCCATTATAAACCCTGAAAACCTGATCAAATAAGCTTTCTGCTTCTCCCTTGCTGTCACACTGTACAAAGCCATCAGTGACTCATGATTTATTACAGAAATTCTCTGATAACTCTGTGCTACCCACCACCATGGAAGAGGATTAATTTCATGCCACACCACAATTCAGTGCTGTCAACTCACACCCTTCACTGTGAGAACCCTACTAGTTCACACTTCACTTGTTTCTCCAGATTCTGTAACAAGACCACTGGAAAGAAACTTAGAGAAGAAAACAGAGCCCTCCAGTTTTACTCTTTATTTTGCCCTGACTGGTTGTGGAGAGAGTCCTGAACACTTGGTGCAAGAAAACCAGAAAATCCCTATAAATACATGGAGAAATTTGTAAAAAAGCATCTTCAAATCCTGCCTTTTGGAAGACTTTTCATGATTCCTAAAAATTTTGCATTGGCAAGATCATTATAAAAATCACTTCTGATCTGGGTACTTACAGAAACTGCCCAAGAAACAAAGAGTGTTAAAGCACAGGGCTGGTTTAGCTTGCTGTGCCCAATACTATAACAATAATAATAACAGTTCCTGGATAACTTTTCATTAGATCTTAATAATTACAGTCAAGATTAGCTTAACCTAATGAATGAGACTTGGCAGTGGAGTAGGTTTTTTGGGGTTGGTTTGGTTTTTTATTTGCTTGTTATTTTTAAAGTCTTTTTAAAAGCCTTTTAAAGGTTCTGCAGCAATGAATGCAAAGCCTGATTTATGGTGCACAATGGAAGAAGGAGTTAAAAACCCAATCTACCTTTTCTTTTTCTTTTTTTTCTTTTTTTTTCTTTTTTTTTTTTTTGAGTTGTTTCATTACCTGCTGGGTCCTCAGTAACCCTCACTGTGATCTGTATTTCAGAGGTGTGACAGAAATCCTGGTTCCATATGGCATTTTCTGCAGCAGCAAAGATGGGTCATGCTCCCTCACTTTTCACTTCCTTCCTCATATCAGTTCAGTTGCACCCTCATGGAGCTGTTACAACTCAACAAACCAGATCCCTAAATCAACTGAGGTGGGAAAAAACAACCAACACAGGTAAACCCTCTTACTGCTTGTTTCTGCCACTTCACATTTTTAAAATATCACCTAAAAGCTCCTCAGGTGCACTGCTTTCAGAAGGCTGATGTAAATGGATTTTTTGACCAAAGCAGACTTTAAATGCTTTGGGATTTAATCTGGAAAATACTACTTGCTGCCATGGTTCAGGCTGATTTGGCAAATATTCTTCAGCCTTATCATCAGCTTGGCCTTTAAAGGAAAAAAAAACAATTAGAGACCATAATCTCTTCTTCCTGTTAGTGCCAAGAAATTCCAGTTTCATTCATCTTGTAACAGAACTTAACAGCTGTTTCTTGGGATAATGGAATTATGGTCCCCTCTCAAATTGACTTCTTGCATTTGCTGCCTGTATAAGGATATCCAAACGTGATCAGCCTGAGGTCATTCAGGTAATGTCTCCTGGCTGAAGAAAGAGAGGGGAAAAAATACCTGTTAATAATAGCTCTGTATTTAACTTCTATTTTAACCTACTGGCAGAGTAATGCTTGGCTTAGAGATCAGAAGTTTATCAGTTAGATTTGTAAAAGTGCTTCACAGGGGTGGTTCTAATCAGTCATTGAATATACGCTCTTCTCCAGACTGTTCCACAATTTTGTCATCACTTCTACCCAGTAGCACCAGATAATTTTTATTTCCTTCATTATAAAGGTTTCTCTCTCCCCACAGAGGAGGTTTTGGCTGGTGGGATTGGTCGCCTCAGGGATTTGGAGCTATGAGCTGCTGTTTAAGCCAGATCCCAAGTAATGAAAAATTGCTCCCCATTTTGGGGGGGGCTTTGGCAGTTTTTGTGATTTTCCTCCCCTGGTGCAGTTGCAGGTTGTAGCAGACAGCTATAAAATGCCCACAGCAGGGAGCAGCTGCTTCCCAAGGCACAGGGAGCCAGGAGCTGAGAGTGATAAACCAGACAGCAGCACCAGGACCTCCTGGGCCATGATCCTGCCCTGCAGCCCCACTAAGGGAGGCCAGCCCAGGCACTGAGGTTCACCCAGAAGTCCAAATCCTCAGGGAAGTCCAGGCAATGAGGCAAGTCCAAGGTGAAGGCAGGAAGTCAAGGCTGGATCAGGTCTGGATAGTCCTGTCCCTGCCATGCTGGCCCATGGGGACAAGGTAGGTTCCAGGTCAAGCTGGGAGGTGTCTGAGTCCAGATCAGTGGTGACCATGTCCAAACACAGCTGTGACTGGCAAAAGGCAGATATTCCTACAGCATAACTCAGGCTGAGGCTGGAGGACCAGGACTGGACACAAATGCAGGTGGTGTCCCCAGGAGTGGTTGGTAAAACCCCTCAGTGCCCTCAGGACTCTGTTTCTATCCCCTGGTTATAAAGGGAACAGAGACAAGCTCAAACACCAGCAGCTCATCAGAATTATCTCACATCAGATCCAACATCCATGTTTTCCTGGGTCTGCCTTGACTCACAGACTGAAATGAAGCCCTGCTTCAGAGAAAATCTTTCATCCCAGGTAGAAGCAGGGCACAGTTGAAAACTGGAATACCAGTTATTCATTACTACTTAGTTTCCACAGGAGGGATACACTGCTTTCACAGAAGAGAGTAACTGAGTTAGACAATCCCATCTTAGGATCTTTTAAGATCTGTCTGCTCTTGCCTGCAGGGCAGGAAGCAAGCTGAGGTCAGTGAAATCCAACCTGATGCTGCTGAAATGCTAGAACCAAAGTCAAGCTAGGATTTGTCTCCCTGAAAAGCATAACAGGCATTATCTAGGAAGGTGGCATGAAGCCTTCATGAATAGCTTGACTTCTAAGTCTCAGAAAATCGAGACTTTTTTTATTGTGCACTTCATCCTTTCTGATGATTGCCATCTTTTTCTCCTGCTAAACCTCAGGAATGAATGCATTTATCTCCTTCAGGCTGTGCTATGGTGACTCTCTCAGTCACCTGGACAGCAGCTGGTAAAGGACATGACTCTTTGTGTTCCCAGGGCTCTGTCAATTCAGTGTTTCCCAAGCCAGGCTATGTAAAATCCCAGGATAAACTCCTGTGTGCCACTGATCTCTTCCTATGGGACAATCTGCTCAAGAAGTTCCAACAGCTCCATTCCCTGGATTTCTTACTGAAAGATTCCAGCCCCTCAATCTTGGAGGAGATCTCTTCCATTTTGAATTTCTCCCACACTTTCTCTTGCTGCCACAAAACAAAACAGCTGAGCCAAAAAGCAGCGTAGCCTTAAATACACTCTGAATCTGGGAAGGAGAAATGCCAGAGAATCTGTGGAATACTGCTGTTGCTCTTGATCCTATATGGAAAGCAATAACATATTTTCGTGATAGCTGACAGCAGATAGATTATGGATCTGTCTCCTGGGAAATATCTACGTTCTGCCAAGGCTGAGATATTCTGTCTAGTCTCAACTAAGCTAATTTTGGACATGGAAACAATATAGTTGTGTTAGTAGGATGTTCCACTCACATCACTTAGCCTTTCTATATGACCCATCCCTGCTCCCATCGAGAGGGATGTGGCCTGGGACACGAGGAGTTTCCATGACTGTCATCCACAGCTTCCCACAGAAAGGAGGGCTCACACCAGGAGACAACAGTGGCAGGCCTGTGGGTAAAACAAACCAATCTCAGAAGTAAAATATGCCAAATTACACAAGGATTAACCATGTGCCCTTGCTTCATTGCTAAAATCAACTTAATTTTATGCTGGTTATTCCACTGGAGTGGCCTGGTAGCAGCCCATACCTGCTAAGGTGAAGGTGTTTGTGTCCATGAAGATTTTTGTGCAGTCACTCAGAATCTCAAGGTCAGCTGGTATTTACAGGTCTTTGTATCTAAAAACCCTTCACAAATTGTTCTTCTATGAATTTGACCCTGCTGTTGCAATACTTATTCTGATTTTCCTTATTAGTTCTAAATATTTCTGTGTTTTCTACATTTTCCTTTCTCTTTCTGGGAATGCCTAATTATGGTGAAAAATACACTTTTTTTCTGTTCTCCCCAGTTTAACAGGGAAGGAGAATTTGAATCGTCTTCCCCTTTTCTTAAATTAGGATCTCTTGCCACAGCTACACACTGAGTCCTCAGCACCTCCCACCATGCACTTTAACCATTCCACTTCTGATTTGGGAAACATGTGTTTTAATTAAAGCCAGAGAGGGAAACAGATTTTTGTTTTCATTTGAAATTTTGACAGGGGGAAAAAAAAATTCGATTTTCAGTGGGTACTAGAGAAACAAAATTCCCCATGAAATTAAATCAACAATAGCAGTGTATGTTATTTTTTGGGGGCATTAAAAATGTTTCATTATGATTGTCTCATCCTGGGAAGTGTTCAGAGCCAGGCTGGATGTGGCTCTGAGCAACCTGGGACAGTGGAAGGTGTCCCTGCCCGTGGATGATCTTTATGATCCCTTCCAACCCAAACCATTCTGAAATTCCATGATCTATGATTCTGTGATTTCTGCTCTCTTTTTTTTCATGGGAAATAAAGTAAAAATAAAAGCTGGTTTAAAATGGAAATCACACCCTGCTGCTCCTGAAAGACTGACAGGAGAATATTTCTATGGAAGTGTTCTATTCTGATTTTTCAACACGGTGTTTTATCAAACTTGACATATTTCCATGATACAATTTTCTTTTGACAGGTTGACATTTCCTCATCGGAAATTCCATAGGAATGTTTCTGATGGGTTCTTTCAGATGATCTGCAGTTCTAAAAGTGAAGGCATAACTTGTGGGATGCTGAAAAGAGTTATAATAATTCTGGGGGGCAGTTGGGAGCAGACTGATCGCTACATTTGTGTTCTGCCTTAATGAATCCATAAACAAATTACAAGGCTTAAAGCAGCAGGTGACCTGGTGCCTCTTTATCATGAGATCACAGATGCTGTACAAAATCCTTAATGTGAGACTCAATGTCTTGACTCTTAATGAGCATTCCCCCAGTAATCGCTTAAGTGTCCAAATTTAAGCTCAGACACTGAGAAGGCTGAATTTACTATCAGTGTAAAATACACTGACAGAAAGGCATTTATTCCTTGAAAACAAATGAGCAGGACTGGGACTCAGCTTTTAAGCAGAGCTTCCCCACTGAGGCTGATGAGAATTCCTGCCTTTTTTGCATGCAGTGAGGGCCAGATCTGGCTCAGTAGTTTGAGCATTTTAGAAGTCTGAAACCATATTCTCACTGGCAATGAAAGCAGAATAATTCCAGCAAAGCTGGCTTGCTTCAGCAATAGCACATTATCTCTCTTCTGCTTTAGATGATGTCCACACAAAGGTCTGTATTTTTGTCATTATTTTAAAAAAATCCCCAAACTCATGTGCTTTTTTGTCCTCTACAAAATGACTGTTCGTGCTATTGCTCGGACTGACAACCTGTCTTTAGCCATTGAACTTTTAACTCAGATGCATGAGCCTGGGAGTCATTATGTCCTCCATTCTGAGACAATCAGAATTATTGATCTTAGACCTTGAACTATCAGAGAAGGACAGGACAGTCTGTTAGCCAGTGGACTACAAAAGGGCATGCAAGTACAAAAACGAGGGGATATTTCCTAGGTTACCCTATTTTCATTTCACAGTTGTATTCTGTGGCTTTAAAATTGACTATACTGTGAACACCGTGGGGTCTGAAAGACTTGGAGCCTGAAAGATTTGGAGAAGGTGGTCAGGGAACATTTGTTTCCTGTTTCTTGCCATTGAAGAACTAAGAGTTGTAAAATAAAACTACCGAGGGTCACTGCTTCAGCTGTGAAACTGCTGTGCTCGCACAGACCTGTCCGGGAGTCAGCAACATCTGCATTTTCTGTTCATTGCAGACAATTTGGTTTCATAATCATTTATTTCTCCCAGCCAAGGAGCCAGGTACATAATTCCAGATTTCAGGGAGAGTGTGTTTGCCTGTGGGGGTTGTGCAGCTGAGGTGAGCAGAGCAGAGGCGCTCGAATCTGAGATACAAACATTTACTCAACATGTTCATCCTGATCGATTTTCCATGGCTGTGTTTCCTCAGGCTCTTGGAAAGTTTATCAGCATGTTTGTCACTGAAGTTTCCACTAACTTAAGTCACCACTGCCTGCTGCTACATGAAATTAATCCAGACCTATTCACCTGACTGCAGAGCTATTAATAACATTCTTTGCATGCTTCAGTAATCACAGACAAGCCATACATCCAAAAAGTGCTTTGGAACTACTGTCAAGTTCCTTTTTAAACCTCATTAAGACTGGATTACTTGGTTACATTAATTAATCCTGGTGGCCTTATGCCAGTGGTCCTGTCTCAGTAGTTATTGTAACGCATTAGCCGTAAGAAAACAGGAAATGGCAAATTCAACGGTGAGGTTGAAAGAAAAAGAATCACAGAATAGTTTGGGTTGGAAGTGACTTTTTAAAGGTCATCTGGTACAACCCCCGTGCAATAAGCAGGGATATCTTCAACCACATCAAGCTGCTCAGTGCCCAGTCCAACCTGACATTGAATAATTCCAGGCATGGATCATTTGTGCCACTGTTTTACCACCCTCATAAAATAGTTCCTTCTTATATGTGATCTAAATCAACCCTGCATCAGTTTAAAGCCATTTCCCCTTGTCCTATCATTCTTTTCCCTTGTAAAAAGTCCCTCTCCAGCTCTCTTGCAGCCTTTTTAGGCACTGGAAATTACTCTTATACCTCCCCGGAGCTTTCTCTTGCCCAGGCTGAGAGAAAAGCAAGAAGTTGTCCCCAGAGCTCTTTTTGTGTCACAGTGTCGTCCTTAGGTCAGAAGAAGTGAGGAGCCATCATCCTGTGCATTCAGTATTCAATTATTGTGTAGCTGAGGCACACAGAGCTGCCTTTAATTCACCTCCAATAAATTCAGTAGCTGGTGCACCCACCACACAGTGGAAGGGAGCTTCCTGCCTGCCATCCAAGCACAAAAATTTTGTTTGGGAATATAAACACCACATGTTCCCTGCTTTGCAAACTGATGCTGCATTTCATGGTAACAACAGAAGCATTTTGGCTCTTTCCAACTTTATAAGTAGGGAAAGCAAAGAAGAGAGACTTAGCTTAAAAAACATGTCAGCAGTGGAATGTGTGAGATGTGAATTCCTGGCTCTTGTGCCCTTGACATTAAGCCAAGGTGGTCTTTCCTTCATTTTATGTTTTTGGGTTTTTTTATGAATTCAAGAATCAAGATATCTGCTACTTTGTTAGTTTCTGATGATTATGGGAACTACATGTTCTGGAAAGCCCCATAGTGTAAGTCTTGTTTCATGGGAAGAGAGAGGTGAGGGGAGGATGGCAATGAATGGGCTTCCTACACAGAAAGACTGACATAGAGTGAGAATGCAGAGTACTGTATCCAAATCTTTGGAAAATGTGATATAATCATAGAATCATGAGAATCACGGAATCATTTAGGTTAGAGAAGACCTCTAAAAACATCGAGTCCAACCACTAACCCAGCACTGCCAAGTCATTTTGAACAGAGGGAGGAGAAACGGGCATTCCTAAATATTCCTCTGAGTCCCCTTGGATATCAGTGAGGAGAAATTCTGTCAAAAATGAGCCCTTTTTGAAGCCAGCACCACAGGGGAGAGGCACTGCTGGGAGGGCTTCTCTGCTGCACTCACCACTGCAGTGGCAGATGAACAAGGGGCAGACGCCAGGTGTATTTAAGGTTGCCTTCTCTTGGGTTTAAGCTTTACTTGTGTACCCTACAGTCTTGCTCTGTGAAGGACTTCCCCTCTGGGCTCACTAGGATAAAGCCTGCTGTTTGTTTTAATCCTGATTGCTGCTTGAAGTAGGAGAACATGATTCCTCTGGATAGAGGGGTCAAGGGATCAGTTGTTTTTGTTCCCTCTGTGCTGTACAAGTCAGTTAGAAGGCAGTTAGATGGTCCCATGCCAGAAAAGGGGATGAATCCCCTAAAGCAGGCAGTGCTCTGTGGAGACTCACTCAGCTCCAGTGCCATAAATGCCTCTTCCTTTCTTTCAGTACAAGTATTTTTGTCTGTGTTTCACTCAGTGGCTCTGTGAGCTCTGTTTGTCTTCTCCCTGATTTTACTCAGGTAAAATTCACTCTGCTTTCCCTGGCTCCACTTGATTGACACCATCCTTGGGAGGGAGGTGTGTGGGAAGCAAATCCAGGTGTTTGAGGCAGCAGGATATAAAGCCCATCTATGTTACACCTGGGTCCTGGTGTACATCACACAGATAGAACAAGACCTGACAAGGACTACAATCTACTGATGACAACCACACTTCACTTTTTGGCCCATCAGGATTTCTACAAAGACTCTTCCCACGGGAAAGATGTAAAATAAATGGCAATGAAATACAAAATCACAGATAAACCTGGGTTGGAAGAAACCTCTGGAGATGTCGAGTCTCATTGCTGCTCAAAGCAGGGCTGACTTCCAAGTCAGGCTCAGGGATTTTTCCAACGAGGTACAGAAAATCCCCAAACTTAGTTTTCACATACATTAGTTCCCTGTGGCACTGATAGGAACTCTTTGAATCTCTTTTCCTTAAATAATGTAGAATACATTGGAGTTCTTCTCAATTTGGATCAGAAGAGATGTGCTAGCATGGTAAGAGACAACGTGGGTTTCATTCATTACTGCTGGTTCTTTCTGCCTCTGTGAGGGGAATTGCAAGATTTATACTTTCTATGGAATACTGAAAGACTTGGAATTCTTGTGGAGCACCTGCACACATATCCAGACTTTAATTCAAGCCCTGGTAAGGATGATATGGTTTTGCAGTCCAGTTGAATTTTATCCTCACACCTATCAGAGATTCCCAGGCTGGTGTGCAGGAGCCACCGTTCTCAGGGCATGAGTTGTACCTCTACATCCCACCAGCATCCTAAATTTTTTCATGTGGGTGCAGAGAAGGGTCTGTGCGGTCTGTCTGCCATTCAGACACTAATATTGGCAGCTGCAGTTATTTGGGGAATATTATTCTGCCCATCCTTATATGCTTTACCCAGCTTTTTCAAAGATTTCAAATTACACTGAACAAAGCCTTTGTTAAGTCTGTCAAGCACCTTCTGTACCTGTTCTTGGAGTCAAAAGGAAGTTGAACCATTTTAGACACAAAATTTCAGTCTTCTACAGACTAGAACTTGTTTTGTTGTGGTTTTTTTCTGGGAAGAAACTCAAGATTCAGTCAACTGCTCCCATCAGCTTATTTGGAAAGAGAGTGTCTGGCTTGCTTTCCACCTAAAAAAAGAACACAAGACAAAAATTACACACCCTGAAGCATTTCAACTGCAGGTGTCTTTAGCTTAATCTCTCTACCTCTGTTTTCATTAGAGGGTAAATTGCCTTAGCACTGGCAATAATCTCTTCCTTTCCTTTTCATGCCTCAGGATGTAAAGCAGCATTTATTGACAAACAAGCAATACCCAGAAAACTCAATTTCTGAGCAAAAGGAAATTCTTTATTACCATTTCTCTGATAAATAAACATGAAATGATTCATCCCCTTCCTGCTACCATAACTCACAAAAATGCTGCTATGCAAAGGGTGCTGACACAGCAGCTCAGTACAGGCTGGACTAGAAAAATAGGAGAGGAGATGGATGAAAAGATGGTTTAGAAATGCAAAGTGGTGAGCAACTAGCATAAAAATCTTTTCCTTAAAGTGCTGGAAGGAAATTTCTCTTAAGTGCTCACATAGCTTCAGCTCTGCTAAGAGGAATAAGTGGTGGAATTTTAGAGGAGTGTCTTCACACTTTTATGAGATGTTTTCCTGGGTAATCCACAGGCTGAGTCCACCCACTTTGCCACCTTCTCTGCAGTGTCCATGGAAACACTGGGGTAAAGCTAGAAATGAATTTTGTGGGCCCAAAAAGCCAAATTGTTTTTACTGACAATGGAGGATCCCCTGCTCACTTCATCCGACCCTTCAGGTGAGAGGTTCCAATCCTGACACAGGATGTGCAGCCTGGAAAAGGCTAAACCACCCTAATCTAAGGCAGTGTGAGCAAGGCCATTATTTCTGTGTAAAAGGAGTTGTGAGCTAAAGAAATCCGATGCAGTGAACTGCTGTGGAAAGGGATTTTGACTGATAGTCAGCAGGGCCAGAGAAAATAAGACAAGCAATCCTGGCTGAGCCACAGTAGGCCCGCCAGCATGTGTTTTAATTAGGTACTGCCTGAGTGAAGCATTATTCTGTAACATTTCAGACTCTTTGAAACTGCTGAGGCTGATTGTTGCAATATTTAGAGGAGTATTAACATGAGTGACTATCAGGTCCTCCAGCTCTCCTCCCTGGAAGAGCTCTCATGTACAATAAGGCAGCACACACAGCTTTGATTCACACTCTGGGAGCCAGATGTTCATCACAGGGAAGTGTTGCCAAAGGTGGCACTAATTAATTGCTGTGAACAAGACGGGCTTCAGAAATCAAATGCTCTCATGCCTAAAGCTGGTGCTTCTCTGTGAGGATTTAAGGGTGTGGGGCCAGAGCATCACTCACTGTAAACTGTCATAATCCTGTGGCAATGAGGAACAGCAAAGTGTATGGCAAGTTGTAATATCTGCAGGGTGGTTTCTTCTCTTGTTAAAGATTGGACGGGATTCGTGTCACCTAATTTCAGTTATCTACCATTCCCATCTGAACTCACTGTTTTCAGCTTCTTCCACAGTCAAGGGAAGAAACAGACAAAGGTGGGACGTGAGTCCTCAGATGGGTTGTAAACATTGAGTTTAGGGCATTGTGGAGTTGCTGCTCCGTGTTGCTCAGACATCCACTGACTGCAAAGGGGGAGTGGAGAAACCAGATCATTTGTAGGCACTTTATAAATAATGGCTTTTATTCAGCCCAGTCCTGCCGATGATGGTAATTTGTTGAGCCAGAAGATGTCTTAGGAACTGACATCTCATTTCCTACGTCCTTGTTAGAAGTTTAGGGTCCTATCTTCTGAATGTCTTATGCAGAGACTGAAATGCGAACAGGAACCTCTGCTTAGTATTCAGTCTATGTGCTTGAATTTATTTCTATTTATCAACATAATTGCTAGACCCACTGTTTACCACATGGAGCTTTGTGCTGCTGCTGGCTCCAGTGGCTCACAACACTGAGACGGCTGAAGCACAAGAAGAAAAATCATGATGTGCAAGGCCCTTGTTTCTCCTTTCTACCAGAAGATAAATTTTTTGTTTAATTATCAGTTTCTTGGCAGCAAGATTTCTGCAAGCAGTTTATATACCAATGGAAATACTGCAAAAGCAAACTCTATGGTCACATCCAGGATAAGTTTTATATCTATGTGTCCAACCTGAGAGTCCTAACTCACAAGGATGCCTAATTCTAATTTATTTAGAACATATAGCACTGGCACAGGCTGCCCAGAGAGGCTGCTCCATCCCTGGAAGTGTCCAAGGCCAGGTTGGATGGGGCTTGGAGTAACCTGGGATAGTGGAAGGTGTTCCTGCCCATGAAGGTGTCATGGCAGGGATTGGAATGAGATGATCTTTAAGGTCCCATCAAACTCGAAGCATTCTGGGATTCTGTGATATTTAGTTTTAAGTCTGAAGTAACACACAAATGTGTTTGCTTCCATGCTTTGAGTCACTTCAGGCACTCAGAACGGAAAAAAAAACTGCAGCAAGCACAATCCAAAATAGAAGGCAGCTATTCTTGGGAAAAGAGTGGTGCTTTTCTTCAGGGATGACACAGCACCATTAGGCTAGTGATGAAGAGAGATAAATTATGTTGACAGCTGAATTCTCGGCAAGTGGATGATGAAAATCCCCATTTCATGCATTCTTCCACTCACTAAACCTGGTTCTCCCGTGTGTACCTCCAGTGTGGATTCACTGAAACCCACATGGCTACAGAGTGTAAAATCAGAGTATTATTGCTGTGACTTACAAATGAGTATTTGTAAAACTGCTTCTGAATAATTTACTTGCCAACTGCTGAGTCAAATTTCCAATCCTCTCCACTAAAGCTGACAGCGTCAGGCAAGAATGACAAGAAATACCATGAACCTTCTTGTTTGTTTGCTGTGCTGTGAGCTCCCAGACACCCTGCAAACAGTTCTTGGGGGAAAAAAAAAGAGAAAAATAAGTGATTTTCAAACCTTTCACTAGAAAAGGTAAGCAAGCAGCATTGTCAGATGATGGCATGAAATAAAACAAACACTGCACTGGCAAAAAAAAGTTTTTCCAAGGAAACTCCTGACATGCTGAGTGATAACCCCACACAAGAAAATCCTAAAGCCAGAAATTGCTGACAGCTCAGCTGCTAAAATAATTGAGACCTCAAAGAATTCAGAGCAGCCTGTCAAGGGAAGGATCCTCCCAAAATTTTGTCTGGTGAAGCTGCTCTTCGGCAGGGAAGTTTCTGAGGCAATGATGAAGCTTGTCAGAAACGAGAGTGAGCCCCAAGAGACATCTCTATTTGGCAGAAAAGTACTTTTTTGGCTTCACTGGGTTCACTAGATCTCCACTGATTATGATATGAGCTCAGCATTAAAATACTGAGACACCTTCAGTTATTTCTACAAGAGTATTTCCACAAGAGAAATCCTGTCCATAATAACATTTAAACTGCAGGACTAGGTGTCCTAGGTGTCTGAGCCTCAAGACAGAATGAAAGCTACTCAGGCTTGTAAGGGGACATGGCAAGCTGAAGATGAATAACTTATTTGAGCCCAAAAATCCAGACATAATAAAGATCCAAAGAGGAAGGGATATGGGAGAAGAGAGGAACAAGTTACATGAATTTCTTTGCAAAGGAGTAAATCTCCCAGTTTTACTTTACATTCCCAAAAGTATTGTAATAAAAGTTCTTTTTATTGAAGCCTTAACAGTAACCTATAAATGATTTCAAGCTAAAAGGACTGGGGTTTAGACCTTAAATTGTGTTGTTTATTTTATGACTGCTGGTATTAAAAAATCATCCCTTGGAAAGTGAGCATTGTATGAAGACATTGCCTGTCAGGTGGGAAAACAAACATAAAATTTAGGAAAGAATCCCAAAACACTATGCCCTGAAGAAAGAACTTCAGCAGAAAATACATCAGTCAGATTTTAGTGTAATCACAGTGGATTAAAGCTGGATGCAGGAACTGTCTCAGTCTTAATTTGATTGTCTAGTGCCAGATCTCGTTCAGTGTGGTAAAATACATGTGAACACTGCAATCTAAATGCAAAATGCAGAAGACATTTCTGGTAAAAGAGTGAAGGAGGGAGGCTGAATCACACATTTCTCTCTGCTATCTGGAAATCCAAGATTTATTTCCACAGAAGTAACTTGAAAGTTATTTGGAAATAATCAAGTTGTACCAAGAATCCACAAAAATATCAGCTCTTCTTAGAGGTGTGGCTCTACTCACTCAGAGTGGGTTGAAATTCTGAACCCAAATTAGGTGATTCCTCTCAAAACACATTTTCCTCCTCCCCCAGTTTTAAGGTGAAACATCTCTTGATAACACATTTAAACATATTTTTTAAATTTATCTCTGAAACTGCTTTGCCAGGGAACTTTGAACAGTGTCCAGGTTGCCAGTTGTCCTTCACAGCCTGGAGCAAGGCACCTGAAAGCCCCAAATACCCAGATCAGCATCCCCAGATGTGGCAGCTTTGCTGTCCCACAGCTGGCTGGGGACAGGGGAACATCTGGCAGGGCCTGCAGCCACCAGAACAGTTCTCCCAGCCCATATGGGCTCGGTGCTCGCTGAGCTTTGTGGTGCCCTTGGGAAGTGAAGAATCCCAATTGCATCTCCCTGGCAATAGGATATGCCAAACACTAAGCACCAGGAAAAGTCCTGTGTTATTCCATGAGAATACAGTGGCCACATGAGTTCCACAGTAAAGAAAGCCAGAAAATCTATTTTATGCCAACGGGGTGATGCTTTCAGTTCATTTTCCTTCTTTCTCCCCACTCCCAAGGTTCATACTACACCCCAGAGACTTCACTATTAGGAACCATTTCAGACAATGGAACTTTCTTTAAATATCACCATTTTTTCCTCCATCCTACTCACATCCCTCCTTCCAGTGCAATTGCAAGTACTGACCTACTGAAGAGGAAGAAGCTCCGTGCTTCTGCTTTGTCAGAGTAATCTCTGTTTTCCTGAGCCGTGCTCGTTACCAACTCTGACCCACCATTATTTCAGGAAACCATCACATTCATAATTAATAAGAACCCTCCAGCTAACTTTCCTCCCTTGCAGAAATTATTCTGGTTTCAAATGTCATCGTGGCATTCAGTCATTCTGCAAGAAGCAGGGAGAACTCCTCCTATTCCTTCTCCCAGCCTGGCCTTTTCCAGGTCTGGCACACCCAGATTAATTCCCCTGCCACTCTAAAACAGCTGAAACCGATGCAGTCAGGAGGAAACAAGGCAGCACGACACTTCCAGAGAATTGTAGCTGTTCTGAGCTGTCACATCTCTGAAAGGGGTCTAACTTTATTCGTTTAGGGGATGAATAAAACATCTGATACATAATTAAAACTGGACTTACTCAGATCCTGCACAAGAGGCCTAAAACCTATCCAAAGTTCCAAATGGGGACCCAATTTGTCCCCAGATGGGGACCCATAGAAGAGGGCTCTGGAGCTCACCTGGAGGGATGTATATATATTATATTTTCTGATGTTTCCCTTTAACTGAGAGACATCTCATCCCTCTGAGAGGTCCTCCTGTGTTTCAGACAAAGTTGGCACCTGATTCAGCCTGATTTCACCCTTTGGTTACTCATGTCTTGTGTGATGCTTGTGGTTGTTGCTGAAACTGTTTCTCAAGTTACTTCATTGTATTGTAGAAATTCCTCAGGGTCATGGACAGGGCAAGGACCTTGCTGTGTCAGATGTGACATCGAGAGCTGGCCATTCCCTTCTTCCAGCAAGGATTCTTTCTGTACATCTTCACCACTGAGAGCAGTGGGAATACTTAGACTTTAAGTTCTTTCAGGAGCTTTAAAGAGGAATAAAAATCACCACCAAATAAGCAAAGGGGGTTATCCTTTTATGGGCGTGACTGCAAGCCATGTCTGAAAGTCATTTGGGCAAGAATTGAGCAACTGGATCCTTGCCATGCTCCCATGTGGAGACTCACTCCATCCAGCTGATCAGGATTGTCTTCTCCTGCATTCCTGAGTCTCTGAGCATTGATCTCAGTAGTGATCTCAGGGGTCTTGGTGTGTTTCCTGAAAGAACAAGGCTTACATTCCCCATGCCATATCCACATGTGGGTGTGTGGGTATCTGTGTCTGTACGTCTCTGTTTCCATGTTAACCTTGACCAATCTGACCCATAAAGCCAGCCAGCAGGATTAATGATCCTACAGGTTTTATCAAAGGACAAGACTGGGAGAAGATTCCCCTCACTGAAGGAAAAGCTGCAACATGAGCTCTGCCCTAAAACAACTCCAGAGTATCCAGAGGGGACTGACTGTATAACCAACCCAGACAATGAAAATCTTTGGTTGGACTTTGCAATCCAGCTGCAAGGGGAAAAGCCCCAGGCACAAGACTGTGGGAACGATTTGTTTAATCCTTAGATAGTCACAATTTGGGGTTGTTTTGCTCTGTTTCAATACAGCTTTTAAGATTACGAGGCTCTGGACAGTGCAATAAACACAGATAAATCATAACAGAAAGTCATGGAAAACCTTCCTGGTTCCAGGGCACTTGATATCTGTGCAGATGCAGCTCCAGGCCTCCTTTACCAATTCCCATGAGTTCATGGAATCCTGTTGCGTGTGAGTTTCCAGTCCCGGAGGTGGATGTTTAAATGCAATAAAAATTTGGGCTGGATTTATTCCTCCCTTTTGCATTTTCATGAACGAACTCATATTAATTGGAAGCATGCAACTTTGGGATATGGCTTTGTTTTCTTTTAATAATGAAAGGAAACAAATGCTGGTGTGCAAGAGGCTGAAAAGGGAAAACTAGGCAAGCTTAAATATTTAAATATATTCAAGCTGTTGAATAACCAGAGGAAAGGGGAAAATAATGCTGCTTTGTGAAAACTTTTACCAGTCTCTTAGGAGGATTCCAAGTTTTCTAGTACATGTAAGTGCCCATCTCCTTGCTGTGATGTTCATGATGTACCAAATGGAATTCCTGACG
Source organism: Corvus kubaryi (assembly GCF_017639235.1). Classification (NCBI taxonomy): domain Eukaryota; kingdom Metazoa; phylum Chordata; class Aves; order Passeriformes; family Corvidae; genus Corvus; species Corvus kubaryi. The sequence goes on along the minus strand of NW_024581137.1, from coordinate 55,358,685 downwards.
GAAATTAGGAATGTAAGCATCCCCATAGGTGTTTTCGACAGGGTCAGAAGCTGTTTTATGCCTTTCTGAGCAAATGACAAAAAGCAAAATAATTCAGCAAGGCCTCAGAGGAAGATGTCCAGGTACTTCTGCATCCTGCTAAGCTGCTGTAAACCCTGAGAATTTGTTGCAACTCTTTCCTCTGTGCCACTGTGACCTTTATGGCAATTGATTTTGATTTAAAAAAACCCCAACAAACAAGGAGGGTGGTGGAAAGACACTGCTGTCTTGGGGAGGAAAAGGCCCCATCTCCCTGAAGGAAGCAGCTGGCCACAGGTGACTACACAGACAGTGCATGGCACTGCTCCCTGCAGAAATCCAGCTGGGATGGGAAGGAGCTGGTCCTGTCTGCTCCTGCCCCAGAACTGTGACAGAGGGCTGTGTGCCTCAGGACACAGCTGGGCTTTTGGGGACAGTCCCAGCTGCAGCTGGGGGAAGATCCTGACTGTGATTCACACACAGCTGGCTGTCCTCTGGGCAGATGGGATGGAGCAGAGGGGAAAATAATCTTATTAGGCTCATTGCTGGCACTGGAAAAAACAGGGTTTGGCCTGATGCCCACACCTAACAATACCACAGACACATCCATTGTATGGAGAGGCCCAACTGGATGTGGAGGGAAGGGAGTGATAACTCTGCTAGACCCAGGAACTGGGCCCCAACAGGGTCAGGCATCCAAATCTATAAGATTCCCATTCTCTGAGCATCAACATCCACCTCAGAGCAACCAGAGGGCCAGAAGTCCCTTGGGCAAGTGGGCAGGAAGATAAGGGGTGACCTTGTTCTGCCTTTGCTTGCACAGGGGTGTAGCCCAGCTAGTATCTGTAGATAAGAGCAGGATAAATGCCTTTTGTTTTCAGACACCAAGTGCACAAGGAGCAGCCAAAAAGGCAGGTTTTACCTGGCTAGAAGGGTGTATGTACTGTTGGGGAGTCTTAAACGGCTTAGTGCTGGGGAAAAAAGGGCTTCCCATGGCAGCTGAGGAACAGCAAAGGAGATGCCCCACCAGCTTGGAGACTTCAGGAAAGGTGTGCTGATGAATTTGGTGACCAATAAGCCAGAACCTTTTCACCCTGGGGTACAGAAGAAGATAGGAGATTTGCTTCTCATTATTTTGGAAGTGGAGATCCTCATCACACCTGGTAATGTTGCATCGTGGGCTTGGGGGGGTGTCCCCTTTACTCCTGGAGGATCAGCAGGTGGTTCAGAGCACACAGTGTCAGGGAGGATTCTTCCTTTTCTTCCCAGGCTTGTAGGGGGTCACAGAATCATAGAAAGACTTGGGTCCTTAAAGATCATCTCATTCCAACCCTCTGCCATGGGCAGGGACACCCTCCACTATCCCAGATTGCTCCAAGCCCCGTCCAACCTGGCCTTGGACACTCCCAGGGACGAGGCAGCCACAGCTTCTCTGGACAACTGGTGCCAGGGCCTCACCACCTTCATAGGGAAGAATTTCTTCCTAGTATCTAACCTAAAGTTTTAGCTTAAAAAGTGTCCTATCACTATCTGCTCAAGCAAAGAGTTGCTCTCCATCTTTTCATAAAACACCTCTAACGCACTGTGCGCACAATGCAGGTTGTACCTGGGCAGTGGGGGAAGCCTGTTGCTCCTGAAAGTTTAAGGGCAATGGAGTTAACATTTTACCTAATTCCTGACAGGATGGGGTGTTGGTGAAGGGATTATTAATGCTCCTGGGGGGCTGTGTGGGGGGGTGTGTGTGCATTGCACCTAATTTTGGACAATGATCCCCACTGCACCCAGAGCCTGGGCAGGGAGAATCCTCTTGTTCCTGGAAACTTTGGAGGCAGTGGAATTTCCAGTACATGGGAGGGTGGAGAAGGATCCCCGTTATTTCTGGAAGCTGGTGTGGAAGGCATCCCCATTGCTTGGGGAAGAGGGATCTCCATCACTCTCAGTGCTCGGGGAGGGGGCTCCCCATCGCTCCTGGACGAGTGCGGGCGGTGCGGTCCCGCTTCCACGCAGCTCCCGATGGAGGGGGGAATCCCTCTTGCGCTCGGCGCAGGGAGAGAGGAGGGTCCCCCTCGCTGCTGGCGGCTGTGAGGGTCGCGCTCCCCCGGGGGCCCCCCGCCGCCTCCATCCCCGAGGCATCCTGGGCGGAGGGCGGGCTCGGCTCCCCCTTCTCCCTCCCTCCCTGCCGGGGGTTTGCCCTGGGACGCGCCGGCGGCGCCGGGCTCGGCTCCGGGACGGCGGGCAGGGGTCAAGGGCAGCAGGCGGGGGGCGATGCCGGCGCCGGGGCAGCGCCGAGGGTCCGGCTGAGCCCTGGGCACCCCCCGAGCCCTCATGGCGGGGCGGGCGCCTCAGCGCAGCCTCCCCGCGGCAGCGGCCGCCGCGCTCCTGCTCCTGCCCGTAAGTGCCGGGGACGGGGCGGGGGGTGCGGGACCGGGACAGGGACAGGGACAGGGAGGGAGCGGGGGGGAAGCCCCAGGACCGCGGGGAGCACAGCGGGGCTGCCCCGGGCGCTCCGGGCTCCGTGCGGGGAGCGTGCCCCGCGCCCTCGCAGGTGCGGCCCCAGGCTCTGGGACGCCCCGGGCGGGCGGCACCGCTCCCGGCCAGGTGCTGCCCGGTGCTCGGGGATCTGTCCCCGCGGCCCTTTCCTGCTCCATCACTGGTGCTGTCAGAGACACCCTCTGCCCGCTCGCCTCTGGGTCCCCGCGCAGCTCCTGGGCTTAAGCACAGCCGTTCATAGTGTCCCCTGCCCTGTGAAACAGCCACCTTTCCTTGCCAAAGAGGTCCCAGCACAGGGACCGCACTGGGGTGGCAGCTCCTTGCCCCAGCGGGAAGGGGTTTTCCCTTCATCTCCCCGCTCCCTGCCGGTGCCCGGTACCCCCGGGCTCTGTCCCGGTGCCTCTCCTCGCACCATGTGCTCCAGCAGCGATCAGCAGTCAGGGGTGGCGAAGGGCAGGGCTCAGCCCACGCATCCAGCCAAGCATTTGCTCCGAGTTCCTCCGGAGTGAAACGTGCAGGGAGCTTTTCCGCGTGGTTCTTCTCCATTCACTAGCATCCCCCTGGGTGATGCTGGGATGAGGTGGAGATCAGGTTGGCCTCTGTCGGACTGGACTTCAAAAAGCTTTCCCAGTGCTTTTTAGTGGCTTGTTTGTTTTGAGCGACGGTTTCAAGTGTGGTTAAGTCAGACTTGAAAAGAAAACGTGAGAGGTTAAGCAGGAGTAGTAGCATTGATCCAGTGCAGAATTTGTAAAGGTTGTTCCCACAGCTTTAAAAAAGTGGCAGTGGCCCTTCTGAACTGCAGTGTAATTGGTCTATCTTTAACATTTCCTCAGATAAATAAAGAAAATCTGTTCTATTTCCTTAAGCTCCATCTATTTTGGTGTGGTTTGGGTTTTGTTTGTTTCTGGGGGTTTATTTGTTTGTTTTGGGGATTTGTTTGGTTTTTTTTTCTAATTTACAAAGAAAGAGAAAAGCCAGGTCAACATCAGGCTTCAGAGAGAAGCAACAATTTAAACTCTTTTTTGCAGTAGCTTTCTTAGAAGTGAGAGAATACTTTCTCACCTCTGCCAATGTCTTTTTTTAATCCCCAGAAAAAGAGAGAGATCAGTACACATGGGATCACAGTGGCATGGGTCTACACACTTACTGTTTTCAACCCCAAGCCACTTCTTCTTAATCTTTGTTTCTTAGTCCCTTTTCTCTTCCAGGCTGTGTTTTCCCATACTGATTTATTTTGGTCCATAAAAATATCTCAGTTTGTCTTTAGAGTGTGGGACTTACCAGTGTGGTTATCAAAAGTACTCAGGTACCAAATATTTAGTCAGACTAATTCTTTCTTAATGAACCAAAAATTATCATGTGCTTCCTCAGTGGATATAATCTATGGATTTTCCAGGTTTCAGGTTCTGCTGCAACTTTGCGTTTGAATTAATTCTGCAAATTTTGGTAGGTGTGTCACTGCTTTAAAAACAAAACTGCCTCAAAAGAAAGGGGATAAAAAGGTAGATTAAGGATCAAAATGCGAAATTTCCGTCAAGTGTGTTTAGTCCAAGAAATGTGAACTCTGAGTGTGTTCTGTGTGTTTTTATAGAGGAGCTTGTTTGGCTGGAACATGCTGGTCTCTGGTAGGGGCTCGTGTACACCTGTGTGGGAAATAACATTTTGAATCTTCAGCCTCAGGACAGCTCTGGTTGCTCCAGCTGTAGCAGAAGCTTTCATTGCTCCTTTGGGGAGTGTTTTAGTCCCTGAATGTTGTCAGTAAATCTGGATCTCTGCTTTACAGCTGGAGGAAACCTTGCACCAAGAAGCTTAAGAGCAGTGTTTTAAAACTTTGGCTCAAAGCCAAAGCTCTTAAGTTCTTGTTTAACTTGAGAACACTCGAAAGTGGACTCAAAGTCAGTGACTTTATTCACATTTGTGGATTTGAGGAAAGGAATAGCTGCTTGTGGGAGCAGGCCCTTACCCAATGAAGGGAGTTTTAAGTTCTCACAGCAGCCGAGCAATTGTGTTTTATGGGAGCTGCAGGTTTGCAACGCCCACGAGATGAGGCAATTTTCTGGTACAGAATTAGATCTGCCACATGAAAATGCTGGTGCAAATGACCTGACAGATTTCACAAGGCTGGTCAGCAAAAGGGTGAAGACTTTCACTGAGATTTATGTTCTCTTAAGGCGGTTCTGGACGTATGATACACTTGAAAACACATCTAACAGAATGTGGGTAACAAAAAACAAACCATAAAACCAAGGCAGATGAATCTTATGACATTTTTATATAAAGTCCTTGCTAAGTTCATGTAATTTGGAGAGGGGGGATTATTCATCAAACCCAAAAGCAAAGCCTGCTATAATTTATTTGTTCTCCTGGAGCTGTTAAAAGAGCCAGGGCAGTGTGAGTGTATCAGGCAGTGATGACAAGTTAAATAGTGTTCCTGGTCTGAGGCTGCCAAAATTCAGCCCTATTGTGAATTAATGCAGCATAAACATCTCATCAGGAGAAGCCTTTCCTGGGGCAGTACTTTGTCAGGGTCTCTCTAGTCTGTAACCATCCCATGGCACTTACTGGATGTTGGAGGGAGGTGGCTGTGTGCTGGTGTTGGCTGGCTGTAGTTTTGCCATAAAACGTTTCAGTGATGATGTTCATCGCTGCCCTTAGCCAGCAAGAAAGCAGCTTTAGCTTTTGTGCATATAAGGCATCTGCTTACATATCATTATCCTGTCAAGAGCAGAGGAAAAGTCATGATTAAATCCTCTCAACTCTCTGACCCTCATATTCCAAACCAGAGCGTGGTTGTGGAGGAAGAGAGAGCAGGGATCTCTCTGCAGGCTGCCCATTGTCAGGTGCAGAATTTTAATTTCAGCCTCACAGGTTCTAACTCCACTGGTACATCAGTATCTCCAGGAAAGCTCTCCAGCCTTCAGAAGAAATGCCAGAGAGTGACTCGTGCTCATGTGATTGAGCTCCTTCAGCTTCTAAAACAGGGAGATGCTGTGCAGGCTGTGCATGGAAAAGGTCCATGGTGCTCCCTAGCTCCCAGATCATTCCCAGGAACTGTTTGAGATACCACCAGATTGCTTGGGGCAGAAATGTGGCCAGGAGCCATTCTAAAAATTTAACAGTAGAAATGATTAAGGACTTAAACCAGGCCTTTGCACTGCTTGATTTATTGGCTTAGATGGAGAGTGCTGTGCTGCCATTGCTCAAGGTTCACTGTGAGTGCCCCAGGGAGGGATTTTCCTCTAAGGCCAACTCTTCATTGCTTTCAATTTGGTTATCAGCTCTCTTTGTGTCAGGGATCACTGCAAGTTCCTGCTGCTGATGTCCTGCTCTGAGAGATTCACCAGGAGAAATACAGGGTAGTGGATGATATGGACTTTTTAAGGAAGCATTTTTCTGTTTTCTTTTTATTTTCATTTTGCCCCATATATTAGTAAGCCAAATATTTTAAAAATACTGTATTAGAACAAACATTTGCACATTTCTAGGTTCTTTTAATAGTTCTGCAGATCTTATTTTTTGGGGAGAGGGGGAGGTGAGGAAATGTGGGTGGCAACAACAGGCTGCACATGCTGCTGAATCTGTTCTTTTTTAGTTTATATCACTTTCAGGTTTTGCAGCACTGTGAACCCAGGAAGGAGATTTGGGGGAAAGGTGATTTACTCCAGATTAAAAGTTTATCCAGGAGATGACTTTTTTTCAGGAATTTTCTTTTCCACACCATATCTATAAATTGCAACAGATCATGTCCATATCCTTCATTCTTTTAATTTAGAGCACTTTTAATCCCAAATGAAGTCTGCTCTTCCCTTAAGTGCAAACATTAATTGTTGGATGTAAAGCTGGAGCTGTCCAGCGAGCCACTGGCACCTCCCTGCCTCCTGTGGATACTCAGTGACCTGTGTTAAGGCGTTGCAAAAACATTGTCTTTGCCTCCTTATCTTTCTATTCATGACAACTAAATACTTTGTGATGGTTTCCTTTATTAAACTATTTCTTTACACAGAATTACGGTTTTTTTACTGCTGATAATTCTTTTAATCTTAACATCTTTGAAAATAGCTGTATTTAAGTTGGCAAGTGTGGGGTAAAATGTTTTCATTTTCTACTCTGAGGAGTTGGATAAATTTGGCTGTGATCCTTGTTACAAGAGAAGACAAATAGAAAGTAGATGAGTCAACTGACAGAACTGTCCTTCAGGTGACTGCTTGGATCTCATCAGTCACATCCAAATACGTGAAAATTTCATTTCCAGTTTGTGGTGCCAGCATGAGGATATTTGTTACCATGTGCTGTGGTAAGCACTGCTCAGTTCTCTGGCCCTGGGGTCACCTGGGTTGGCTCTCACAAGCAGATGTTCTGCTGGATCTTCTCGAAGCCTGGTCCATTTGGAAAGGGCTGTGGAAGGGACAGAGAAAACCACTTCTCAGAGATGGATTTCAACATCCTGTCCTGACTTCTGGCTCACAAGTCCCTCATTGCTGTGCAGGAGAGCCCACATTGAGAGTCAGGTGCTGGGAGTGTGCTGCTCCTTCCCCAGACTGGCAAGCTCTGTTGGGGAGCCCAATGGGTGGAGAACTTGGAATCTGCCTTTCCAAACATCCCTGAAGCCTCATGTGCTTGCACAGAAACTCAGCATGTTTTCATTAAATAAGAAAGAAAATCCATTTGATAATTCAAGAGCTGAAAAGTACTTCTTCCACGGAGCTGTAAGAAAATGAAAGTAATTAAATGAAGCCAATTAAAGCTCTATAAACTTTTGAATAACGCTGGCTGAGTAACTGTCCACTCTGGGCTGTGTATGCCGGGAAAGTAAATAGTGAGTAATGCAGCTGGAGATTAAAATACTTTAGCTGTCCTCACTGCAATGCTAAACCCTTGCCCTGGTAATAGCAGCTGAAGTGCCAGAGGACTGGAGAGGAGCCGCTTGCCTCCCAGGGCTGTGGGATCATCCCTGTTGCTGTTCCCCCGGTCTCTGGGATGTGGGACTTGCTCAGTGCTGGTATCTCTCCACTGACATAGTTTGGGAAGTTCTGTCCTCTGCCTGGGGTGGCTTTTCCAGCACAAAGGAAGGAGGAAAGGAGGCAAAAGGGAAGGAAAGGAAGTGTGCTGATGATGGGCCTGGACAGGTTTCCTGTGGGGCTGCCAGCCAGGCTCTGCTCGCTGAGGTATCGATTCCCTTTGAGTGGCAGGAGCAGATCCCAGGGCCCAGGCATGGCTTGGGTTTCAGGGGGCTGATGCCAGCAGAGGCTCCTGAGCCATGCCAGGGCTGTGCTGGGCAGTGTGGCCATCACAGCTCTTCCCTTGCTGCTTCCTCTCTCCAGTGCACAGGGCTGCTGAGAGCAGTCCTCCCACTGCTTGCTTGTTTTGTGGGCAAACATCCCTGCCAGGGACCAGGCTGCTCCTTCTGCTCTCAGCTGGCTCTTTCAAAGCAGAGAGGAAGCCCAGGGTGTCCCTCTGGCTGCTGAGAATGGTGTCTCAGAGCTCAGGAAAGAATTCTGACCAGGTGTGCTTCCAGTCAGATGCACTGAGCATCTTTCCTCATCCTGCCTCAAAACCCACCTGCTGGGAGATCAGCTGTTTAGTCCAGCTTGAACTTGAGACACCTTCCAAGGTGTGAGAATCCCCTACTTTATCAAAACAAGTGTGTTCATGAAGATTTTGAAGTCTTGCCAGGCTTGCAGTATTTCTTTCCTTCAGGCAGAAAAGAATACTCTATCTTTAAATACAGAAATAGTTTTAAAATGTCTTTTCGTAGTATTTGGTATAATATTTTAATTATGATTATGTGAATAGAGTCAATAATCTTAGAAACGTGAGTGAGAGCAACCCCAGAGCCTCTGGATTGCTGATTATTGTTCAAGATACAGTCTGTAAGCTGTTTACTACATTGCCAATGGGAAGGTTTGGGGAATAATTGTTATCTGTGATTCTTTTTGCCATAGGGACTATAGAATCAAGGCATGAAAAAATAATTTATGCTGGAAGGGATTGCCAGAAGTCTCTTGTCATCTTCTCAAAGCAGGGTTGATTCCGAAACCAAATCATTCTCCTCCAGTTAGGCTGTAAAAATCTGCAAAGATGGAGCTCTCACAGCATCTCTGAAATGTCTTTTTACAACTTCTCTTTTCCAGTGCTCCGTCGTTGTCATGGTGCATAATTTTTTCTTTATGTTCTGTGAGGTTTTCCCTCACTTCAGCTTGTGAATGATGCCTGTCTTGTTGCTCTGCTGTCAGCTCCTGGGAGGAATCTGACTCCTCGGAGAAGAGTCTGTGAATCCCCTTCACATAGTGAAAGATAATTCCAGACCTGGAGTTGAATTTCACTGTGATACTTGGTTTTCAAATCTAAAGGTGGGCTCCAGACCAAGAATTAGGAGTTTAAGGAAAGATGGAGAGAAAGTTCACTGCTGATATCCAGTGCCACCTCACTGGCTCATTTTTAAATCACTGTCAGGAAATCTTGGGTCAGAGGAACATTTTGTGGAGGATACAGAGGTACCACTGTTGGCATTCCATGGAAAGCTGAGCAGATATCATTAGCTCATAAAGTCTTGATCCAGATGGGTTTTTTACCTTTTTCGGGTGGCAAAGACCTGACAAGCAAAGATCAGGAGCTCAGATTTGTTGAGCTGCAGCTGGGAGAGCCTGTGAAGGGCATCCTTGGACATGTAGTGGCAGTGGTGACAGTGGATGGGTGAATGATCCTTGCAGAGGCTCTGCATGTAGGTAGGAATTAAATGAGGTACTGGCATTCGCTTGGGTAAAAATGGCTTTTAAACTTGAGCTGGTCTGGATTCCTTGAGTGTTTTGTCTCCAGTGCATGAGTTATCTCATCCTGAAGTACATGTTTAAAGCACAAGTGATGGATTGTTCCTTGGCAGTGCTTCCCTCTTCCACTGAGCATTAGGGAGCCTGAAGCAAGGCCTGCTGGAATAGGGGGGTGAGGTGAATCGTATTTGAGCTGCTGAGAGGATTCATGGGAATGGGAATTGGGTGGGAAAAAATTACTCACAGGTTTGGTGTGCAGACCTAAGGAGAGGGCAGACATGGAGGCAGGAGCACTGTGAGGGGCTTGCTCCCCTTCCAGACTCTGAATATGATACCCACAGGTGTGGGGAATGAACAACGAAACCTTTCAAGGATGTGAAATTGAAAAGTCCTTCTGTTAAACAATTTTATTTAAAAAGAGCTGCAGCTTATCATTCAGATGCTGTTATGATCATTTTTATAACACCTCAGGTTGCTTTGGAAGGGCTTGGAGTCCTGGTTGGACAAATCCAGCACATGGGTGGCCTTAAACAGGTTTGGTTTGTATCTTGTGACTCAGAAAATCCCTCAGCACCTGCGTGGCTTTCAGTGGATGAAGAACCTCCCCTGTAAAAGCTTCTCCAGCAGAGAATGTAGGCAGTGCTCACTGAAGGCAGATCTCCAAGTTTCAAAGACAACACTGAAGTTCAGTGGTGGGCTCAGTGTAGCAGATGCTCGAGGGTTTTTTAATTTATTTTTGCATAAAGATTGATTTAATTTCATGCCTTAGAACCGAGTATGTGTTTAGTTGCTTTTTGCTTTATTGAACTGGGGTCCTAATTCCCATTCCATGCAGACTTTTAGTCTCTTTTTCCAGACTTGCTGGAAGAGCTGCAGAATACATCTGGCCTCTAAGATCGTGGAGCAGTGTCTCCTGGAGCATTTGGTGTTCTCTAACAAGTAGCAATGTTTTATGTGGCCACTTGGATTAACTGAGAGGGAGTTTAAAGAGCTGAAGGATGACTTGAAAAGGAGCCTGTTTTTCTTGAGCTGTGCTCAGAGTCTTTCCCTCTACTGTAACCTTAGCTGGCTCAGGTTTCAGGTTGCAGGCTCCTGTGAAAACTTGTATTTAGACTTTCTATCCCAAATGGAAATTATTTTTATGGTGAAGCAGAGCCAGCCAGTTGTACACTGCCAAATGCTGCTGCACGAGCGATTTTAAGTTACTGGGTTGAGAAAGGCCAAAAGCATCTTGATGCACAGGGCTGACCTTTTTGGGTCTCTGAAAAGCAAAGTATTTCCAACACACAGGCCCTCTTAGTACTGTTCCTTAATAAGCATCTCTTTCACATGCATCTTGTGGATGCAGTAACCTCATGGCAGTGGATATAAATCCATCCTGGCCACTGTAAAGATGACCTTCCCCTCCTCTCCTGTGCTAATCTCTGTTTTTCTCCTGAAGTAGCAGCTTTCACTCTTCTGATTGCTCATATTCCTTCAGGTGATCAGTAGTCTGCAAATATTCCAGATCTCCTTGTTCTCTCCCATGTGTTGCCATCTCTTAGAAGGAATGAGCTGCTCACATGAATGCTGGCATTTGTTACAAGAGCATTCCAAGGAATATCTGATGGTTTTTTCTCCCAAAGCATCTGTTTCCCCACACCAGTGATGTAGAACTTGCCAGATGCCCACCTGCCCTGGAAACTCCTCAGCTGTGTTCAGAGTATGGATTTTGTCAAGGAAGTGTGGGATTCTCTTTGATTTTGCTGCGTTGAACTCTTTTACTAATTACAATTTCATTGTGAAGTTAGAACCTTGTGTTTCCCAAAAATGAGCTTCTGTGGACACAAACTAAGAATTTTTGGGCCACTGCTCTGAGCATGTCCATCCCAGAAGCTGGGGTGAGAACTCAATCCCATTGTGGACATGGAGTTAATTTATTTGCATTGCCTAATTGAAGAGCTAAAAATTAAGTGCAGGTTTCCCTTTTCTCTCTCTCTTTTTTCTCTCTCTTTTTTTTCTTTCTTTCCCCTGAGTTCTGGGGCAAAACTACTAAGCAGCAGCTTTTTTGTGTGCTGAAGACAGTTCTGCTGCAATTTTGATGCCAAAACGAGGTAGCATTTGCAGCCTCAGATATTTTAAAGAGACCCATGGGAAAAGCTGAAGCAGGAGTCTTAAGAGCAGTGGAGCTTCCCAGAGATGAAGGGTAGGAAGAAGCATCCTCGTGACATGATCCATGCCAGTGCCAGAGGTGGTTTCTCAGGAGTGGAAAATGCTTTGGCTTTGTAGAGAACACAGTGGATAGTTCAGGCTGAGACTTCATTCTTGTGTGGCAAAGACATGAGACGGACCCTTCTCTTGTCAGCTGTGGAGTGAGCACATTTTTTGGTTGATAACTCCCAAATTTTTCCATGTTGGAAGGTCACTTCATCTTGCTCAGTAAAAGAAAGAGCGCAGATGATTTTATAAGATGGTGATGTCCTTGTGTCTTCTTTAGCCGTCATCTAAAGGAATGTTGGAATGTTTTTACCTCTCCTTTTGCGTGTAGTGTCTAAGGAAAACTTAGGAAGGATTCTTGTCCTTACAGTGGGCATGACACAGCTGACGCAGTCAATGGAGGTTATTCCAATGTAAGGATTTAAAGTACTCCAGATGAACTGCATCTGGAAAATTCCTGCTTCTCTTCCTGAATTCCAAAGGAATCAGTGATCAGCTCAGCTGCTGCTCTCTCTGTTCTGAAGTCTGAGCTATTCAACACAAATCCCACTGCTTTTCTGGGAGCGGCTTTCTGATGAGATGCTGTTGTACATGGGATGGATTTCTCTGGGACATCGGGAGTACTAGGAACTACATTTTTTAAGAGTTTTTGCTCTGTTGCTTTGAGGCTGTGTCAGATGTCAGCATCTCGCAGCATGCCACCAGCAGATGTTTGACAGGGAGGCCTAAGAACTGGCTTTTATTAGACCACTGGAATATGGCATCTGGGAATTCTTGTGTGGGAATGGGAAAGGGGAGTGTGTGCATCTGTCCGTGTTGGGCAGCACTCACTGCCTCCAAACTCACCTCCACCTTGGCAAGGGGTGTTCTGCTGTGGTGGGTCAGCCTTTTCCACTTCAGCCCTTCTCTTCAGCTTTCACTCCTGATCTCTTCTCCCACTCTCCTCCTACCTACTGTGAGATATTTTAACTTAGCAAATGCTCCATTGTGTTTCAGTGGTAGCCCCATGCCTGTATTGGCATTTTTGGATCCCATCCTTAGCTTTGAGGGCTGGTTTCTATTCCTGTAGCCATTTCTTCCATGTTTGAGAGGAGAAAACAACCTCTCCCATGCAGGTGAATTTTAAAGCACCAGTGTTCATTTGGTTTTATATTTCTATATTGCTACATAGTGGAACTCAGTATTTCAAACCAGGACTCTTTGTTAATTGTTCTTAAAACTTACAAATCCTCTCTAACGTGGATGAAATAACCTCAAATTCTGGTGGGAACTGAGAGTGGGCAACATTTGTGTCTCGTAATTGATGTCCTCTGACAGAGATGAAGATCTTCCATGAATTAATGAAGAGCCGTGACCATGTCCAAGGGGAAAGGTCCAACAAAATGCCCATGAGAGAGGCAGACAGTGATGCACCAGAGTAATTCATCCACTCCTTTTCCCGAAGTCCTCTCAGATGTGAATGGGCAGTTGACCAAAGGCTCTGTACTGTTTTCTGAAGACTCAGATCTGGCCTGCTCTTAGTTGGTGTCCCTGCTTTGGAAAGGAAAGGATTCATTTCCACCTCAGTCTTTGGCTCAGCACATTAGTTTTATTTGTTCATAAATGTCCACAGTGGCTCAGAGGAATTAAGTTGGACATTTCTGTGCATGATTTAGGTAAATTTGCAGGACAACAAAGAACTGATTTGGCGGTCAGAGGTCATGGAATAGCTTTTTTTTAAAAGCAATGCAGTTTGAGTAAAGTAGTGCATTAGTAACCCAAAGTGATCATTTTAGTACTTCAAAATATAATTTCTGTGCTGTCACAGGCCCAATTATTTATCTTTACAATTCTGCATTACTGAAATGTTTCTCTTTTTCTGTTGTTGCTGTTTTTTATTATTGTAAGAGGGTTTTTTAGTCTTTTGGGGTTTATTTGCTTTAAATCCAACTGTTTTTTCAAAAGTTTCGCGCACAGCAAGGCTGTTGACTGTGGTTAGCGGGGAGAAAATGAAACCAAAAGTAACATAATATGTGGAAGGCACTTTTCCCCCTAGCCAAATTAACCTGAGCTGACCCTAAAGCAAATGTGACATTTAACCTTTCTTGTTCCTGCCCAAGCTGTGCTGAGCTTGACCTCTGTGCGTTCTTTCCCGTCATCTTGGTGGGGGGACAGCTGAACACGCAGCGTATTTACAGTACATGGGGAGGGCTCGAGTTTCTTCTTTGAAGTGAGGCAGTGCTTTGGCCTGGGAGGTGGCAGAGGGGTGAGGGATGGAGGGGAAGAAATGCCTCTGCTGTGTCAACTCACGTGACTGGGTCTGACATGAGACATGGCCACTGCAGAGCCTGGGTTTTGGGAGCTCTGTGCCTCAGGAGAGGGAATCTGTCCTGGCTGCACAACAGCCACCGCCTTTTTCTCCTTGACCTGACCATTCATGGAGGTTTTGATACGGGAGGCAGGAGTTTTGAGCCTCCCTGGAGGAGAAATAGCACCTTCGTGGTGTTTGTATGAAAAGAATAAAGTCTGAGAAAGGCTTTCTGTTTGTATTTCAACACTTCCTATTTTGTAAAATAGCAGCAAAGTGAGAAATAGGTAGAAAAAGGTGCTGTACAAAGAACAGTTGTTCTTTAGAGACCAACATTGCTGATGGGTTCTATTGTCATGAGCATTTACCCTCCTTTTTATTAAGTGACAGAGAATTCAGTGGCATGAAATGGGATCCTCAATCACTTAACACACCTTAAAGCACTGAAATGTAACATCAACATTCAAGGAGTAGGGTTGTTTCCCTGTGTAAAAGCTGCCTGAATTGTGTTGAAGTCATTCTGTGTAAATAGAAAGGCAAAGGCATTTTGTGTGTTACCATGGCTTTATATCCCCCCTCAGAAACAGTCAGGAAGATTTTGATTCATAGTTTGAAAATGGAATTTTCTGTCATTGATTTGTCACTCCTGAATTTTCCTGCCATGTTTCGTTCTGCCTTTCTTAAAGGGCTTTCCAAGAGCTCCACGCAGGATCCCAACTTGGCTCTGTATTTTGATGTACAGCTCTGTGGGCTTCTCTCCTCTGTCTGCAATGGGCACTTCAGTAGTTTCAGTTTGAGTGTGAAAATTAAAGTATCCCCATTGATTTTCAACTCTGTTTCCTAAAATTTACTTGGGGATTACTATTGTCTTGTACTGACTGCAGCTTTCTCTAAGTGCCCGTGTTGGCATTACTGCTCTTTCTCACTGTTATTTGCCCTCTGTGGAAGGCTCAGCCCTGAATGCTGAGGGTCAGGAACTTGTGTGTCTTTCACTGGCTAAAAAGAGCCACGGGACACCTTACAGGGGTGCCCAATTATCCTGTATTATTCCGTGGAAACACTCTTCCTCCAGCCCTCGGAACTGCCCTTTGCCAATTGCTATCTCTCTTGGATGTGCAAGGATCTTTAGCACCCAAGTGCCAATTAAAAGTTCACTGAATCAACATGTGATATTTAATGGGATGTGATTCAGTCCTGCTATTTCAGGCATCTACTTTTAGGTGAGACAAAGTGGATCCTGAGCTTTGTTAAAGGTATTCAGCAGCTCTCACAAGAAGAGATCCAGAATAGGTGGTTAATTTGTAGTTGCCTGCATTAGTCAGGTGAATTCCACCTGGAGTTGAGCAAGTATAAACACAAACCTTCTATGTCAGGGGGTGTCTGTACCTGAATAAATAATGAATGGGAACTCTTCTGAGAGTGCTGGGGGTTGTTGTACTCGTGAATGAGAAAATCTGTTCTAGGTTGCTGCTTTACCTGCTTGGTTTCTTTCTGTTTATCCAGATAGTTCTGCACTGTGAATCCTCTGTGAACCTGCCCTTGTCTGTTCTGCTGGAAAAGTACTGCGAAGCTTTGTCAGCCCGCACCAATGTCACAGGTATTTATTCCTCCGTTTCTTGGTGGCTTCTCGTTACTGGAGGATCCATTTTCAAAGTGTCCTTGCTCCAGGAACATCTTTTCCTGCTGAGATAAACAGAGTGTCTCCAGCCTTGGCTTTTGCTTGGTGACAGTGTGCAGTGGTATGACAAGGACAGAGGACTTGGAAGTTTACACACCTAGAGAGAGCTTCAGGGGAACTAATGACAGCCTGCTCTCATAGTTTAATCTGTTGGATTTGCTGTATTTACTGACTGATATGATAGTTGAAGATTAGTACAGTTGACGTGTCTTATCCATTTATCCAGACCAGTTTTTAGAAGCAGGGCAAAGCACTTGACTCTTGGCTAAAATACACCAGCACAAAAGGGATTCTTTAAGAGATGTGAAACTGGATCCAGCTTTGCTTCAGAAGTGGAAGAAGCACACTCAGAGCCACTCCTCTTCAGCATTATTTGGGGGGTGTTTGCTGCAATGAGTGGTGCTTCTGGGGGAAAAATTAAATTTCTTCCCTTCCTCCTCATTTTTTTTCCCCTGGTGAATCTTCATGAAGGGAGGAGTTTAAAATATAATGCAGGTATTATCATTCAGGCAGTTCTCCAGCCCTGGGAAATGGCAAAGGAAACGAAGCTCAGGGAATTAAAAATCTTTCTGTAAAGTATGTCGGATCAAGGGTGTTTTAATCTGACTTTATCAATTCCTTAAGGACAGTAAGCTGATCTAGATATCAGACTGAAGTGTGAAAGTTGTGGTGCCTTAACTGCCTCTCAATTTGCATATAAATGGGTGTGTTGACCTGGATTATGAATCTGGCCCAAGCTCTGCCCCTTGTGCCATTGTGTTCCAGGGAGCAGCTCTGCCTCGTGTAGTAGATTTGTTTATATCAATTTCGTAACCATCTATTCCATTCTGAAGCTGGGAACAAAGGGAAGATAAATGAGGTTCTATACTTGGACCTTTCCTTTAGGTGTTCTTTGCCTTTTGAATGTGTTTGTAAATATTACCGTAAAACTTGCCATTTATTCATGAAGTGTTTTTCTTTGTGCAAAGCTTCTATTTTAGAAAAAAAAAAACAAACACAAAACAAATTTCACACCAGGCTGTCTTAGAAGTCAGCAAACAATTTCTTTTTCAGTTGTTGACAAAATATCATTTTCTGGGCTGTTTACATGATGCATGAACACAGGGCATCTTCTCCAGTGGAGTGTGGCTACTGGAACAGAATTTTAATGGGAAAAGGGAAGGCAGAAGCCACAGAAGCCTCTCTTCTATTCCACTATCGTTGTAAGGTATCACTGATAAGAGGTAAAGCAACACTCTGAAGTTGATTTTTATAGAGTCAGTCCAACCTGCAGCTTTTTTAGAACAAACCTTCCTAAGATACTTCAAAATCCTGTAAACCTGTACTGTGCTTTGAGAGTGGGTTTATACACATAATAAACCCCAAATATAGTAAACCCCAAATCTGCTTCATGGCCAGCCTCAGGCATAAGCATGAGGTGAACTTTGGGACATCCTAGGGACAAAAATTCACTTTTTTGCTTAGCACAGACCAATGTTCTTTTCTCAGTGTGGTGGATCACCAACAAGAACATGGTGATTCTAACCCTTACATGTTGGTTTTGTGCTCCATGAACGTTGGAACTTCCGAACAGTCTGGACTATTCAGCTATGAGCCTTCTCATTAAAAACGGAGGTCTGCAATATAATCATCACCTCTTCATGGTCAGTAAAGCTCTGGTTGGTACAGTTAAAGACCAAAGCACGATTTCATCCTAAATTAAAACCTAAAATGGAGAAGAAATTAAATGCTTTTTCTTTATTGAGATCCAAGGATAATGAGTTCCTGTGACTAAGTCTGCTCTTATATTTCAATGTCCCAAATGAGGTGAGCTGTGTTGCATCCCTCATTTTGAACCCTGGTAATGACAAGGTTGTGTCACACGGGGACATTGGTGTCATTCAGCAGCGTGGATGGAGAGAACCAGACCACAGAGCCTGCAGTGTCTGAGTCTTTGGCTGCTGTTCTTGGACACAGTGCAGATACCATATTTTAAAAGGGAAAAAAAAATCCGGAAAAGAAACCCAAGGAGAGCCATATTGAACAATTTTTATTTAGCTGGGAGAACAGTAAACATTAAGCTTTGTAATTCGTTATCTTCCCTGTTTCCTTTCCAGAAGATGCTGTTAATTAGTCCAATATGTTAATTTCCTCCTCTTATAATTACTAATTTCACCCCCCAAATATGTTCACACTAAGTATCCCAAACAGATGGCATAAAATGCTTTTGAGAATGTAATGCATGGGTAATTTCACAGAATGGCTGAGGGAATAACATTGTAAATTCATTCTGAAGCAATTTAAATCAAGAAATAATTTTTCAGAGTTGGAAGGCAGCATAACTCATTCTCTCTTTTGGGCACCATTTCCTTGAAAAATCCCTGGATGGCACCTTCCGGATTGCTTGGATTCAGTTCCTGAGCTTGATGGTGTTGTCGATGAGTGGCTTAGGTTGTTAAAGAATCACCATCAAGGCTACTAGCAGAAGTATATTCAGCCTGAATTTGTAAAAGTGGGAGTTAGCAAAGTTCAGCATCAAGGTCCACTCCATCACTTTTTACATGGATGAAACACACAAAGGAAAATCAAGTTAGGATTGAGATAGAATTATTTAAACAGAGATGAAAAATGCAAAAGGGTAAGAGGCACCCTGTCGCTGTTGGGGTGGTCATGACACACATGGACAGTGCCTCGGACAAAGTGCAAAAAGCCCTTTATTAAACAAAGCAGCCTCTTTTATACACCTTTTGTATGTTATCATTCGTGTTACAGAGTCACTGGCTGCTACACTACTACAATAGACTTACTGGCTACTGTTAACTAAAACATATAGTCATTGGCTACCATGGCATAAGTGTTCAAGCATTCAGGAAAATAACAGGTTGTTGGGGTTTTAGGAACTCTCCTGGATTTTGGGGTTTTTTTTTTCTGTTAAAGGAATTTTCCCCATACATGTTGCTAGGGGGACAAATGGCTGGGTACTTCAGAAAAACAAAAGAGCTGGCTACTCTTTTGTTTCACCTGGGTGTGTGGGCAGTCGGTCTCAGCATTTGGACAGAGAGGGAGGCTGCTTTCTTCGGCTGCTTGTCCTTCTGCTGGAGAAGCCCCGGGATCCCCAGCCCGCCTTCCCTGCCCCGCTGGGAGCCGGGCTGTGGCCGCCCTGCCCCGCTGTTGCTTCGAGCCTTCGCTGCGTTGTAGCCCTGCTCGCCCTGCCTGCCCAGACCTCCGGGGGGTTCCCCGTTTGGATACATTGCATCTGCCATCTGGGATTTGTGCTCGTCCCTGCTGTTCCAACCTGCCGTTCCAGCCTGCTGTTCCCGAGGGTCCGGCCGGACACCGGGATCGGCTGCCCAGGGGTTTGTGAAGCCTTTGTCCCATCCCTTCCCGGGATCCCAGGGCACCGGTGCCGCGTGCTCCCCGAGCTCGCTCCGGAGCGCCCCCTGCAGCCGCGGGGGAACCATCGCACCTGCCCTGCTCACCGGGAGCCGCCAGCGCCCCTGCCGGCTGCGAGCGGAACTGCACCCGAGGGGAAAGGGCCTGACAGCCGAGAAGGCTGGCACTGGGTTTGTGATTGTTTGCTGTTACTGCCATAGTTATTGCTGCTTGTTTGACTGGTTATACACATATAGATATATAATAGTAAAGAACTGTTATTCCTATTTTCCACATCTTTGCCTAAAAACCCCTTGATTTCAAAGTTATAATAACTCGGAGGGAAGGGGGTTGCATCTGCCATTCCAAGGGAGGCTTCTGCCTTCCTTAGCAGACACCTGTCTGTCAAACCAAGACACAGGTGCAGATATGTTGCTGATTTTCTCCTTCTGTTGTTTAACTTTCATGCTTCTGTTGATACTACATTCTCATGGGCAAAAGCTAACTGCTTTTATTTTCACGGGATTTTCTCACGAATAGAAGTTAACCATGTCCAAATTAGAGTCTGTGAAGCCTCCAGACCTGCTGTCAACAGCACCCTTCTGCTGAGTCACGAGGGTCAGAGTAGACCCCCTCTTGCTTGTTAAACTCTTGATAGGTCTTAGGTGCAGCTCAGTCCAATCTTAGTCCCAGACCAGGTCAATGTTTTTTATCTAAAGGATTACACATATAATTAATTAGCATCACCTGAAGCACCACCATCAAACATATCAGTAAAAGGGGATCTCAATAAGATGCTGTAAAAACACCAATTCAGCACAGATGGAATTTTTACACGGCTTCTGAACCAGCAGCAGTGTGAGGTTTGTTCACAGCTTTTAGGTGGATCACAAGATTTTTAGCAGCTCTTAATCACTGACTAATTCAACATTTACAGAGGGAGTTAATAGAATTTATTACAACTGCAGTAGTCAGTCACAGAGCCAAGATGGCAACATTGCTGTAGGTATCTAACTTTCCATCCTGGCCACAATCTGGGCAGGTAATTACTGGAATTTTAAAAATTCCAGTAACAATGGAAGGTAAGGAATCTCCCAAGGCTGTCAGGGAACGACTGAATATTCCCACTGTCATTCCTCACGCAACATGGTCACTGCTCCCACCTTGGCCACACCAAAGTCCTTGGTAAAGGTCAAGGGACACTTCATCACCAAACTCATTTCACAAAGGCCACAGCCTAGCAGGAATTCCCAGGATCATAGAGCAATCCAGAGGAGAGCTGGGGAATGGGGGAAATGCACCAGTCCAGATGGGGATGTGTGTTTGTAAACTTGAAGGAAAACTGTGTTTAATTATTACTTTGCCTTTGCATATAAGAGGAATTGGTTGAAATATCAGATTATTTTTTTTTAGGTGACTCAGCTAAAGATGTTTCTGATGTTGTAATCTCCTGGTCTGGTTTGACTAGAATTACAGTGATATCCAGGATGAGCAGGTGGCTGTAAGTCTATATATCTGTATGATACAGGCACTGAGTTATAGCTTGAATTTTTATAGGAACTTAAGAGACCAGGGGTCCTCAGTTCATGCTGATATTCCGTGTGTTTTTGCATTATTCCCTTCACATCCCTTGACTTTCCCATCTTAACGTGTTTCCACAAGAGACTGCAAGTCTCGGGTTACATCTGATCCTACTTAATTTTGATCTGCATGGAAATCTTTTGATCCCCCTATTTGTTCCATTGACACATTTGACCACACAATCTTTAAGATCTTCTCAAAAGGTCTGAAAACAGGAATGTTGTCCAAAAAAGTAGACCAGCATGTGACTGGCCAATGCTACTGTGCTGTATCAGTAAAAGAATTACATTCTCTGATTTTCTTCCTTCTCCCCCTTCAGTCACTTTGAAGGTTGCAGTTTGCATTTATGGTGTTTAGGTGTATGCAGACAATCCACTAAAGGAGGGGCAGTAAATTAGATTTTGTGCATTTCATTTCCAGAAGTCCTGGGATGCACTGAAAGGAAAAATGATTTGTTTGTCCTGGTGACTGGATCCTCTTGAGGTGGGGCTTGGTTCCCTGACCTCATTCTGGTCACTCTGTAGTGAAAGGCTGTTGTCTCACAGAAATGGTGTAAACATCCTGATTCTAAGTGGTGCAGGATTGCACCTGCACAAATTCAGGGTTACACTACTGCTGTGTTGTTTCCTCAAGTCTCTGGGGAAGCTGTGGTTTAAGGAAGTGTTGGTGGGTGTGGGAGGAATGTACCCAGGGATGGATCCACAAGTTATCAAAGATGCTCATCAAGTCTCCAGCTAACCTGGAGATTGCCATCATTTTCCCAGTTGCTGGGACAGTGTTTTATACTAGAGGCTCCTCCAGCACTTACAGAAGCACAAAACTGAGAATGTATAAATAGTGTTCCTCTTGGTTGACTTGTTAGTTTGAAATAATCAATTTCAATCATTCTTGAGTCAATCATTCTTGAATCAATCATTCTTGAATCAATCATCCTTTTAGTGGATGAAAGTTTTATGACACACAAGCGTATTTGATACCTTGCTTTCCATCCTGAACTACGAAGGTGAGGCCCTCTCTGCTCCAGGGCTTATTTATACATCACACTGTTCTGTACATCACACTATTTGTTTCTTGGAAACAGAAGTCTGGCATCATTACACCCCTAAATATCCCTCCAGAGTAATGGCATGGCAGCCGTTCTCGCTGCTTCCCTTCTGCTTTTCCCAGCAGGTCACATCAATGAGCAGTCCCATTTAGAATGAGACTTGGATGAGCTATTTATTTTCACATATGCTTTCACTCCCTTGGCGTCAGCCTGCTGGCTGCGGCTCCCCACGCTGCTCCTGCAGCTGCCTGGGGGACAGGATCACATCCACAGCACCCAGTCACTGCTCCCAGGCATAAAGATAACCTCAGACATCAGTGTTTGCATGGTCACCACTCGAGCTGGACACCAGCAACCTTCCCAGCACTTCCTATTTTCAGAGGTTGCAACAGCACTATTTAAATAGAGGTGATGATGTTGGTTTACTTTCCCACTGCCCCAAATGACATACCAGGCAGTCTGGCTCTGCTTGCTTGTGCTTCCCAAAATAAAGCTGACAATGCTGGGTGTTGTTGAACAATTTGTATTATTGCCCTTATAATTTAAAAAGTTGCATTTTTTCAAGTCTGGTGTCCTTCCAAACTGAGGGTATGGAAATCCCTCGTGTATTAGGAAACTGTAGACATCCCAGCAAGTTCTGTGGTCCACTAGAGAGGATTATTAGAGTAATAGAACAACTTAATAATGCCAGGGTTGTGGGTTTGATCCCTGTATGGGCCATTCACTAGAGAGTTGGACTCGATGATCCTTGTGGGTCCCTACCAAATCAAATTATTTTGTGATTTAGGTTGGAAAAGGCCCTTAGTATCATCCAGTCCAACCATTAAGATAACACCTCCAGGTGTACCACCAAACCGTGTTCCTAAGCACCACATCTATTTCTACATTTGCTGCAGAAACAAAGTATTTATGAGGAATTTGGGGTATGGGGGTTTATTTTTTTGGTAAATGATTTCTGGATGAGATAGATGAACATATCTAAAGGTTATCCCCATTTATTCTAGGTGTCCCGAGGCTGACAAGTTCTTCCAAATTTGCAACAACAAATCTTTAAGCTGTGTAAAGGAGGCTGTAAAATGCTCAGCATGAAACATGCTTCAGTAAGAAGTTGCTCCAGTGTCTTGATCCCATGGAAAGATGCTTTTGCAGAATCTCAGTAAAGCACCAAAGGAAGTAATCTGCCCTCACATTTTACGTTATACAGGAATGTAAAGACTCTGGGAACACACTGCTGAGATTTCTTTCATATTTCAGAAGAGTGGCACACCTCAGTCGTGGCTGTCATTTCTGCCTGGTGCGTTCCTAGCAGACCCTCAGTAGTGACTGATACAATGCCCCACTCCATCAAATACACTTAAATCCTTGAATTTATACAGTTGGTACAACAAACACCATTTGCTGAATGTGGTTTCTAAATTAGATACCATTTTTTCCACACTTGAAAGATGATAATACACGCTGTAGAAGCTCTCATTTTGTCGAGTTCCACAGAACAGATCGAGTGCCTTTTCTCTTCACACAGAATCATGTCAGTGTGTCTGCTCCTAAATGAAAACACCCCCTGTCCTTTAAATCAGCATTTCTCTCTGGTTTTGGGGGATGATGAGCCCTCCAAGCATTGAAATAATGCTGTGGGCAATCTAAGAGTAAACCCACGAGTGGTACTACAGACCACACTGTTCTGAAGGATGGGTGGTTCAAGAGGATGTCCAGCACCTACAGTGGTGCAGGATAACTGTTATCAGGAAATGGGAGAAATTGGGTAAAATAGGCAGTTTTTTTGTTGTTTCTGATTTCAGTAAAATGCCCAAGAGCTCATGAACCCGTGGCTGAGTTGACTCTCCAGGTCAGGAATGAGCATCTAGATGTGCTCTTGCTGACATGCAGTTGTGGTCTCGCCTTTGTCTCCCTGCTTTGGACAACATGGATGTTTCCATGCTTCTTTTGGAGGGGTGTCCTGAGCCACACTCAGAGCCAGATTCACCCCAGAGCCAGACCGAGGTGAGGCTGAGCTCCATCCATTTCTTTGTGAGGATGAACTCTGTGTGTCTTAGGCCTCTGTGTGTAAAATTGTACCTGGGGGTGCTGCCTTTCTTCACTAGCAACTAGTGACAGCAAAAAAAGAGGGTAACCTTCCACCATCTGTTCTTGGTGTGTTCAAGATGTGCCCAAAGCTGTTTGAGAAGCCAGCAGTGGCTGGTTTGAGGAAGAGAAGGTGAAAGGATGCTCCGTACTTGCAGGTGCTGTTCTGGCCTATCCTGGACCAGAATTTGAACACAAAACGGATCAGAGATTCAGCTTGAAGAAATCACCTGCTGTAAAGTTGGAGCTGACAGCTCATTGTTTGAGTTGCATCACTCAGTTGAACTTTTAGGAATAAACTCTGTTATGCAAGGAATTAATTGGCCTTGGCCTTCAACCCTGAGATGAGAACATCTTACTGTATAGTCACAGAACCACAGAACAACAGAATTGTCTGAGACCTTTAAAATCACTGAGTCCAGCCCTTAACCCAGCACTGCCCAGTCTACCACTAAACCCTGTCCCCAAGTGCCACATTTACACCTTTTAAATACCTCCAGGCTGGTGACTCAGCCACTTCCCTGGGCAGCCTATTGTCCCGTGTACACAAAAATAGTTAAGCACCAAAGCTTGTCAGAATGGAAAGCAACCTGTAAAGCTCCAGCTCTATACTGTTCAGCTTTCTTATTCCATTACCAAATAAGAACGATGAGGGTTGTTTTTTTTTTTTACCTCTGGGCATTCATCTTACTCGTTAAACTGTCAGAGGGTGGACACTGCTGTGTAAGAGATAGATAATGGAAAATGTTAACATGGTTTATGTAAGCCACTTGGACTTGAGCTCTTCAACCTTCGCCCTCTCTGCATCTTTATTTGTAGCAGATTCATTCTCTTTGTGGTGCTACTGCTGTGCATAAATGGTCAGACAAAAAGATTGTTTATGAATGCAGGTATTTCAAATTGCACATTCTAGTAGCTAAGAGGTGACACAAATGAGAAACAGATTCCTAAGGGTATGAAATGCTGGGTGGTGTCTCAGCTCCACTGATGTGGGACAGGAGTCTGATTTCAAGGCTCCCTCTTCACCCTCTGGACTCTCCACCTTGTGCAGATGTCCCTGGTACATCAGGCCAAGCATTCAGAAGCTGATCTCTTGCCTGCTGTTACTGTAAAATACACAGGGGGTTATTACCATGCCAGAGGAACCTGGTCCTGTTAAGGAAATCCTCTGGGATGAGCATGGAGGCTGGGAGAGTGTTCATTTATCTCTTGTCTCTGTGTTGTTCCCTAAATATCCACTGCTGGAGACTGGAAAATGCAGTAGGTAGACCCTCAGGCAGAACCAAAAAAGGCTGCTCTGGTATTTTTAAACAAGCCTATTTTTCTTACTTATTGAGTTTAGCGGCAGCCTAAGGCCCGCTCAGCTGTAGATGCCTACTTTGCAATATCCAGAGTTACAGGAAATTAATCATTCCCCTAAGAATCTGCTCTTTCTTTGAAAGTATCCCTGAGGTAATTCCACAGCAGGTGGGAGACTGTCACTCCCTGCCTTCTGTGCAAATAAAAGGGAAACAGTTAATATCAGAAGCGAGATGTATTTGCAATTTAGCCATTAATCTGTTCAAGGAGAGTGCTGGCGAGTTCAGCCCTGTGAGCGCGGGTGTGAAATCTTTAGATGAATCCTCAGTGTGCAGCCACACCTCAGTGGGCATCAGGTGTTTGAAATTGGTATCAGCTAAACACAAGACTTCTGACTGAGGTGGGTGGCTTCTTATCTGAGCAATTACTTGTGGGTCGTTAAATATACCTATACCTATATATGTATAAAAATATACACATACAAATATATATTGATAGCTGATTATTTTAGAAGTCAAGAGTGTCCTTATGCTGAAACTGTCCTTCCAGTAACCACTGGGTAAACATCCTAGTTCTAGGATTTAGGAGTATCATTGGTATTTTTTGCTGTCTTCTCTCCAGAAAAATATATCTGTTCTCTTGTTCTAGTTAATTTAAAACTTAGCACAGATCTCCATTTTCTTCATGGATAAATAAACTCAATTTACGCATTTATTTATGCAGGATGCTCATCAATATTTTTTCCCCTGTCATTCCTAGAGGTTTTAAAAGTCTTGAGTTTTAGAGGAGGGAAATGCTGTTTTAATGCCACAGTTGCCACCTAAAGTGCTTGTCACTTCTGCTTGGGTGAGTGCCCAGTTCACTCAGATGTGGCTGGAGTTCTCTCACATTATTTTGATGGATTACTCTTCTTCTTTTGCTGAATTTCTTAAGAAACCTTCTCACATCCAAACATAAAATTCTTATTAGCAGAAAAAATACAGTTTTTTAGGTTGCTATAAAATAGCTTGTTGTGCTACGAATCTTTGAGACAAGTGAGACAGAAATTCACCCAGCAGATGTACTTTTTACAAAAGCAATTATTTTTTACAAGATGACAATGAAAACTAATGTAGCTATGCATGTTAATAAATTTTTGGCTATTATTTCCCCAACCTGAAGGATAAGATTTTATGACCATTTTCAACAGGGAAGACAGAGAGCTCAGGGGCAGCAGTGGACACGTGCACAATAAAAATTGTTACGTCTTCTATTTTTCTGTTACAATCATCAGGATTTTATCAACATCCACAAGACTGCAATAAACGTGTCTGTTTGATTGGGAAAACACACAGTAAAGGAAAAATCTATGCAGCATTACATGGTATCTGTTACCTTGTTTTTCTGCAGTCCCATAGTCCACAGACAGAACAAGCAAAGAATACTCGATTTTTGATCTGCATTGCAGATTTCAGAGCACTTTGTAACTCTTTATCTCATTCCAGGAGGCCTGACTGGAGTGGGTTATTTTAAGTCAACAATTTTGCAGTTACTTCTTGCTTCCAGTGTTACAACAAACAGAAATACTTTGTTCTGGTTAACTTTCCATACTTTAAGATTTTGAAAACACGTAGCCAAAGCAGAATCAATGGAAGCTGAGGGGTGTATATTTTTATTTCTGTTCTATGTGTGGTGAAAGATAAAAATGAAATGATTTGCCAGGAATTCAAAGCCAATCACCAGAGGACTATCAGAACTTGAGGCGTTCCCGCTCTGCAGGCTGCCTGCAGTACTCGGTTGGGACTGAACCCAGAGCAATTAAAAGCAAGCAGCTGACATTTTTGCATTGCAAAAGTTTTAAATAGTCCGTTGTAGCCTGGCAAGCCCACACCCAACCTGAGAGCTTTCTAATTGATTGGTGCAACTGTTCTTGCTTTTAGCTGCATCTCTTAAGTGTTGGTATCTTCACTAGATCTTCCTCAGAAATGCTGAAGGCCCTAAAGGTGAAGCTCATAGTTATAACTCCACGCTAAAAGAATGGATTCCATTTGAATTTTTGGTGGCTGGTGTGAAATTCCAGGGAATAGAAGTAATGGTTCTGGAAAAGGGAGTGCTGAGGTGTTCACAGAGAATAATTCAGTGACTGTTGGAAGCTCAGGTAAGGGCAATGGAGATAATTTGCCCAACATCCCAGCATTAGCTGGAGCTGGATTTGAAATTCCTGTCTCTCTCCCATGCTCTAATAACCACTCTCTTCCTCTATGAAATGTGTCACATATTTTGATGTGGAGAAAATAGGATATAAAATGTTACAACACTGACAGTGCCTGCCTTGTTTTGTGCTGTAGAAACACCTTTATGCCCTACAAAAGATGGTATTTAAAGGTTTTTATGGAGCAAGGGTGAGGTGATCAGCGTTATAAAAATATCTGTCCTCTTTGTCTGTGCCATGGATACAGCTGGTTATTGATACAGAAATGTTAATGGTGGATGCTCTGGATTGCCCTGGCTGCGGGTGTGGTTAGTGGGTAAATATATTTGCTTATTAATGGTCAAGGTGGGCAAGGCTGTCACGGGAGAGAATAAGGATGTGGGCAAGGCTAAAGTCTTATATGAGCATGTCCAGCCTTTGATCTGAGCAGTAGCTGGAAAGTCTCAAACACGTGATTAAACCTGACAAGGAAAACTGAAACCCAGTCCAAGTGAGTTAAAGAAAGTTGTTGAGTCACTTGGGTCCTGGCAGACCCCACTGAACTGTTGCAGAATATTCTGGCACAGAGCCTAGGAGGGAGTCAGCTGTGGGCTTTACCTCAAAGAGAATTTGCCCAAACACCTCAGCACACACAATTGCAGGGTTTAATGTGTGACAGAAGTGCTGCTAACCTTGTTACCATGACAGCCTTTGGTCTCTCCAGCACTTCTCTTCCCGGAATCTCTCAGGGTGTCCGTGAATAAGCAGCAGAAGTGCTTCATTCCGAAGCTCCTTTTTTTATTCCTCCTCGTGTTAGTGCAGTTTGAGTCAGTGTTTTTCTTCACCTTCTATACCCTATTCCTGAGACAGTAAAGATTCAGTGCTCATTTGGAATTTTCACTGGATAGGGAGGGGCTGAGCAGCTGGGGGACAGATGAGTGTGTGTCTTTCTCCTCCAGGCTTTTCTCTACTCTCTCCACTTTTCTCCTGCTCCTTCCCAAACTCCTGAGATAAGAGACATCCATCTCTCACTCCATCCTCCTCTTTGGACCCTCAGGTCCTCCTATACATCTTGTTCAGATTTCTAGACGTTCCCACCAGTCCTTATTCATTTTACAGAGCCTGCTGGGCTGTTAGAAAGATGGGGGTGGTGGAGATGAGGAGGAGCAGGATCTAGAGCTGGACATTGCTCTGAAGATCAGGGAATGGATGGGCATCTGGGACTTTTTAAGGTTTTCTTCTCCTGCTGCCATTTCTGCACAAGCTCAGTGGTTTAAGACTTAATGGAGAAGCAGCTGCCGTGGGATATTCCAACGAAAGTTTTCTTTCAGTTGTCCTAATGCACTGAGGGATTCCCAAGCACTAAATACAAGTACAGCCAGAGCGTTTGCTGCTCCTTTCTTTAGGAATTTCCAGCACAAATTCTTAGGGCAATGATAATATAAAATTACCCATAGGCAAAAAAAAAATTAAAAAAAAAAAATTCTACTTAAAATCTTAATACTTCTGGCTGCTAGTAGTTGTCTATGTGAGAGTAAACCAACTTTTACCTTTAGGAAACTCCAAATCATACAGATTTAGGAATGTGTTTCATTTTCAACAATTACTGCTAGAGATTAAAAAAAAAAATCTTGATTTCTGTAAGTTTAAATGTTTTCCTTTAACAAGGTAAAAATTTTTACATGCCTGGAAAATCCATCTATGCAAAAAAAATCATACTAAATACATAAATGAAAAAATGGCCTTAAAATAATTTTTTTTACATTGTTTCTAATCAGAAAATTATTAGAAAATGATTAGAAAGTTAAAGGCTTGTCTGAGTAAATTCAGGCATTTCCACACTTTAAAATAATGAGGATAAAGCTCACTCTCCACTGTGGATGCCAAAAATTAGGAGAGAATAATTCTACCCCTCTTTTTTATTGTCCTCTTCTCTGCTTACGTCCATTTTAGTGCAATTAAGGTATTATCAACATTTCGTAGCCCTCGGCTTGCATTTTTGTGTGTTGTTCTCATAAACTGAATATTAAGTATCCAGGGAAAATGCTGCTCTGAACAACAGGGGTTCAATTAGGGAAAGCAGCAAATGCATTTCTAAGAATGATCCTAAAATTATGGGAATCATTTGAGTGGAAAAGGCCTTTACAATCATCAAATCCAGCCATAAATCCAGTACTGCCAAGCCCAGCACTCAACCACGTCCCCAAGTGCCACATCTACAGAATGACTCCACCTCTTCCCTGGGAAGCCTGTCCCAATGCTTGCAACCCTTTGGATGAGGAATTTTTTCCTAATATCCAATCTAAACCTCCGCTGGTGCAGCCTGAGGCCGTTTCCTCTTGTCCTATCACTTGCTACTTGGCATGCAACATTTATTTTCCATTGCTGTGGGCTTCTGCTTCCACAATTTGTGTGCCACTGAAGACCATTTTTGGTGATTCATAATGAAGGAATCTACTTCAACGCTGAAAAGACCAGTTTTTGTGTCATCAGCACGCTTTGGTGTAGATGATGTAGTTCAGAAACATAAAGGAAGGGGCTGTTCAGACTTTTGGCTCCTGAGAACTGGAATGGTTGTTAAAGTGCAGAATTCTTTGAAAACATTTCAAAAACCATTTTGTCAGGAGTGAGAGGGACAATTTGAGTCAGGTGCTAAAGCCACGGAGGGCTGGTTGTGTTGCTGCAGCTGGGAGAGGAGGACACCTCATGTCCAAAGGCAAGGGAACAGCCTGTAGGCAATGGAGCAAGGATGAAAACGATGCAGAGTCTGTTTCTGGCCTGTTCATGCTTCAATTTAAATATTTTGTCTACCTGCAGAGGGCCAGGTGACCCAAATGTCTGGCTGTCTCTTAAGCAGCCACTGGTCTTTACTGATTTACAGTCAGTATACAGAAACAGGCATCTCCAGAGGGATGGCTCCTGTTAGGAGCAAATCACAGGATAAAATAAATTCATTCATGAAGGCATTTGTATTCCTTGCTGGAAGGTTACCAGCTCTTCTTGGAAATCTTAATTTTCTATACCTGGTTCTCTGCAAATCCATGTAAACTCTGCACTCATAGACTCCCAGCTGCTTTCTATTTTAATAGAAATAGTTTTTCCTTTGTTTTTACTATTTCAGTCCATTAATGAAAGCTTTTAGGAGACCAATGAGTTCTCATTTCCTGGGGCACTTCTAATCTCAGAGATGGAAACTCCAAATCTGTCTCATGGTTATAAATCATACTTTTATTGTTAGGATTCATTTTCTCATTAGGATAGGATCTAGAAGCTAAACCAGATCAGCAAATCTCTTGGGATAAACACTGCAGGTCTCAACATTATCAGAATGGAGGAGAATTTATCCTTTAAACAGTAACAGTTTATAGTTGCTCATTTGCCTCCTTCCTTCCCTTTGTATTTATTCTGGAAAGGATGTGCTTTAATGAGATTTTTCTTCTCTTAACTGCTGCTCTTAAAACTACATCAGTCCCAAACTGATGGGCTGGATTAACAGTACACGTGTAAATGCTGAAAAAGTAAAATCTCTTTGCTATGCAAGTGGAAGAGACTCAGCAGAAAATCCCCAAACTCAACACTTTGCAGTAGCTGGGTATTTCTTGAGTGCTTTGTAGGAACCTGGCGATGTTTAGTTCTTAGTCCTGAGCAGTTCAGCTCCCACTGGGTCCAAAAAATGGGGCAGAATGGGTTGTTCCAGTGGTTGGTTGTTACAGCCTCCCACATGCTTGAACACAGACCATGCATTTGTGAAGTCAGCAGGTGCAGTTATAAGACACAGCTGGTTATTTCTAATTATTTCTTCATTTCCTCTTAGTTGGTCCTGTTGGTTGGTAAAAACAAATTGTAGAGTCCTAGAATGGTCTGGGTTGGAAGGGATCTTAAAGACAATTTAGTTCTCCCCCTGCCATGGACAGGGATAACTTCCACTGTCCCAGGCTGCTCCAAGCCCTGTCCAACCTGGCCTTGGGCACTACCAGGGATCCAGGGGCAGCCACAGCTGCTCTGGACAACCTGTGCCAGGACCACACCACCCTCACAAGGAAGAATTTCTTCCTAATACCCAATCTAAACCTTCTCTCTGCCAGTTTGAAGCCATTCCCCTGTTTCCTGTCACTCCAGGCCCTTGTAAATCATCTCCCTCCATCTTTCTTGTCAGCTGCTTCAGTTACTGCAAGGCCACCGTTGGGTCACCCTGAAGCTTCTCTTTTCCAGGCTGAACAATCCCAGTTCCCTCAGCCTTTCCTCCCAGCAGAGCTGCTCCATCCCTCTGATCATCCTGGTGCCTCCTCTGGCCTCTCTCCAGCAGCTCCATGTCCTTCCTGTGCTGGGGACCCCAGAGCTAGATACAGGACACCATGGGTAGGAACAGGATTCCTGCACAGACACCATAAAGATCATCACGGAAAATTGTACAAATAAAAGGAAAGCCAAAGCAAAGCCTCAGTGGAAGCGTTCAGCTCTGCACAAACTGAGGCTGTTTTTGCAGGAAAGACCTTCCAGGCCTGATTTCAGTTTTATTTTCCCTACAGATGGAATTCCTGTCCCTCAGTTCAGACATTTATAGCACAGACATGTCCCAGGGAGCAGGTCAGCCCAGGTTGTCTTTATTGTTAATGGCAAGAGAGAGACACTTTTAGAAGACAATTTATCTGATCCAATTTAAGTGTCTTCTTTATGGTGACAGAAATCATCCCAGAGAGTCCACTGACTTCACTGAGTGGATCCCCCTTGACTTTTAAGGGAACCTAGAGAGTTCTGTGCCCCTGACAGCTCCTCTGCAGACCATAAATGATCCCAGCCACATCAGCTGCAACTCAGAGGAGTGCTGGCAGGAGCAATGGCCATCTATCAATTTTTTATGGACTGTTTGGTTTATATTTTCTGCAGGTTTTGCCTCCAGCAAAGACTTTTAGGGAACATAATCCATAAAAACCAGTGTAATTCTTCTGAAGAGGGGCAGTGTTTTCTTCTAAAAACCATAAATTTCTTCTTATTCTCAGAAGTTTCTTATAAGGACATGATCATTTTTCATCTGAAGAGGGTAAATTGGGCTGCTCTTCCATCTCCATAAAATAATCAATTATTTCAAATGAAACCATGGCTTCCATGGTGTGGGGGAACACTCAGTTATTGAGTTCTGTGGAGAGTGGAATTTTAATGTTAAACTCACAGGACTGTGTTGGAGGAATAACCTTTGCTCATAATCACAGAGTGGGTTGCAAGGAACCATAGAGTTCATTTAGTTCCAATGCCATAATAATAATAATAATGTATATAAATAAATCAAATATATAAATAAACCAAAATATATAAAATAAGAAATAGAGATGGAAAAGGAATTCAGCTTAAAAAAGTTAAATAGACATAATGTAGACAACCACAGTTAAGTCAGACACCTCAGGCTCCACTTGTAGGAAATTGCAAATGTTGGATCAGGTCTCCAACAGGTCCAACCTGCCCTTGAACACTTACCAACATCTAAAAGTTAGGGATCCCAAGTATTTATTTCATTTGGGAAGCTGCAGATTTCAAAAAAATCTAGGAAACTGATGTAAATTCCTGCTCAAAATTTTACACCTTTGTTCTTCTGTCTACATTTTCTGTCACCTGGCAAACTAAAAATCCAGTACAATTCAGACTAAATAATTAAGGTGTAATTTAAATGACCCCTAGGATGTTTCAGCCCAACTCTAGCTAATTTTATATTCAAAGACAGAAGCGGAGTCACAGAGGCCAAGAAAATCCATTTGTCCATTATCACTGGTATTTTTTCTATCTGTGTTAGACTATCTCAAAGGATTTGGGATAAAATGACCACAGCCAGGGCTCTTTGTTCAAAGCTACTTCTAATTCATGGAAAATAAAGTATTTTCTGCCATGCCTGATGGGCTGGCTGGCTTATATCTATCTCACTTGGAATTAAAGATACTCAGAGTAACTCAGAGAAGCCATACCAGGATAATGGCAAAGTCCACATCCCTCCCTAGCTGGTAGTGACAAAATGGATTTTGATTCAGGATGTACCGGAGAGTTTGGTGAGCTGTGACTGACAGAGGTGAAGGGAAAAACTGAGTGAAACAGGGCTCTCCAGCTGGCTTTGCTTCATCAGAGAGGAAAGTTCATCCCAAATTGTTGTTCTGGGGTAATCAAAGCTACTTGTCTTTTATTTGGGTACTCGATGTGGCCTTAAGAAAATACAGAAAAAATCGTTCTGTTTCCACAAAACAATTTAGGTTTAACTAACTGAGCCCTTTTAATCAAAAAGAAGCAGGGGAAAAGGAAACAGTGAGAAATTTTCATTTGGCAGTAGTCTGCAGGTACTCACAGCAGTGTGGACAAAACATCCCTCTTCCCACACAGGAATGGAAAACCTTAAACAATCTCCTCTTTCCACAGGAGCAGCACTAATATGGAAAGGGTAAAGATGATTGATCCATCAAGAGCAAATTGAACCAGCCCAGGAAATTGGTATTGAGGTGGGATATAAGTTAGAAATGAGCTGGCAGAGGGCTGAAATCACACTTAGTTGAAAAAGGAATTGAGTTGTGCAGTGATTTCAGAGTGAAACGATGCGGCGTGGGGAGGAATGGGGGATGAAGGCAAACACTGCTGGCCATCTTAAACCCATAATATCTTGTGCAGTTGATAAACTGGTGTGGAAAAGGAAATTTTCTCTTCAGGGAAATTCATCTCTTACTGTAGCAACACTTTTTGCTGCCACAGACAGGGCAGTAAAATGCGTTTTTTTCCACATGTGGATCTCCGGATGAACCAGTGAGCTCCTCCTGTTTTGACAGCTGCTGTTTTTGCATGCAGGTAAGCACGAGCAGGTTTTCTTTTGCAGTGTTTCTGTACTCCGTCAGACGTTTCCTTTGGAGTAATAAAGAATTAGGAGAGCCCTCCAGTGGCCGAGGGGAAGGGCTGAGCTCTGGCAGAGAGCCAGACCAGCCCAGAAACCAGGGACAGAAATATCGGCCGCATATTCCAGAGGTAGGAACTTCCAGCCCTGTTAAGGATGACTTGTACCCTGCTTACATTAGACCTTTGATCCAGAGGAATTCCACAGCACTTGAAAAACTCTGTGAGTGAAATAATATGTGTGTATTCCTTCATTATTTCCATCTGAGAAAAAAAGGCTAGTTGCGTGAAGGGGATAAACTTGAGAGATAAAATAATAGCTTTTATATCTAATAGCTTTACAGGAATTGAAAATGAAAACAACTTGGTCCTCACAAAATTAATTTTTAGTATTCAGAATGCAATAGCTGCCAAAAAAAATCTCTTCAAAAGAAAATTAATAATTATTATTTCTTCATTTTGTAACCCGTGAAGGTAAAGCTGTGATGACCAGGTGCTTGTTGTGCAAAATATTGTTGTAAATGATGATTCTGATGATCTTATTAACTGGGAAAGGGAAGAAATGCTGAAAAATAACCTTTTCTCCCAGTCATTAATCATGGATTTTGACATCTGCTTATGATAACTGGCAGTTAGCAATGTCATGGATGGGCACTCTGAGGAGTGGTAAGAGATTTTGGAAGGTTAACGAGGAGATTTGAGTCCAGAAGAGAAGCAGCACTTGCTTAGCACTAAGATGTTGTTATCTTCCCTTTTCATTGAGTGTGAGAACGTGTGAGTGACAAAATGTTTAATCAGAATGTTACATGTTTTCCCCAGACTCATTCTTTAATATTCATTGGGGTGAGACGTGCAGTTTTCCAAATAAAAAACACATTAACACATCATGGGGAAAGAAACCCAGCTGTGCTGTCAAGCAGATTGGGAGTGCCACACTTCCCAGGATTAATTTGTTGCTGCACCTGTTATTAAAGTATCTATCCTATTATCATCTACTTGATGATATTTACCCATGTTTTACATCTACGCTGAAATAAATCTGTTTCAATGTTGGTGCTTATTTCAATTTTCAGCTGTTTTGCTTTGAATTCTTGTGGATTGATCCATGGCTTTTGTGAAAATCCACTGTAACCAATGCTGTTGCAAGCAGCTATAGATTGAGATCTGAGTATCCAAAGTCTTGATAAGAACAGAGAAAACTTGGGTTTTGAGGCTTTAAATTGTTTGCCAAGGTTTATACTTACTGTGAAAGTTCTTTCCCATAAAATGGACACAGACAATTTACATCTGGCTCAAAAGGGATGATTTAGAATAACAAGGTTCTGTAAGCTTTATACAGGGTCAGTAAAATTCAAAGGAAAGCACAGTGTTTGAACAAATATGTGTGCATTTCAAAGCAGCATTAAAGTCCTAGTTCTCAATTTCTTCCTGACATGTAAGTAAAACTCCAATACCCATCTCAGATACGTGATGTGTTGGCAGGTGAGAGCACTTTGCAAAGTACAGATGTATCTTGTGGTGAATAACATCCTACTAAGTATAATATCTAAGAGTTGTAAATTTGAAGGAGGTATTTGTCTCCAAATTAAATGAATCATCATTCTCTGAAAGTGGCCGTTTTCCTGGAGACTGTTAGAGAACCTGGTTTAGTCTAGACACCCAAATTTTAGGTGGCTGGAATTAGGTGAGATGAACCCCTCTGCCTCTGTGGACTTCTCAAATACCCTAAACTGTGCAAGACCTGAAGTACCTTGAGCTGCAGAATCAGAAATGCTGGCCCTGGTGGTAAAAACATCAAAGGGTAGTGAGCCAAGCTAGGGAGGAGATCTAGAGAGAGGTAGAGGGATTTTTTATCCCAGGAGGTATCCAAAATTATGTGAGGTCACTGATTCCAGACACAGGCATAAATTATTGCAACAGAATTATTGCTGACATCCACTCTGTTCTTCTGGGGCTGCAAATGTGTACGGTAGTGGTTTGAAAATCACAGATCAGGCATTCATTACATTCTTTTTCCTCAGTTATCATGGCCATAATAATATTATGATAATCCATTTTCATGCCTAATCATTCCAGCTGGTGTCTGGTGTGACTGGATCCTCCCCACTGTCTGTTGAAAATGATGTGTTTGAGAACCACTGTCTCAATTCTCAAAGTCAGTATTCTGCTCAGGATTCCTTCCGTTTAATTTCCAGGGCTTTTCTTTGGTGTTTGCTGAGTGTCCCGGAGTCCTTACAATAATCAGGTGGCTGGCAGAGAGATGCAAATCTATTATACAGTGTTTGTGTTGCATTGATTTCCTCTGGTAAATAATTACATTAAATCTAAGACATGGAATCTCTAAACATAATGCTGCTGGCATTGTGATAGTCCTGTCCTAACAGGACATTTTTCTTCTCATATTTTTTCCTGATGTGTTTAATTTCAAGTATTTTTGTTTGCTCTCCCATGAAATGATAGGCCCAAAGTCATGGGATTACAGTTACCAAACGCTCCAGGGAGATGAGGTGGGCCAGTGGGGAAGAGCTCAGCAAACAATTTGATCTTTGTTCTGGGCATCTGGAATGGGATTAATCTGATTAATGCAGACATTTACATCAATCCAAGTTGGTTTTCATCTTACAGACAGCAAAGGTCTACTCAGGGTATTGGTTAGAGCTGGGGACAAAATCAATCTCATCAGGTGAATCACATTACAAAAGTTTTTGGTTTTTTTCTGATGGCTGCAAACCTCATTTAATCAGCATCTCTGGAAACATTTGCTCTGGAGACACCATAAGAGATGTGATGTGTCCAAAATTTGTTTCCTCTCTGAAGATGTTATAAACATAACAGTTCAACCAAGGGAAAGAAAATTGTCACGAAAACTTCAGTCGCTCTACAAGGCTACTGCTTGTGCTACTCTTTGTTTTAGCTGCTTTCCCATATTTATGAAGGATTTAAATTAGGTAATCCAAGGAATGAAAATCTACTACATAGAGTAAAGCCTAAGTAATAATACGAAAGACTCCCTGTGGCATGCTTCTGGTAGGATTCTTCCCTTTTATGAGAGGCCCAGTTTTTGCCCAGTCTAATATCCACAGGTGTCCCAGAACATTTGAGGTGCCTCAAGACAAAATGTTTGCCCTGTGGCTGCTGCTTCAGAAGGGATGGATCTTCCCAAGATCCTGAGTTTCTCTGCCAGCCTCACGTGGCTATTAAGAAATGCTGGAGTATCTCAGATCTTGCAGGTCACACACTTTTGGGCTGTTGAATCAAAGTCTAGATCCTTCCATCCTCATGGAAAGCAGAGAGTCAGAGCAATCTTGAGAGCTGGCAACTCTACAGTGTTTCGATCTGTTACAAGTCCTCGATTTTTCACTTGATTTGGGCCCAAAGGAGTGCAGAAGCCATGAGCCCGGGGTCCCAAAGCCAGACTGATGGTGCTCCCCCAAAAAAACCTGAGCAAATATGAGTTGGATGGTTTAAAACTGGGAGTCAAGACACTATAGCTACCATGTGTGCTGGGCCATGAAGGCAGGACCCAGATCCCAAAGGATTAATTCTCTTACTGCTTCTGTCAGAGTTCTTTAGGAAGCTGTACTGATTTAATCATGGCAGTTTGGAGCAGGCTGGTTTTGTTGGTGGCAGCTGATCTGGGTCACTGTCAGAGCTGGGATACTGGGCAGCATGATCATGTGTTGTTTCTTTCTGTTTTCTGAGCTACCTGATGTTTCAAAATCAGTCGCCGTGCAGTGCCTGTGAGTTTCCAGAGGAAATGAGGGATTGACTTCTGAACCTTTTGGGGCCTTTTATTTCTGTACATCCTCCCAGCTTATGATGCATGGGATGACTACTCAGATCCTCCCAGCATGCACTGAAATGCAGCACAACAAAGCAGAGTGGGAGGCAGGGAGAGCAACAGTTTGGCATATCCTGAATTAAACCACAAGGAATTTTGTGGCTGATGTGCTGTGAGGAGGAGAACAGGACAAGGCCCCTGAATCTTCACCTCTTATTTGGCAGTGGTCCCATTGTCCATAACAGAAAGAGTGGGACTAAAGACACACATCATCATGGTCACCATCTGTTCAGATGGGACTTAATCCCCCTTTATTTTTTCTGGTTTTTGTGCTTATGCTCTAAACAGAGCACCAGGCCATTGCCAGGCGTAGATAAATATATCAAATGGGTTCCTTTGTGTTCTTGTGTGGCTGTGAAGCGCTGACTCTGAATTTGACCGTGTATAAAATCAGGAGTTATTCTGGAGTGCTGCTGTGCTCTTACACAGTAGATGATGTTCTGCACATCCATCTGAGACCGCTCACTTCAAGAAAAATAACTTTGGCAGTTTATTAGTATGTCAAGATTGGTTCTTTTGTGTGTTTTGTGTTCTTGTAATCTCTCTGCAGTGTCTCATCATTTGTCTCATGTAACATGATTCACTCATGCAGGTTTTATAGCTGAAGTGAATGACAAGTGTATTAATGTGCCAAAACAAATATATTGATGTTATATTGAAATATATTGATTTGACAGCATAAATAATAAATGACTAGCCATTTATTATTTATGCTGTTGGATCTTTTTACACCCCCAGTAAATATTTTCTGGTATTGATGTAGCTGCAAAGACTCATCACCACAGACTTGCATTTATTCATTTTGTCTTTGCTCAGTAGAGTCATACTTCATTTCTAGCAATAAGGGATGTCTCCTGTTTCTAACAAATGAGTCAATCAGCTGAAACAAAGATCTCTGTTTATCTGTGTCTGATCTTCCTCTCCACATACAGCAGTTTTCAACTCTGCATGTTCAGTGTAGGTCTCAAGTATATGCATAAAGGACCAGATTTTGGTTAAAAGCGTAGTCCTCAGTTTGAGAAGGGGTTTCCTCTAGCAATCTACTCCTGGAGCAGAGTGAAATTCATTGTGAGGAGCCACAGTGTGGTGTGGCAGAGAAATCAGCCATATATGACATTCCCATGGCAGTTCCAGAGCTGTCTGTGGAGATCTTTAAGCTGTCCTCGATCTCTTGCTGCTTGAATTACCTTGCTCCCTGTGGTCTGAATGTGCTCCCACTCTGAAAATTGCATTTACATACCTGGAATGGGAAGGGAAGATAACTGTTCTACCAGATAATGGTCACGTTGTCACTGCATTTGAAAAGTGCTGTCAGAGCAGTTTTGCAGTGCAGGTTGAGAAGGAGGACCTTGAGCTTTGTGGTCCAGAAGCCACTTTGGTAAAGTTGTACCTTCCTCAAAGTCTTGCATTCCTTACCAGGCTGAAGAGTCCCAGTAATCTGAAAGTCAGATGCTGGAAGGGCATTTCAATAATACTGGGGGATTACTGGGGGACACTTTTCACAGAGAAAAAGGAGATGAGAAAAAATTTACTGTGCTATTTGAAACCCTCCTCATATTTAGAAGTAATAGATCCATGACTGAGCTAACAGACCAGTTTATACATTAGGTGATGAGTCTGGATGTGGATATATATGTATATATACACCTGGGTTAGGAGGAAGAGACCTAAAGAGCCAACACTGGCACCATGACTCTGTGTGACACTTCCACACTGATGAGGTAAAATTCCTGGAAGCCAATGGCACTGGTGTTCAGAGGACTTTGGTGTCACCAGGTTGTTTGATGGATGATGTGCATTTCCTACCCTGAGCCTTGTGTTACAAAGCAGAACAGAAGGGTGACTGCTGTGCCTGGAGAGCAGGAGCTCTTCACATTGTCAGACAGAGAGCATGAGTGATAAAACTGTCTCTGTGGTGGGAAGGGAGGCTGAATACAGTAGCTTTTCTTCCTCTGAAGAAGGGAAATGAGGAGAGAACTGGTCTTTTTTATTTCCTTTTTGCTTTTTTTTTTCCTCCCCTCAATATTCATCCTGGGTCTTGAAATACACAGTGGTCTCTTGATTTTGTGTAGATTGAATATCTGAGGAGAAGTGAGAGGGTTCTGGAGCTCCTTCCACCATTCTCAAACACACACAGTGGCTGTTTGAGTTTGCATAGGGCTTTGGTGTTGCTGCATAAGCAGAGCTCATCCTTGTTACTCACTGCTAGTGGGGCAAACTAAAAGCTGTGCTCTGGCCATCAGCTGTGGCTTGGAGTGGGTTGTAGATTAAGAAAGCAGCTGTGTAACAGTGGTGTGAGGGCTGCCATACAGAGGTTTCCATTGCCATTTATGAGCAGAGCTCGTTCCTTTCCCAGAAGAACTGTAGGTGACCTTTTAACATGTCCTCTTGAAAGGGTCTTACTGAGCTGTGTGAGTGCAGACAGCTTTATTTGTCTGTCTTGTTCACTTCCAGAACCTTGCACGTGCGCCCAAACCAACCAGTGAAGCAGCACAAGCCTGCTTTGAAGCTGGCAAAGTTTTTCTGCCTGCCAAGCACCAAATGCCAGCTTTCTTGGGATGCTGAGGAATTCCTAAGGCAGATCTCTGCTGCCTGGCAAGGTCTGATTTGTCTCATGTGCACCATGGCATCGGCAGAGAAGCAGCAGTGTCAGCAGCTTCAGGATTTCTGTCAATCTTTCATTGAATTGAATTTGCTTCTTGCATAAAGAACAACCTTTCCACATGAAGTGAGTTCAACTAACACAGTCAGGGTTTGACTAGATCCAGTCAGAGGGAAACTTTGATGAAGTGGTTAATTGTACCCAGGGATAGCTGCAAAAGTAGTTCTTCATCAAGAGGTTACAGTAGAACTGGGATTATTAAAAAATGGTGCTGATTTGTGGACTGGGGAACAATAAATTACTTTCCTCATTCAGACTTACTCCTAAGCAATTCCTTCATCCCCTCTATATTTATTTTTAAGTGGGTTTTTTTGATTATTAAATATATGGAACACAACAGGATTATCTGTACAATGCGTACTGCTTCTGGTTTTCTAAAGTTTGAACTGAAAACATGGAAATCAGTTCAGACTGAAGATTTTCTAGCTCTTCTCACTTAAATGGAGAAATCATTCTCCTAATCCTGAAAAAATATTTAGTTTAATTCAGGGCTATTGTTTCAGGTGTTAACCACTATAAAGAACAGAATTGAAATGATATCCAGCTTAGTGTTCAACTCTGTAATATTTGAACCATCTTTGAAAAATCTTCAAGTGTTTATGCTGGAAGACACAGGCCAGCATTTAGGAACGTGAAACATTTACCAAATTTAAAAGTAGTTACTTTTTTTTGAAACTGTCATTCTTTTTTGTAATTTATGAAGTGATGCATTCCTCAAAAAATTCAGGAAACTCCAGTGCCCAAAGCCTCCAACCAGGATTTTGATTCCAGTGTGCTGAACAAACAATGTGAAAAAATAGACAGGGCAGACAGTAGGTGAGAAATGAAGACTTTTGGCTGGGCTGTGTGATTTTTCTCCTGCAGAGAGGCAGCAGAAGCAGAAAAAAAATAAATTTACAACATCCTGGACCAGTGTCCTGCTGACTGCTCAGTCCTGCCTGTGTGGGAGTGGCCACTGGGCTCGGTGGTGCCACTGGGTACCTTCAGATGCTGTCCTGTGAGGTCTCAAAGCCACCACTGAGAGGCTCTGCTTGAGGAGCAAAAAGGAGTTTTATGAGCTCAACTGCACTGTCAGGAAGGAGAAAAGAAAGTTTAGAGCACCCTTTATCCCTCGCTCTTGAAAGTTCAAGAAGAAGGGTTTTCTCCTCAAAGCCCTGTTCAAAGCCAACCAGTAGGTTGGTGGTGGTCAGGTTACATGACTGATCTCTCCTGCTTTTTGGGGTTAGAGGTGCGTGGCACAAAGATCTGGTGGTGTTGGAGAGGGTTAATTTGTTGCCATTGAGATTTCTCAAGAAGGGCTGCAGTTTTGGGAACATTCACTTGGGAAAGAGATCAAGGCTCCAGAGAGAGAAGCAAAGAGATGGATTCACTTGCCTCAGAATATCACTGTGTCTAGAGAGTTAGTGCACTTGTTATTCTTGTGGGTTTTTACATATTCCAAATAAAAATACTTATCCCAAAACCGCAGTGGCACTCCTCCCCTCTCTGCCATTGCAATCTGAAAATGTTTAAAAATCTCCAGATTCCCAGATGGCAGAATAACATCCTGGCTAGTTCTCTCCTCTGTGCATGTTGTTAATTTATTTGTTGTTCTAACCCAGTTATTTTTTTTTTTCGTCTCTTTGGATGCCACAATTCTTTCCGTCCTTCAAAAGTAAAGAATAAAGCCCTTCAATCTTAAATATGAATAAAGGGAAAGTCCAGGCCTTTGCAGGGTGGGAGACAGATGTTATAGGAAGTTCTTTACCACTGCTTTGAGCTCAGTGTAAGCACCATGTCCAATCTAAAACTCTGAACAGACTGTAAAAATTTCATTTTGGGATCCATTCCTGTCTCTCAGAGCTTCTTTGCTGTCCTTGCCTTCTGTTTCTGCATTCCTCTCTGCCACTTCCATATCTGCTGATCTTGGTGTACTCCCTTACAAGTCAGTTTTCTGTTTGCTTCCCAAAATCCTTCTGAATCTGTGATCATTAATGATCCTCCTTAGCAACACTATTTTTTAGGGATTTCCTCATAGCGTGATGTAGCAAGTCAGAAAGGCTGGTGAGGTCTGAGCTGCTCTCCAGCATGTCCCAGAGTGTGGAACTTCACCCAGTTCCCACTCTACTGAGCTTTGATTTTATTATGGCCAGCCTTCTGGGCAGCTCCTTCCCGACTTCTCCTCCTTGCCCTTCACCAGACCCTTCTCATCGTGTCCCATATTGACCTCAGTTTGTCAAGCCCTTTGCTCTTCCCTCTCTCCCCACACCAGGGTTTCCTTGTTCAGAGGTTCCTCCTCTTGCTCGTGGTCAGTCTGGGTGCTCCTCCCTTCTGAAAACCTTGCTCTCTCCTACCCCTGGAAAATGAGAGGGGCATTTCTTTTCTTCCTTGTACCCATAATGATCCATCCTTTGCTTCACAGCTCTCAGTGCCTTGTCCTGCTCTACTGTCCACCCCATCCCATCCATGTGAGTGGCTGAAGGATGTGTTCCCTCTGTGCCTTCTCCCTGGCTGTGTTCCCAGCCCTTCCCTACTCTCCCCACTCTGCCTCTTCTGTGGGTCATTATTCCAGATTTCTTTATCCCAGACCAGGCTGGACAGGGCTTGTAGCAACCTGGTCTGTTGGAAAATGTCCCTGCCCAAGGTAGTGGGGTAGGAACTGGATGGTCTTTAAGATCCCTTTCAACCCAAACCTTCTGTGATTCTGTGTTTACTCCAGATCCCCTTATTCCAATGCCTCTCTTCTCTCAGATCATCTCCTTCATCCCTGCTTTTATTATTTGTCTTCTTTCTCAAGGCCTGCACAGCATCCAGCACTGCAGCTCCTGGACTGGGTCCCTCCTTCCCCCTCCCTGCCCAAGCATCCCTGCTCATCCTCAGTTCCACGCAGCAAAGGCAGGAATTACTTTGCTGCACAAAAAAACCCGAGGAGTTCTATTCCTTTGATGGCTTTTCCTGTTCTCCCTGGCTTTAATTTGCAGCGAGTATTTTTGCAAAAGTGCTCATCCCTGGAGCTAACAATAAAACTGCCTCTGTGTGTCAGAAAGAGGGAGGGAGAGGGAGAAGAAGAGGGAGGAGATGCAGCAGCATAGCGGTCTGGCAAAGTGAGGCGGCATCTGCGAGCCCAGGGACACCGAGGAGACGTGAGCCCCTCACTCCGGGCTCAGCCCGATCCCATTGGCTCCCGAGCCGCTGGATTTAAAGGGAAGAAGAGCTCGGAGGGCTGAACTGCACAGGCAGACGCAGACTCTCAGCCAAGTTGTCAGCACGCTGCGAGCAGGAGAGGCTCGCACACACGAGACTGCAGGGTGCCCGCAGCTTGATGCTCGCTTGGCTCCAGAAAGGGAAAAAGAAGAGGGGACAAAAAAAACCCAAACCAAAACAACCAGAAAGGGGTGAAGGAGCCTGATCCAGTCCAGCAGTTCCAGGGGGAATAATGGATGTGACCATCTCTCAGTTCATCTTAGAAGAATTTGATGTGAACTGCAGCCTCCTGGATCGTTTACACGAGACTTTTTTAGAGAGTTCCTCTATCCCTTTCCTGGGCTTTGATGGTAGGAAATGTTACCTGGTGCAGGGCTCGGGGAAAGCTTCAGAAGTGCTGAGATCTAGTTTGTTTTATGATGCAAAGTGGGTGGCTTTTGTGCTTTCTCAACTGCTGCTTCTTCCCTTTCTGTGTCGTTTTTTAACCCCAGGTCCGTACTGCAATGCCACCACGGATCAGATCGGGACCTGCTGGCCCAGAACCTCTGCGGGGGAACTCGTGGAGAGACCCTGCCCGGAGTTCTTCAATGGGATCAAATACAACACCACGAGTAAGTACAAACTCCTTGCCTTCTCCTGCAGATCTCGTGTTCAGAAGGCGCCTGGGGACACCCAAAATATATTTCCATTAAGGAAAAAAAAAAGTAATAATAAAAGAAAAAAAATTTGCTTGCTTGGGAATCAACATTTCCTCCACATTCCAGCCTGTATATTCAAACTTCTTGCCTGGAATGATGCAGATTTCTCAAAAGCGCAGACTTGTGGACACTGTTTCCTCTTTGCTGAAGTACATT
Organism: Corvus kubaryi; assembly: GCF_017639235.1. NCBI lineage: Eukaryota > Metazoa > Chordata > Aves > Passeriformes > Corvidae > Corvus > Corvus kubaryi. Next base: position 55,314,323 of record NW_024581137.1, on the reverse strand, counting down.
TAGGGAGATCTGGGCAGAAAATATCCTCTGCAGTCTGAGGAGGGTATGTTGCGCTTTGTGTTTGTGCTACGTACAGCTCAGTGCGTTTGTAGCAGTGCTTCAGACACCTGGATAATTTAAGATCCTTTGGCTCATGAAATACTCAGTCCTAGCACCTAAAAAGTGTATTTTGCTAGGACAGTCCCTTTTCCAGGCTGGCTGTGTGAGCAGGGGTTCAAACCGTGCTGGGAGTTGTATCTCACAAACAGAAAGAAGGCTGAGGTCTGGAATCTGTTTCAGCAACTTCATCAGGGACTGGCTGCTGAGGCTGGAGCTGCATCAGCTCTGCAAGGGAGACAGGAGAGGAAATTAGGAGGCAAATAATATTCAAAGCAAGGGAGCACGGGGGCTCCTTAGAAATCTCTTCGGTGCTTTATTCTTCAAGGTAAACAATCACGATGACTCACTACAAATTTATTATTCAGGCTGTGGGACCCAGGCACTCATTTCCTTTTGCTTATCTGTCAATACTCTTTGGACCTTTCATGAAGAGTTTTTAAACATATTCGTTCCAAATATGTGCACCCACTTGTTTGTCACTCATTTTTTCTGTGTGGTTTTGACTGTAGGGATATTTCATTCCATGTTTCACTCTGAGCTGTTGCTTGGGTGTTGGTGGTCTAATTTGCAGGTAGCGTTAATCTTGTGGGGCCAGAATTCTCCCTAAGTCCCGTAAAAGAAGCACCCTGATATTTTAGGTCTTATTTTTCAACTTGTAGAAAGTGAATTCATTCTTTCCCTAGCTCTGGGTGTCATGGTCAGATAACTGGCCAAAAGTTTGGTGCATTTGCTCCGTGAAACAAAGTCCTCTGCCAGGCTTGTTCTTAGGGACCAACTTCTGTCACCCCAGACTTTGAGCAGAGTAAAAGGTTGCCTCAGAGAACTGCAAAATCATCCCCAAGCCCTCTAAGCTCAAACCTGGGCTCTTTGCAATAAAATAGGTGGGAACCTGGAATGGGCTGGGCAATGCTGGCTTTGATTAGAGCATGGTAGTTCACTATTTTGACAAGTCTCAGTTGAGACCAGAGGAAAATTTCTGAGAATTAAGGGCAGCTCAGACAAGAGCAAATGTAAGAATGGATCCTAAAAGAATTTTGCCTTTCTTTTTTTCTTTCTCTTTCTTTCTTTTTAGTGGGGAATGTCAATATTTTACCACCTGATTTTTGTTTCTCCAAAAGACAGGAGGAAAGGAAGCAAAAAAAAAAAAATGCATTATGACTGACTCCTGTCACAAACATAGTGGAGAGAAATTAAATGTTTTTCCTGTGTATGGAAGTAAAAAAAAAAAATTCTGAATACTCCAGTTTGGTTTTTATAAACTCTGTTGATGCTTTCCGAGTTCATCAATGACTTGATTTAAAGTTCTTCCCTGCTCCTCTCCTTCTCACTGGTGGCTGATGCTTGTATTGCAGTGCTAATAAGAGTTCTTAAATTCTCTGCTCTTAAAACAATGGCATGTTAATTAAAGACTGATGGAAATATGTTATTGAAATGCTGAAGCATTATTTTCTGAGGCAATGGATATTTTTCTCCTTTCAGCATAAAATGTGAGTAGCTACCTCCAGTTGATCTTAGACAGTTCCATGTGTGTAGTTCCTCCAAGCTGTAGTGCAGAAACCAGAGGCAAGAATTATATCAAAATCTGATCAACTTTTGCAATCAGTAGCCTCTTGGGAAATAGCAGTTAATGATTAAAGCTGGGGAAAGCAGTAGGAGAGCAGGTTAAGGTTTGAATACACAGGTGCAATCTCTTTTGGCATTGAAAAATATAATTACTGCATGCAGAACACATACAGAATTTGGGAAAACCAAACAATGACACATTCTGACCACTTGCATGATTTCCCTGAGTTGATTTGTGGGCTGCCTCGTTTGTGAAGAGGCTCATTGTGGTGAAAACCTGGTCTGTGTTCCCTGTGCAGATGATAAAATAAGCACAGACAACTGATTAAAGAATGGGAAATGGATCTTGCAAATCTCAGAGGTGAATAATACAGCTCAAAATGAAGGTCTGATAGGAGAAGGCTTGAATCAACATAAGGTTTCAGCCTAGGACATGAAGTTTTGTTCTCTTTTGTTTTGCATTTTGATGAGGGAGAGGGAGAAATGATGGCTTGTTATATTATACTGGTTTTGGGGGGTTTTTTTGAGAGCAAAATCAGACCAATTTAGAAAAAGCACCTTGCACTGCCTTTCTTCTACTGAGAGCTTATCCAGCTCTAGGTTGTAACTCAGCTATTTATTGTACTGTCAGGTATCCCATGTTCGTGAGCTGCCACCTTGTAGCAACTACAGCTTCTCTTTGCATTGATTTGGTATATCTGAGAGTGTATTTTGTGTATCTGTGAGTATATTTATCATTTGAAAGCGTGTAAAAGTTTTGGATCCGTTTCAGTGATTTCTTTTTCGGTTTTAGAAATCAGGCTCTCAAAGATTCCAATTTCCCACCAATTTCCTAAAAGCAGCTCGTCAGCTGGAGGGAATGAACTCAGTTGCATTCCCTGTCAAGGAAAGCTTTTGCATTGTAGACATTGGCATATCCAGACTGGGAAGTGCCCAAACTGTATGAAAAGCTTATGAAAAACTCAGAGAAGCACAAGCCACTGATCCATGGCCAACTTTTGGTACTCGTGGGGCTATTTCTGCCCCTCCGTGTAGTCTCTGTGCATGTAGGGATGGAATTCAAGACAAAATCAGACACACAGGTTCCTCCACACATCAGCTCATCAAAGCCTTTGGATGCACCTCCCCTGCTTTGTGTCCATCTTGTCACCTCTCATGCTTTGATGTTCACTCTAGCTTGGATGGGGAATGCTGTCAAACCCTGCCAATGCCAGCAAATCTAATGAAAAAGCATTTGAGGCAAAAAAAAACCCTTAAGAATAAGAACTTGTGCTTAAAAAACTCCCCTTCTGTTTGCCATGCTAGAATAAACTGTTTGCATAAAATATTCCCATCCTAACTGCAAGAAATTCCCGTGGTGATTCTGTGCCTGGGTCTGTGTTTCTCTGTGTCTCCTGGGAGCTGCTGAGTGACTCAGATAAGTTTCAGCTGCATCCGTAAAACAAAGTCTGTCAGTCTGTGAGGATTTTTCATCTTGGACACTTTGTTATTTTGGTGATATATTGGGTTTTTTTCCTCCCTCTTTATTTGGGAAATAAAATTATGTTGACAAATCATGCTGTGGTTACCCTGCAGTATCATTTGTGAATACAGGCAAAATGCTCTTTGACCAAGGATCTGAAAATTGTACCATCCACTTAAAACGTTGCAATTTTATACCAAAGCTTATGTATTATCCTCAAAGGGGAAAGAAAATTAAAAGAAACAGGAAAAAAAAAATCTGTGTTGGTGCAGTGTGTGACTGTGCACTTGTCTCTGCTCAGGTTCTATATTTAGCGAAAATAACAATAGCATTGCTGCCCTCTAGATGTGTTTATGCTTTGACAGTGTGAAGCTTGTAGTCTTGTTTTAGGAAACATATTAATTCACTTATTAGGATATCCTAAAGCTTGATTAATTCAGCAAATGGCCTGTAATGAGTCTGGTTTTGCTGCTTGCTAAAAAGCAGTCATGCAAGCACGTACTTAGAGCGTGTTACAGGCTAAAGTATGGCTACATTAACACTTCCCCTACAGGTTTCCCTGTGCAAGGGGGAAATCCAGGGTTAAATGTTCATCTGATGGACAAAAGGTGTTGACTTTTGTAACCTCAACTGACTGGAGTTTGCCTCAAACACCTGGTGTGGCAGGGGGTGTCCTGTGGTGACACCCGTCCGTCATGGGCTGCTCGCTTTGCTCTGGGCTGCAGGCAGGAGCTGGAGGTATTGGAAGGTCTTGCAGATCAAAACACACAAATCTAGGTGTTTCCAAGTAATATCAACAGCTAACTTAAGTATTTAAGCTCCAATACAAGTCAGTGGAGCTCTGATTGACAGAAGGAGTGAAGCCTAGGGAGTTTCTGAGCTCAGCCTAAATGTACAGCTCAGCTCAGCAGCTCCTGCAGAAGTGATAGTGCTGTTTGATATGCCCAGGGGTATTTTATTCCTGTTTCAGAGGGCCCAGCCTTGTTGTAGGGTTGTGTTTTATCTCCTGGGCCACACAGGTGTTGCAGATGCTCAGTGACAAATGATCCAATGCCCGTGTTCAGGCAGCCGAATTCATCCCTGGGCATGCGTTGTGCTGAACTGATCCCACACCTGGGGATTGAGATCAAACTGCTTTTGTGATCAACAGGAACAAAAGGTCTCTGTAGCTCCAACTCCCTGCCTGCAAATCCCCCCTCTCTCTCTCAGTGAAGGGAAGCTCTTTGACTGAAATAGCCGCTTCACAGGAATGTTTTGGATATCACAAAAAGCATCCTACTCACCTTCTCCAGGGACTGTGCTGCTGAAAACGGGCACAGAATGGCTGCTAACCTTGCCCTGATGGGGCCTTGGTTCATTCTTGTTCTGAGGGGTGTGCACCACCTTTTCCTTGGCCCTATAACAAGCTGCCTGGTGGGAATGCTTTGGAGAGGGTTGGTGGCTTAGCAACAGGGCTGTTGTTCCCGTGGGTGGGCACGGGAGAAGGAGCCCCTGGCACACGGGGCACACCTGTACCTGTTAGCAGGCTTGCTCCACACTGAGAGAAAAATTCCTGCAGCTCATGGTTGCCTCATCTTGAACACAGAGAAATAATCTTTTGTGCGCTGAGGGAAGGGTGAAGAAGTGAATTAATTGCTCTTCTGGTTTGCTTTTCCCCTCTTTTGAAAGGGTTTAAAGGGATGATTCGATTGTTAAAAGAGCTAATTTTCACAGGTTAAAACCCCATTCTTTTATGGACATCTAACCTTTGCTGCTTTTCCTTCTGATTAATTGTTGTTCAAAGTTCTTCTGGAGATGTGACTCCAGCCTGCATATAAAACATGAGCCTTGCTAGGAAATCATTGGTGTCAGAGTCTTGTTCGTATTTTGTGGGCAAACCCTGTCCTGATAATTACAGAAATGTGCACTTTTATAAGTGGCTGGCCCAGAGGCTCAGTTAACATTTTCACTTGTGTTTTATCTCATGTATTTTAGTGTCTTGACCACTTCTGTTGATCACATTCACGTGACTTGTTCCCCAGAGGATTTTCCAGCTTGATTTCTAAAGGCCGCATTTTTGAAAGCAAAGTCCTGCTGTAAAAGAGAACCCTTAAATTCTGGTGGCCTTTCATCATTACTGGAGAGAAATAAAATGCCCATCACGGGCATGCATGTGTGTTTCCAGACTCAGAAAAATTACTATGAAACCCTAAAACTACTCTCACCTCATCTGTCTTCTGTAACCTTGTTGGATGTCCAGAAGGCTTTTATCCCACTGTTGAATGACAGGGGATTTGGGATAAAAATTAATGTTTTGTAGTCAATTTTAGTTATGGAGCCACTAGAAAAAGACTTTTTTTTTGTTATAAAATGTCTGCAGCCTTGCAGTAGCCATGTATTAGCCATCCTGGGGGGTAAAACACAATATTTTCAGCTAGGAAGTAAAGAGTACGTGAAAGTTAAAGGAAGGGGACTGATGAGAAATGAAACAAACACGACAGTGGAAAAAAAGAAGTCCTGAACCGGAATTCTGGGGGAGGAAATAAAACATTATTTTTAAGCTCGTAAAGGTTCTCTCTGAGGAGATCAAATCTGCAGCTGATTAGGTCAGCTTGTCTCCAACAGCTCTGTATCCAGATTAAGATTTCAACCATTTTTGTGCATTTTCTCTTGCTGGTTTTGCAAGAGAAACACAAACACACAAATACACACATCTTCCACAGATACAGTGGGAGGCTCTGGATTTCAGTCGTGCACAGATGGGAGAGGCTTCACTTGGTTCCCCTCAAGTTTTTCTTCTTTTTTTTTCTTTCCTTTGTGAAGTGTAATTTGTGGTACGAGATGGCTCTGATTTTGCAGTTTGGAAGAAAAATATTGGAATGTTGGAGTGTTGGAAAAAACTATTTACAAGGAGGAATGAAAAGAATCCATTTTTCTTGCTCCCACTACTGTCATCGTGTAAAACATGTGATTTCTTCATTAAGCACAGAACACAAGTTAATTGCTGTAGTAAAATGAGGAGATTGTTAATGTTCCTTCAGTCAACATTCAAGGACCTTTTCTCCAGCCAATTAAACACTGATTAGTACTTTTGTTCTTTGCTGATAAGTTAATGAGGTGGCTTTGCTGTGGTCCTGTTGTTCCTGATTTGGGTTCTCTTCAGTTCAGGCTTGACTTTCGAGGCAAGCTTCACCCCCACTTTACCAGAACTGGAAATGCAGCTGCCATTCTGCACCAAACCTTCCTGATTCTCCACCAAAGTCAGTCAGACCTGAGCAATGGCACATCTTGGAGAGGGCTTTTAACCTTGGGCCTTCGGGAGGGTCAGCAAACAATGGGTTGCCCACCTTATTTTGGAGGCTTCTTTGTGAGTCTTTCTTTCCCTGAGGCAGCTGCCCCATCCGCTTCTCTGGAACTTGATGTTGTCTAAGCTGGCAGTGACTGCCAGCTGGCAAACAGATGGACTGAGGTCCGTTTCTTTCCACAAGTTTGGAATTAGATGATACTTGCAAAATTGTGTGCTTCTGAAGCCGGGGAGGAAGAGGGAATGGCTCAGGAGTAGATGAGGAAGGGAAAGAATTAAATATCTTATAAATCCTCATCTCACCATATCAGAATGAGAGGAGAAATCCCACCCAGCTGCATCCAGTGTGGGAACTCTCTCGTGGATAGGGATTTCTCATTTTACTGCGCCTTATGACCCCTTTTCCATCCAGACAAGCTGTGAGAGGCTGAGGTGAGGCCGTGAAGGTGGAATGGGGCTGCTCTCGCCGGTCGTGGAACACCTGAGATCCTCTGTGACTCGGTGGGTTCCAGACTCTGTGGTCACAGCACCTCGGGGACAGTGCCACCGAGGGAATGGCCACCCGCCATTCCGCCTGCCAGCCACAGGGTGTCACTTAGAGTGCAGGTAAAGCGAGTGTCCCCGCGGCTGCTCCGAGTCACCTGCGGGGGATGGATGGATGGATGGATGGATGGATGGATGGATGGATGGATGGA